>NW_022196176.1:600000-972332 GCF_008641045.1 Pistacia vera
AGTGTTTTCCGTTCAATTTGTGAAGCCCATAATGCGGTCCTACTCATCCTCAATAGGAAAAGGTGAATCAGGTTTTAACCCCGATTCAGAACCAGAAAATTCACCTCTGCAAGCACGAACAATCTGTTGTACGGGACCATAGCCAAAGAAACATCCCCAACTCTAACTGTACTCGGAACTGAAACTCTAGCTGGCGTTGAAACATCCCTCTCCCGCTCCCTCTCCCTCTCCCTAATGGGATCAATAGTGGCTGACTGCCTCAAAGGCTTACAATCCTTAGATTACACTACAATAGCTTTCCTCGATTCCTTCTGGAAACTAGTAACTATCTTACTCTTACCCTGAGCTATAGTTGCAGTAGGTACCTCTGGTTGGTGACAAACATGACCAAAAAAATAGCACTTGGGGCACCTCTTAGGGGTCCACTCATATTCCACTATAATCTAAATGGGTCAGTAGATAACCAGTATTGAAATTCAAAATGGCGCCTTAGAGGCTTTGCTGCATCTAGGTCAACACATACCCGACATAATCTGAATGGGTCCGCTCTAAAGTTGTCTTCCGCTCGACAACAGTCGACCCAACATAGAAGAAACCATGTAGCGTCCTTTGTGAGACCACAAAGGATAAGGCAAACCATGCAAACGAGCCCATATCGGAACCTTAGAGATGTGGCTTTTATCAAAAGTAAACTGAGCATGCCATTGTTGCAGAATAATAAACTTATCCCCAAACATCCACAGACCTCTCTCTAGGGCTAAATGCACTGCATCCTCATCCCTAAATCTAAAAATGTAGAAACCAGTACCTGTAGACATAACATCTTCCAACCCTGTAGCTTCCCATGCACGGAAAGCAATTGAGCGGATAGCATGAAATGGCATAGAATACCTTGGGAAATAACCCATAATACAGCAAAGCCATTCAACATCATTGTCATCAATAACATCATCTGGTATATGTAAGATGTCCTCCTTAATATCAAGGTCCACAGCTTCAAGGGTGAAATGGGACCCTACCTCTGTCACTCTAACCTTATCTGCCCAAGAGGAGGACACTCTTAATGTGCTCTTACTCATACTTTTCTTCTCTACAACTGGCTTTTTTCACAGGGCTCAGAAGATGCCCAATTGAGCTTGAAAAGCTGCTTAGACTTCGACATTTCTAAGCCATTAAAAGATTGCAATGACAAACCTGCAATATCATTGGATTCAAACTCAAGAAAACCAAAGGAAGCGTTTTTGTGATGAAAAACCTTGGCTCCTTGAATCGCCACATTTGAGAAAACAGATAACAAATACTTGTCATCCATCCATGGCTCCAAATCTCCAATCCATAAAGATTTCCCCAAATTTCTAGAAGTTTGTGGCTGTTGGGAGCTGATGGAGGTAGTGTTTAAAGTTTTGGCTTCGGTTGGGTGCGGCACAGTGTTATTTGGGAGTGAGGGATTTGGTTCGGACATTTTGTCGAACACTTGGTGGCAGGAAAAAAATGTGTGATTTAGGTGAGTTTAAAAGTTCAAATCAGTAGGGATTTGTGAAAAATTCTAGGGGTGAAAAGGTTTTGGTGTTGGAAAGGGGAAGCTGGTCGGGAGGGCCAAAGAGTGGGAAGGCTGGGCGTTGAGGCTCGAGCGTGCGTGCAAGGCTTGTAAGGGACTTTTATCGAACAGTTTGCATACACGATAAAAAAATCCTAAACCCGATCAAATGCAACATTTTCCAGGAATCTGCAACAATCAAAACCCAGCAAGAAACCACAAAAAAAATTGCAGAAAATCACAACAGAAACACACCAAAAATAGGTCCACGAAATGGGCAAAAAACCCAACCCAAACAGCACATTCACGAGAAAAAACAGGGAGTTTTTCTGGGAACTAGAAGTTAACAAGGTGCAAACAACTTTGGGGATAGAAGATCCTGCCCGGAAGAGTCAATCTTGGCATTCCATTGCAATTCTCGATCGAAAAATCCATTACAAAAGCAATTCCAGATCTGCAGATTCCGTGAACTTTCACGGCCAAATCCCAGTGAATAGAGAAGCGAAACACAGGCGGTGATGAAACGACATGATAGCTGTTCAACACTTTTTCCAACGGTGGGTGGATCATCTGATTTCGACATCGGACATGCCTGAAGTAAGCCGACGAAGTTCCAGCAGCAAGAAATGAGTTGAGAGCAAACACTTAGAAAAATTTCCAGTGTTTCCCCCCTCCCTCCCTAAAGCCTCCCTAGACCCTAAACCATAAACCATAAAACCTTAAACCCTAAAACCCTAAAACCCTAAACCCTAAACCCTAAAACCTGAAAACCCTAAACCCTAAACCCCTAAACCTTAAACCCTAAACCCCTAACCCCTACACCCTTAAACCCTAAACTGTAACCTCTGAACCCTAAACCTTGAACCCCTAAACCCTAAACCCTGAACCCTAACCCTAACCCCTAACCTCTACACCCCTAAACCCTAAACCCTAACCTGTAAACCTTAAACCCTAACCCCTAAACCCCTAACCCTGAACCCCTGAGCCTTAACCCCTGAACCTTGAACCCTAAACCCTGAACCTTGAACCCTAAACCCTGAACCCTGAGCCCTGAACCTTGAACCCTAAACCCTGAACCCTGAACCCTAAACCCTAACCCCTAAACCTTAAACCCGAAACCCTAAACCCTAAACCTGAAACCTAAAACCCCCAAAACCCAAAAACCCTAAACCCAAAACTCGAAACCCTAAAACCCAAATCCCAAACCCTAAACCCTAAAATTTTTTTTTTTGAAAAGTTAAGTGTATTATAAAAGAGACAAAAAATGTACAAATACGAGGGGCATTACCCAAGAGGATGACTGATAATCCTCAATCAAAAAACACATGGGAAAACCCACAAAGCCACAAACGGCATAAAAAGGGCACGCAAGCTCCCCACAAAACAAAACAAAACAAGAAGATGCCATAAATCACAAAGCCACTAACCGGCATAAAAAAGCACGCAGGCTCACCACAAAACAAACAAGGAGATGCCATAAATCATAAAGCCACAAACCGACATAAAAAAGCACGCATGCTCCTTACAAAGCTAATTAGGAAGATGCCTTATCGCACGGAGCTGAGTCGAGATCTCGCACTTAGGTGCTAAATCCAAAATCTTGGCCCAAACTAGATCACAAATAGCTAAGACAATATCTTTGCGAGAGCTACAATGCTGACGAAACATGCGATTATTCTGTTCAAACCATAGGAAATAAACTGTGGCCGAAAGGACTAACCGAGAAAGAAGGTGGTTGAAGTCACCTTTTTGTCTAAGATGAAAGCTAGCCCACTGGAGCAGAGGGAACCAAGAGAGAGTAGGCCACGTAGAGAGTGTCCTAGTAGTGACCTCCTACCAAACATAACTTGAGAAGTCACAGCTAAAAAACAAATGGTCATAGGTCTCTGTAGTTGAGCTACACAAAATACACAAGGAGAATGTAATGACAGCATGAGAGTTGAGCCGATCTATGGTGTGAAGCTGACCAAGAGAAGTGAGCTAGAGAATGAAAGAGTGGCATGGAATATGCCCTGGAAACCATAAGAGAAAATGAATCGAGTTCACATCCCGTTTGTCTCGCAACACATTCCAGACTGAATCAATAGAGAAACGTCCAGACGGGTAGCCCTTCCACACAAGATGGTCAAGATGACTCGCTGAAGGCTGCACTGTAATAGAGTCCCAGATATGTTAAAGGTCTGCACTGCCCGAAGGAAAATCCCACAAACCATCTCGAATAATGTCTGAAACCCGAGCATCCCATGGAAAACCAGTGGAAGTCAAAGTTCTGAAAGGGAGCAAGTCACACAAAGGTCTTTACGGCAGCCAGTGATCTCGCCATAACATGGTGTCCCTACCATCACCGATACAAGTCACAATAAGACCTTGGCACCAAGCCCTGCTAAGTAAAATCTTCCTCTAAGCCTAAGAAGCCCCAGAAGTAACTCAAATATGCCAAAAGGACTGACCACAGAGGAGAACCAAACGGGCCCAAGAAGACCATACAGAAGATCTATCATTAAGTAGTCGCCAAACATGATTAAGAATAGCCTCTCTATTCCAATCTTGGATCTTCTTAATCCCCAGACCACCCTCTCTCAATGGATAGCAAACAGAAGACCATGCAACTTAGGCACCAGAAAGGGACAAAGAAGTACCCTTCCAAAGAAACGAGGCCAAAATACTCTTAATCCATCTGACTGTAGCTACCGGCAAAAGAAACATGGATGACCAATATACCTGTATGGAGAAAGCATTGACTTGATCAACTGTAGTCAGCCAACATAGGTTAAAGATGCCGATGTCCATAGCCTAATCTGAGACACAATTCGCTCTAACAGAGGTCTACAATCAGAATGTCAAAAACGGGTAGAGATAAGAGGAACGCCTAGATATCTGACCGGTAACTAGCCCAACTGGAAACCCCATGATAGACTTTAACCCAATCTGCTCCTCATCTGTAACTCCAGAAAGAAACAACTGGCTCTTCTCTACATTAGTCACCAACCTAAAAACCTTTGCAAAATAATCCAAGGCCGATTTGATCAGCCTAACAGAGGAAGCATCTACTCTACAAAACACCATCAAATCATCCTCAAAACACAAATGAGTAATAGCTGTCTGCCTACACCTCCGATGATAATAAAAACCAGGGCTTTGAGAGGTTCCCTTAAAGATACTAGCTAACCCCTCCATAGCCAACACAAATAGGTAAGGAGAAAGAGGGTCCCCCTGTCGAACACCCCTGGAGAACCTAAAAAAATCGTGAAGCTCTCTGTTTAGGGCCACAGAGAAATACGGTGTAGAGATACATGTCATGATCCACGTCACCATACGCTTAAGGAACCCCATAGTACATAGTCCCAAAAGGATTAAATCCCAGCTCACAGTATCAACAGCTTTCCGAATATCAACTTTAAGGGCACAACAAGGTGAAGTACCCCCAAGATAATAATTCCGAGCAAAAGCTCTTGAGTCAGCAGACTATTATCAGAATCCTTTGACCTGGGACAAAAGCCGACTAAGAACTCCCAATAACATCTGGAAGCACTACTTTAAACCGATTCACTATAACCTTAGTAATGCACTTGTATAGTACATTACAACAAGATATCGGTCTAAAGTCCGTCATACGACTTGGGCTCTCCACCTTAAGACCCAGAACAATCCTGGCGGCATTAACACATCTTGGCATTTCATTAGTAGCAAAAAAATGCCTCACTGCATCTCTAAAATCTGTACCAGTAATGTCCCATGCCCGCTTAAAAAACAAAGAAGTGTATCCATCTGGGCCAGGGGCTTTATCATTCGGGATAGAGCATAAAGCAATCCTAATCTCATCATCAGTGATAGGAGCAGTCAAGGGAGAAATCATATTAGGAGAAATGCGCCTAGAAAAAATACTTGGAAGCCTCTGCAATCTGAGGTTGAGGAGGGGCAGCAAGAAGATCCTAAAAAAACCCATCGCCAAATGCTTTAAACCCTAACTGTCAATAATATGGGTACCATTCCCATTTGTCAAACATTGGATGCAGTTCCAAACCTGCCTATGGATCAATAACTTATGAAAGAACTTAGTATTCTGATCCCCTAAGTTCAGCCACTGAACACGAGACCGCTACTTAAAAAAAAGCCTTCTCATCTCAATAAAGATTGAAATACAAGTTGGCAAGGTTCCTCTCCTGGGAGATACACTCAGCAGAAAGGAGGTCTCGGTCCAAATTTCCTTGGGCTGTTGCTCACTAGGCACGGGCCTCAATCACCTTGCTAGAGATATGGCTAGAGACCCTAGTATGTAAAGATTTGAGCTTCCATTTCAGTAACCCCAATTACTACTTAAGATGGAACATAAGATTGCCCACAATAGGCTCGTCCTAAATTGTCTGAACAGTATCCATAAAATTTACACGATCAGCACAAAAATTTAGAAATTTAAAAGAGGATGGTACCTTGCCACGGCGAGGACCAAAACGGACAACCATAGAGCTATGATCTAAGACATCTTGAGGTCGAAACTTTAAAACTGTGGTCGGTCAATCAATCAAGGAACCAAGAAAGCGATGCAAAGACCCAATCGAGCTTCCATAAAATAATTCTGTCGCCCTGCTGACTGTTATGCCAAGTATGCCAAAGCCCAGTAAAAGGAACCCCAATCAACTCAGCATCATGGGTATATTGGCCAAAATCATCCATATAACCATACCACTCAGGATCTCTACCCATTCCGTCAGAGGCTCCCAAAATGGCATTAAAATCACCCAACACAAGCCACAGAAGCCCCTCCGAATCAAACTCTGCTGCCTAATCCCTAAGGAAATAGCACAGGTTACTGCGATTCCTAAGGTCATTAGAACCATACATGAAACTAATCCCAAAGGAGAACCCCTTGGAGACATGAGTAACCCTGCAAGTAATCTCTTGAGGAGAGCAATGAAGGCTATTTATAGAGTAAAGAGAAGGATCCCAACATACCAGAGCTCGAGAGGCAATAGAATCTGTCGCATTTAACAAAAACTACCACGAAGGACAAACTGTGGAGACCATTGACTGTAGATAAGACTGCTCAACCTTAGTCTCCAACAAACCAATCAAACCCAAAGAAGAGTCAGAAATCCAATTCCTCACTGCACATTGTTTCGAGAAGCCATTAAGGTCTCTAATATTCCAACTCCCTATCATTGGAATTAGGATAGAAACAAGCTAAAAATCATTTGGGCCTAAGCCCCCGCTTTCCCCGACCTTTCCCTTTTTCTAGGGGTGGCAAGGAAACTGATCCAGATAAAGTGGCATCTGGTGTCTAGAGATCATCACTATGTAGAACAAGCGAGGCAAACCTATTGGAAAAAGTAGATTGCTTGCTCCCAGAACTCATAAAGGAAACCTGAGTGTTTTCCATGCAATTTGTGAAGCCCATAATACGGTCCTGCTTATCCTCAATAGGAAAAGGCATATCAAGATCCGACCCCAAATTAGAGCTAGAAAATTCACCTCTGCTAGCAGGAACAATCTGCTGATATGGAACCAAAGCCAAAGAAACATCCCCAACTCTAACTATACTCGGAACTAAAACTCTAGTTGGTGCTAAAACATCCCTCTCTCGCTCCCTCTCTCCAATGGGATTAGTAGTGGCTGATTGCCTCAAAGGCTCGCAGTCCTCAGATCACACTGCAATAGCTTTCCCCAGTGCCTTTTGGAAGCTAGTAACTATCTTACTCTTACCCTGAGCCATAGTTGCAGTAGGTGCCTTTGGTTGGTGACAAACATGGCCAAAAACATAGCACTTGGGGCACCTCTTGGGGGTCCACTCATATTCCACTGTAATCTGAATGGGTTCAGCGGGTAATCGGCATTTAAATTCAAAATGGCGCTTTAGAGGCTTTGTTGCATATATCTCAACACATACCCGAGCATAATCTAAACAGTCTATTTAGAAGTTGTCTTATCACTCAACAACGGCCGACCCATCATAGAAGAAACCATGTAGAGTCCTTTGTGAGACCACAAAGGATAAGGCAAACCATGCAAACGAGCCCTTATCGGAACCTTAGAGATGCGGCTTTTATCAAAAGAAAACTGAGCATGCCATTGTTACAGAACAATAGACTTGCCCCCAAACATCCACGGCCCTCTCTCTAGGATTGAATACACTACATCTTCATCCCTAAATCTGAAGATGAAGAAACTAGTACTGGTGGACATAACATCCTCCAACCCTACAGCTTCCGCTGCACGGAAAGCAATTGAGCGGGCAACATGAAAAGGCATATAATACCTCAAGAATAACCCATAATACAGCAAAGCCATTCAACATCATTGTCATCAATAACATCATCCGGGATATATAAGATGTCATCTTTAATATCAAAACAGCGGGGATTAGTGAAAAAAATGCTAGGGGTGAAGAGGTTTTGGTGTTGGGAAGGGGAAGGGGAAGGGGAAGGCGGTGGGGATGGCCAAAGAGTGGGAATGCAGCAGCAGGCGCGGGTGTTGGGGCACTGTACAAGGAAAGCCTATAGAAAGGGAAGACTTTTATCGAGCAGGTGGAGTGCACGATAAAAACATCCTCAAGAATTGACCAAATTGAAACCATGCTTTCCAGGAATCTACAGCAAACAAAACCAGTAAGAAACCACAAAAAAAACTACTAAAAATCACACCAAAAATAGGTCTACAAAATGGCCAAAAGAAACCCAACCAAAACAGCACATTCTTGGGAAAAAACAGAGGGTTTTACCAGGAACCAGAGGTCAACAAGGTGCAAAGAGCTATGGGGATTGAAGAGCAAGCCTAGAAGAGTCGATCGTTGCACTCCATTGCAATTCCTGATTGAGAAAACCACCACAAAAGCAGCTCCAGATCTGCAGTTTTCGTCAATTTCTACAGCCAAATCTCGGCGACCCGAGCTGCTAACACGGGTAGTGACGAGTTGAGAGCAAAACACTTAAGAAAATTTCTAGTTTCCCCCCCCTAAACCCTAAACCCTAACAGGGATGGACGGTGTTTGTGTGATGGTGATGGGCTTGATAGGCTTTATGTGGAAATTTTTCTTGGGTTTTTTGGGCCGAGAGATGAGGTCTACAAGAGTGTTTTGTTTTCCTTTAATGTGCTTGATATCAAATTGGTAGTGAGCAAACCATTAGGCCCAGCGAAGTCTCTGACCATCTGAAATTTCTTTTTGTTTAAACTCAAGCATCCATGGGAAGGCTGACAAGATGGAATTCAAACTTTTCAATACCTCGTCTGACAGCCAAAATTTCACTAGGTTTTGTTAGTGTATATTAGTGTATGCCCTAGAAACCATTCGTGTTGTCGATTTCAAACCACTTTGTCTTGTATCTATATATATCATAAATAATAGAAGAAAGAGTTCTTCAATTCATATATATAAATTGCTTCCTTTATTCAGTCATGCATTTAAAATAAAGTATGTATATGAACTGTCCAGATGATTCATTTAATTGGTAAATGAATTATAAAAAAGGGTTCCTTACGGAAGCAATATAATTTGGGCAACTATATTGCACAGTAGGCATATCGGATGCTTCTGAAAGATATCATGAGTTGATATAAGTACGGATGACGATGATAGTCATGTCATTGGGGCATTGGTATGGATTAACGGTTGGTGAACTGTTTTTCGAACGTGACCAAATAACGACAAATCACTTGGAAAAGCATGTAGTCAATGATTTATCGTTTGGTTATATCAGTGCACGTGTCGTCCTTTGACCTGAGACATTATAGTCGGATCCGATATGGATGCGTATGGTTCATATGGTGTATAAGTACGAGACTAATCATGTTTCGTACAATAAAGCCTATTTGGTCATGCGTTGTTCATATGTGGAAAGGAACGATGGTCAAGAGGGGATCCATTGACTCGGAAATATAGGATCGGGAGTACCACTGACTCCATTCAGATTCGAGTTCCTAGACGAAAATTGATAAATGTCAAAAAACAGAATCTCTAGCCAAAGTCTATTATTAGTCATACAAAAGCAAGTTTGTGATGACGAGTTTCGGACATATTGATCGACGATTCAGTAGAAGATCGAGTTTAGGATTTTGACGTTCCATGAATCCATGCTCGATAAGGATATCTCAATGGAGGGACTTTACCTGCATGGTACGTATGATCTGAAATGGGTTCGATGAAGTATTTCTTCATCGTGGTTTAGGGACTATGGCACATTGCTAGATGTTTACCATAGTCGTTGGGCCTTCGGATAGGTTTCCAGATTCATCCAGAACCGGCTCACGGCTAATCCACAGTGGACGTACATGGTCACACCAATGGCCTTGAGAAGTTAGAGAAGGATGAGAGAGAGAAATGATAATCCGAAGAGGGCTAGCACCTTCCGAGGGTAATAATGGGATTTCTATAGTAATAGTTACATAGAAAATTATTTGTGATATTTTAAGGGTTAAAATGGTCAAGCAATAATTAATTATATCTAATTATTATATCTTAAAGTGTTAAGATTAATGAGATGAACAAAAATAACCTTTTAATAGTTAAAGGGTAAAAAGGGTAAATTTATGGGTTGTTAATGTAAACTAGTTTAGTTTACATGGGCCCTTGAATAATATTGATTATTCAAAGGGTAGCATATTAAATTCGTGGGGTCCCTTTATAAAATAAGATTTTATTGGGCTTAGAAGTGAAAAATAAATAATTGCCAAATTGCCCAAGTATATATAAGTGCAAAAGGTTGCATCTTTGTTCATTCTTCACTTTTCACTCAAACACAAATAAAAGCTCTCTCTCTCTAGCCACAACCACTCTCTAATCTTCAAGGTGGTGTTTAAAGTGTGGAGGTCTCATCTTTTTGGGGTGCATCTTCATCAATCCAAAGCAAAGGAGAAGGTATTAACTCATTTCCATGCTTTGTTTAAAAACGGCTTTTGAATCATCATTTCATGCTTTCTTCTCATTTCCACCGCTCTTCATGCATGCATGCTGTTCTACAATGGTATCAGAGCTAAAAGCTCCTTGCATGTCGAATTTATAAGCTAAAATGACATTTTCCAGTGTTCATATGTTCATCAAACTTGGTGAGTTGCATGTTAGTGATATGTGTTCAAAAATGATTTTTTCATAGTGATCTTTACGTGCGCATGTCTCGGCCATACATAGATCAGAGGTAGATGTTCATTTTCTTCTATTCTCATAGTTTTGAATGATGATAATGGTTATAATGGAGCATGCCTTTGTAATGGATGAGTTGTTTGATGTAATAAGCATGTTTGATGCATGTGTGATTCTCGGCCATCTCTTTGTTTTGGGAAAACAATTTTTTCTTCTTGCTCTAATATGTTTGGGTATGTTAGAATATGATTTAAAGCCTGTGGATGAGGTTATTGCATGAGATGTGTTGAGAACTACATGCATGCATATATGTCATTTTCGGCCATGACTAGTTTTGCCATAAGATATGTTATTTCATCATGTATGATGAATGATGTTTTGGAAATGTTGTATGATGATTCATTTGAAAAATGTTATGCATGTTCATTTCCATTACTTTGATTAATGGGTTATGCTTTGCATGCTAAATGTGTTATCTTTAATTTGATAAAGTATATTTTTGCATAAGTGTATGCAAATGTTGTAAGTGTTTAGTGTGTGGAATTTGATGTTAGCATAAAGTTATGGATTATTAATTCATATGATGAATTGTGATATATGTATATATGATGGTGGTAATTTTAATGTAGGATGTTTAATTGATTAAATTATCTTATAATGCATCATTGCATGGCATAAATTATATATTTTTGAATGTAATAATTTGGTTTTTGAATGGTTTCAAAAATGATGATGCAAGATGACATGATTGTCTTTGAGAAAGATAATTGTCATAAAAAATATTATTAGTTAAAAGTAACTTGTGTCATAGAATGATTACTCTTAGAGTAATATATCCCATTTATCTATGCCATGCATGACTTTTGTGAAAAGTATTGAAATGATATAATAGTTAAATAATATATATCTTTGAGTGGAATATGACAAAGGTTTGTGTAATGATTCCTATGAAATGTGTAATTGTTGCATGGCCCAAAGTTATAATTAAATTACCACATGCATATACATATAATATCTATTAATATAGAGATATATATATATAAAATACGTGCGTACTAACGAATTTTACAACCGTGTATAAACTTATAAATCACACATAACCCGTACTATGCGCATGGTACTGTACTATGCTTTAAGTTAGTACAATGGTTAGTAAAACCATAGTACCCATAGCATTACCTATATATAATACGCTTAAATAATTGTTTATTATATTGGTATGAATATTTATATTTATTTATGTGATGAATGAATATTAGATTAGAGGGTTGATCATGGGCGCCATTGGTTTTCAAATATTCAAAAGTGTTTGTAATATTCTTTTATTAAATGGCTTGTATAATTAAATTTTATTTATTATTTTTTAATCGGGCTTGCGTGCCTAAGATCCAATATGTAATGGAATCGACTAGACGGGAACCAAAGAGCATCGGATGATGATCCAACGAAGATATAGTATTAGGGTAAATAGTTTGCCTTTAGGATGTATTTTCAAAAGCCCCATGGTCAACCCACATGCTTTAATTTATGCATATAGTGATATGTATGAATTGTTAATTAAACCTGGCATGCAAAATGAATTAACTAAAGGTTAAACCTAAATACTCCTCAATTTAAAATTATTAAATCCAAGTCTCGATGTGGGATAACTAAATTCTTTGATAAATTTTAATCCCAAGATTTCGTTATGTGAGGGATACAATCTTTATATCAAGAATTAAATTGATCTTGTTCTTGGATGGATATTTCCCTTGACCAAGAATTCTATTATGTGGGACATGATGAAAATGCCATCCTAAGAAAGCACAATGGTTGGATTAACATAGCCTAGGGTACCAAGAATTCTATTATGTGAGGTATCCGAAGCTAAGACAAGGAATATGAATCAAACCTTATATAGTGATATAAAAGGAAAAGAGTTTCCTACTATTAGACTTAATTAACCAAAATTCTATTATATGAGGTTAATTGAATTTGATAAGAAATTGATTCCCGACTAAGAAATTTAATCCAACGAAAATTCCGGATCTATTTAAGGGAGTGTAGGACTCGAATAAAATAGTGGGAGCTAATTGATTATGCTATTAAAAGGTTTAAAAGATTACAAGACACTAATAAAATTACTTTCTTTGCAGTTTCATCTTTGTGATAAAGAATCGAAAAAATGGCCAACAAGTTCTCCTAAAGATAATGGCAATAAACTGTTAACCAGACCCAACCTAAAAGATTGGCTAAGAAATCTTAGAATTGTTCTAGATTTTGAAAGAATTGCTATGTCCTGGAAGCACCTCTTCCACTTGATATTGGACCGGATGCTCACAAGCTGAGCTTAATGCTCTTGAAAAGTGGGGAGAGAGGATAGCAGTGTAAGAACAGCATGCATGCATGAAGAGTGGTGGAAATGGAGAAGAAAGCATAAAAATGGATTCAAGAAAAACGGTTTTAAAACAAAGCTTGAAAGAGTTATACCTACTCCTTGCTTTGGATTGATGAAGATTAGCTTCAAAGGAAAAACCTCCACACTTTAACACCACCTTGAGAGATTAGAGAGTGGCCTGGGTTTGAGAGAGAGTTTTGGTTTGTGTTTTGTGAACAGTCAAGAATGAACAAAAATGCAACCTTTTGCACTATATATACTTGGGCAATATTGCAATTATATTTTTCACTTCCAAGCCCAATAAAATTTTTTATAAAGGGACCCCACGAATTTATATGCTACCCTTGAATAATCAATATTATTCAAGGGCCATGTAAACTAAACTAGTTTACATAACAACCCATAAATTTACCCTTTTTTACCCTTTAACTATTAAAAGGTTATTTATCATCTTATTAATCTTAACACTTTAAGATATAATAATTAAATAATTAATTATTGCTTGACCATTTTAACCCTTAAAATGTCACAAAATATTCTATGTAACTATTACTATAGAAATCTCGTATTACCTCGGAAGGTGCTAGCCCTCTTCGATAATCATTTCTCTCTCTCATCCTTCTCTAACTTCTCAAGGCTATGGTGTGACCATGTAGGCCAGTGGATTAGCCGTGAGCCAGTTCTGGATGAATCGGAAACCTGTCGGAGGCCCAACGACTATGGTAAACATCTAGCAATGTGCCATAGTCCCTAAACCACGATGAAGAAATACTCATCGAACCCATTTAGATCATACGTACCATGCAGGTAAAGTCCCCCATTGAGATATCCTAATCGAGATGGATTCATGGAACGTCAAAATCCTAAACTCGATCTTCTACCGAATTGTCGATCAATATGTCCGAAACTGTCATCACAAAATTCTTTGTATGACTAATAATAGACTGGCCAGAGATTCAGTTTTTGACATTTATCGATGTTCGTTAGGAACTCGAATCGGATGGAGTCATCGGTACTCCCGATCATATTTTTGAGTCAATGGATCCCCTTGACTCGTTCTTTCGCATATGAACAACGCATGACCAAATAGGCTTATTGTACGAAACATGATTAGTCTTGTACTTATACACCGTATGAACCATACGCATCCATATCGGATTGATCAATGTCTCAGGTCAAAGGACACATCGTGCACTGATATAACCAAATGATAAATCATTGACTAATGCTTTTCCAAGTGATTTGTCGTTATTCGGTCACGTTCGAAAAACAGTTCACCAACCGTTAATCCATACCAATGCCCATGACATGACTATCATCGTCATCCGTACTTATATCAACTCATGATATCTTCGGAAGCATCCGGTATGCCTACTGTGCAATATAGTTGCCCAAATTTATGTTCCGAGGGAACCCTTTTCGATAATTCATTTACCTATTAAATGAATCATCTGGACAATTCATATACATACTTTATTTAAATGCATGACTGAATAAAGGAAGCAATTTACATATATGAATTGAAGAACTCTTTCTTCTATTATTTATGTATATATAGATACAGACAAAATGCTCTGAAACGACAACACGAATGGTTTCTAGGGCATACACTAATATACACTAACAAGCAAGAGGGCAAAAAAATGCTAGCTCCATGAATAGAGAACTTCAAATAAGCTGAAGAGGTTTCAAATGCTATGATATCCTATAGCCCTACAGAGTTGTATAGCGAAAATCCAAGAGTGTGTTGAGTATGAATTGTGTGCATCCCTCTTTAGCATGAAGTTGAGGGAAGGGGGTACCTTAGATGATCATACTCTTAAAAGATCAATGGATTAGATCGGCTGGATGGATATGGAGTGGTCATGCCAGACCGCCTCAAAGTGAATTTGATTAACATCCCTTCCTCCAGTTATAAATCGTTTATAACTAACTACAATCTCTATAGGATTGAGAGAAACCTCTCTGAATTGCTAAATGAGCTTAAAGAATTTCACAGGAAGATGTGAAAGGGAAAGGACATGTGGATGTCTTGCCGCCTCCACTAGCAGGGCTAGGGGTAAGCACGGGTAGTGGGTAGAACCGGAACCTACCCAGAACCTGCACTGTGCGGGTAGGTTCGGTTCCAATTTTTGGAACGCACTGTGCGGTTCCGGTTCTGGTTCTTGCATGTGTGGAGGAACCGGAACCGGAACCAGAACTAGAACCTGTAAAAAGGGTACCCTGTTTGGAACCTATAGGGGGTACCGGTTTGGAACCTATTTTGGAACCTGTTTGGAACCTATTTGGAACCTGTTTTTAGAAACTGTTTAGAACCTATTTTGGAACTGGACTATAATGAAATATTTGTGAAATGTAAATAATGGGGGAGTTTCTATATTTACATATAAAAAAAATTAAAATAGAAAAAGTTAAATTTTAGAATAACCTAATTAAATAAATATACGAATACAATTATACTTATACATTAAATTACACCATATTAAAAGCTTAATATATTATAATACATTAATATTAAAGTTTTGATCAATTAAGTGAATAATTGGAATTATGATCCAATTAAAAGTGTTTTACATTTTTAATGTTATATAAAAGAATTATTTTTGAATAAAATAGTATATTTGATTGAATAATAATATATTTAGTTATTATTTCAATTATCAAGTTCTAAGTATATCTATAATAAATTAGTAATTAATTAATTATATGATGTAAATTGATAAACATTAATAAATTTAATTACTAGTTAAATATCATACTTAATCAATTATAACATACATTATAGTTAAATGATTACTTAATTAATTTAATATTTATAATATACTAATTGATTTATAGTATAATTAATTATAGCATTACATTAATTGATTACTACTTAATTAATTGACTATAAGTTATAACATAATAAATAGTTAATAATTGATTATAATTGAAATTTAATTAATTATAGCATTACGTTATAGATTATAGTATAATTACTTAATTAATTAAACATTTTATTATAAACATTAGTACAAACTTAATTAAATGATTAAAATTTAATTAATATAATATACATTAAAATTTATAGTATGATTACTAATAGTTAATTCACTATAACATTACATTATAGTATGATTATATAATTAATATAACATTACATAATTAAATAATTACTTAATTGATTATGTCATATATTATAAATATTAGTAATTACTAAATTACTACATAAACATTAGTATAATACTTAATTAATGATAAGAAATTTAATTAATCATAACATTACCTTATAACATTAATTAAGCATTACATTATAGTTAAATAATTACTCAATTAAAATTATATTTTATATTACATTATATATTATGATCACTACTTAATTATAGCATATATAGTTAAATGATTACAAATTATATAATTAGTTATGAATTATAACATTACATTATAAACATTAGTAATTTACTATACTATACAATACTTAATTAAACGATTAAAATTTAATTAATTATAACATTACTTTATATATTTGTAATATGATTACTTAATCAATTATAATATTCCATTAAAACATTAGATATTAATTAAATGATTGAAATTTAATTATTAATATAATATAGATTATAGTTGATTATTTAATATCATTATAACATTGCATTATACTATTATAGTATAATCATATAATTATATAACATTACATAATAAATGATTACTTAATTGATTATGACATATATTATAAACATAGTAATTTACTATTTTACACAATACTTAATCAAATTATTATAACATTAAATTATAAATTTATGGTATGATTATTTAATTAATTATAACATTCTATTATAAACAATATTACAATACTTAATAAATGATTAACAATTCAAGTGTTGCGTAGAGATTACAGGTTATGAGTACATTGGACACAAAGAATGAATAATGAAAATTTGTTAGGGGTGTATTTGTAAACTTATAAGGTGTTTTTGTTATTTTTTAAACTAATAGGGGGGTAATTACTTTTCACAGGGTACCCTGGAAAGGAACCGGAACCTGCATTTAGGTTCCGGTTTCTTGAATTGAAGAACCTGCACTGTGCGGTTCGGTTCTGGTCTTTTTTGGGAACCTGCACTGTGCGGTTCCGGTTCCGGTTCTCCCAGAAAATGCAGGGTACCCGAAAAACGCTCACCCCTAAGCAAGGGCAATAAAAGGCCCAAAATGCTACCAAAGAGAGGTCCAAAAGTTGGACCCAAGAATAAGAGCTTCAAGAAGGCAGCGGCAAAGGCAAGAAGGCCAATGCAAAGGGAAAATGTTTCCACTGTGGAGAAGATAGACATGGAAGAGGAATGTCCTCAATACCTGAACAGTCTGAAGAAAGGCAAAGAAAAGCAGGTACGAACCAATGTCTATGATTGAATATGAATTAAGTGTTAATTCAAATAGTCATTCTAGATATAGATTAGCAGCAACATCTCATGTTTGTATGCTTTGCAGGTACTTTAGAATAGTTTGAGGTGACAAAAGGCGAGATCATTTTGAGGTGCAAATGGGGCACGAGTTGCAGCGAGGCCATGGGGCTTGCCACTAAGACTACCTTCAGGACATGTTTTGAATTTGTTTAAAGTATTGTACTTTGAAAAAGCCACTAGAAACATCATTTCTATTTCTGCTTTGTGTAAAGCAGGTTATTATGTACTGTTTAATGAAATGAATGTTCAATACATTTTGGAAATGTTTTAGTTGGTTAAGTTGTGAATACAAATGGTTTGTATGTCTTAGAATTGAATGACTATGCTTCAATCAATACCATTTCTAATAAAAAGAACTCGATCTGAATCAAATCCTAAAATCTATGGCATCATAGATTGGGTCATATAGAAGAGAGAAGATTAGTACAGCTTGGAGAAAGTGGGATCCTGAACTCATTGGGTTCTGAACCCTATCCAACCTGTGAATCATGTCTCAAGGAAAGATGACCAAGTCTCCTTTAAGAGTAAAGGAGAGCGAGCTAAAGAACTATTAGAACTCATAATACAGATGTATGTGGACCATTAGTACTTTAGCCAGGGGAGGATTTGAATACTTCATTACTTTTACAGATGATATGTCACGATATGGGTATTTGTATTTAATGAAATACAAATCTGAATCCTTTGAAAAATTCAGAGAATTCAAGAATGAAGTAGAAAATCAAACTGGAAAAAGTATTAAAAAACTACGATCAGATCGTGGGGGTGAATACTTGAGTACAGAGTTTCAAGAGTTCTTAAAAGAAAATGGGATCATCTCACAGTTGACTCCCTTTATACACCAGCTTAATGGAGTGTCTGAAAGGAGAAATCGGACCTTATTGGATATGGTACGACGATGGTGAGTTTTACAGACTACCAATGTCTCTGTGTGGGTACGTCTCTAGACCGCTGTGCACATCCTTAATAGGGTCCCGTCTAAAACTGTCCAGAAAAACCTTATAAGTATGGTATGGAAAAGTCCAAGTCTGAATTATATGAAGATTTGGGGTTGCCCAGCTTATGTTAAATTGGTTAAATCTGATAAGCTGGATGTTAAATCGAGAAGGGTCGGTTCATGGATATCCTAAAGATAGTTTAGGATATTACTTTACTTCCCAAGTGATCAAAGAGTTTGGATCAGTAGAAATGGTGCTTCCTCGAGAAGAGTTCTTGGAGGAAGGCGGTGTTGGAAGAATATGGAACTCAAGGAAGAGTTCGAAGAGCCAAGAACGAGATTGCTAAGATGGAACGTCCACTCAGCGAACCTCAGTATCAGATACTATGGTTCCAGTACGAAAGTCTTCTAGAATACAAAACCTCCAGAGAGAGATGGGTTCCTACATGAGCAAGATTTTGAATCTTACTTAGTGGGAGTAGATGATCATGTTGATGTCTAGAAGCTACGAGAAGAAGCAATACTGGATAGAGATTCAGGAAAATGGCTGGAAGCGAGGATTCTGAGATAGAATCAATGCATGCCAATCAAGTATGGTCGCTTGTGGATCCACCAGGGAATAGTTCCTATAGGTTGTAAATGGGTCTACAAGAGAAAAGTTGGCAAGGTGGGGAGGTAGAGACCTTCAAATTGACTGGTGGCGAAAGGCATACTCAGAAACAAGGATTGGATTATGAGGAAACCTCTCGCCTGTAGCTATGATTAAATCCATCGTATAATGCTAGCCGTCGCAGCATACCTGATTATGAAATTTGGCAGATGGATGTCAAAACAGTTTTCCTCAATGGGTTTATTGAGGAAAACATCTATATGGAACAACCGATAGGTTTTGTATCCTCTACTGAAAGGCATAAGGTGTGCAAATTACATTGATCCATTTATGGATTGAAGCAAGCTTCAAGAAGCTGGAACATTGATTTGACAACATAATCAAATCGTTTGGTTTTGTCTAACCTGTGTATACAAAGGGTTTAAGATCATGCCATCACATTTTCATATATATGTAGATGACATACTTTTGATGGGAAATGATATAGGCATGATGACAAGGTAAAGTTTGGTGTCCAAAACTTCTCGATGAAAGACTTAGGAGAAGCGACATATGTCCTGGCTCGTGTCTACAAGAGATAGAACGAAAAGGGTAATGGATTATCCCAGAAATTGTACATATAGAAAATGCTAAAAAGATTTAGCATGGAGAACTCTAAGAGAGGTCTCTTGCCCTTCACTCACGGTCTTATCTTTCTAAGGAGATGGGTCCAAAGACCGATGAAGAGCGACAGCGGATGATAATGTGCCTATACGTCTACCGTAGGCAGCTTAATGTACGCAATGCTATGTACAAGACCTGACATAGCTTGTGCTGTAAGTGTTACGAGTAGATATCAGTCAAACCCAGGGGAGAAACATTGGTTGGTTGTAAATCGATCCTTAAGTACTTAAGAAGAACTAGGATCTAGTTCTGAGTTATGGATGTTCCGAGTTAAACATTCAAGGATACTCAGATTCTGATTTCCAATCAGATATTGATGATAGAAAGTCTACGTCAGGGTACATTTTTATATATAATGGAGGTGCTGTTAGTTGGAAAAGTTCCAAACAGACAACCACAGCTGACTCCACTACAGAAGCGAATAAATTGCTGCTTGGAGCAGCGAAAAGAGGCTGTTTTGGATCAAAGTTTGTAATTGAACTTGGTGTGGTTCCGAACATGGCTTACCGATAAGCTGTTCTGTGACAATACTGGAGCTATTGCACAGGCAAAGGAACCAAGGGCACACCAAAAATCCAAACACATTCAGTGTAAGTATCACATTTGAGAGAATTCGTGGAGCTGGAGAGATTATAATTCTGAAGACTCCTTCAGCAGAAAATGTAGCTGATCCACTAACTAAGGCGATGACACTGAAGCAATTGGACCTCATCTTGAGAAGATGGGTATGAGATACAAAACGAATGGCTTAGTGCAAGTGGGAGTTTGTTAGTGTATGCCCTAGAAACCATTCGTGTTGTCGGTTTCAGAGCATTTGTTGTATTCATAGTATCATAAATAATGGAGAAATAGTTCTTCAATTCATATATATAAATTGCTTCCTTTATTCAGTCATGCATTTAAAATAAAGTATGTATATGAATTGTCCAAATGATTCATTTAATCAGTAAATGAATTATCGAAAAGGGTTCCTACGGAAGCAAATAATTTGGGCAACTATATTGCATAGTAGGCATATCGGATGCTTCCGAAAGATATCATGAGTTGATATAAGTACGGATGACGATGATAGTCATGTCACTGGGGCATTGGTATGGATTAACGGTTGGTGAACTTTTTCGAACGTGACCGAATAACGACAAATCACTTGGAAAAGCATGGAGTCAATGATTTATCATTTGGGTATATCAGTGCACGATGTAGTCCTTTGACCTGAGACATTGTAGTCAAATCTGATATGGATGCGTATGGTTCATACGGTGTATAAGTACAAGACTAATCATGTTTCGTACAATAAAGCCTATTTGGTCATGCGTTGTTCATATGCGGAAACGAACGATGGTCAAGAGGGGATCCATTGACTCAGAAATATGGGATCGGGAGTACCGCTGACTCCATCCGGATTCGAGTTCCTAGATGAACATCGATAAATGTCGGTAAAAAAAATCTCTGGCCAGAGTCTATTATTAGTCATACAAAAGCAAGTTTGTGATGACAAGTTTGAACATATTGATCGACGATTCGGTAGAAGATCGAGTTAGGATTTTGAAGTTCCATGAATCCCGCCGATGATATCTCAATGGAGGGACTTTACTTGCATGGTACGTATGATCTGAAATGGGTTCGATGAAGTATTTCTTCATCGTGGTTTAGGGACTATGCACATTGCTGATGTTTACCATAGCGGTGGGCCTCCGGACAGGTGTTTCAGATCATCCAGAACTGGCTCACGGCTAATCCACGGTGGACCTACATGGTCACACCAATAGCCTTGAGAAGCTAGAGAAGGATGGAGAGAGAAATGATTATCCAAAGAGGGCTAGCACCTTCCGAGGGTAATAACGGAATTTCTATAGTAATAGTTACATAGAAAATTATTTGTGACATTTTAAGGGTTTAAATGGTCAAGCAATAATTAATTATATTTAATTATTATATCTTAAAGTGTTAAGATTAGAGATGAACAAAAATAACCTTTTAATAGTTAAAAGGTAAAAAGGGTAAATTTATGGGTTGTTAATGTAAACTAGTTTAGTTACATGGGCCCTGATAAATGTGATTATTCAAAGGGTAGCATATTAAATTCGTGGGGTCCCTTTATAAAATAAGATTTTATTGGGCTTGGAAGTGAAAAATAAATAATTGCAAAATAGCCCAAGTATATATAAGTGCAAAAGGTTGCATTTTTGTTCATTCTTCACTTGTTCACTCAAACACAAACTAAAAGCTCTCTCTCTCTAGCCACGGCCACTCTCTGATCCTCTCAAGGTGGTGTTAAAGTGTGGAGGTCTCATCTTTTTGGGGCTAATCTTCATCAATCCAAAGCAAAAGAGAAAGTATAATCTCATTTCCATGCTTTGTTTAAAAACCGGTTTTTGAATCCATCATTTCATGCTTTCTTCTCCATTTCCACCACTCTTCATGCATGCATGCTGTTGTTACAGAAGGAGGGACTGATCCCGTGAGGTTGATGCCACTAGCGATCTATTGTACCTGCACACGTAAAGAAACAAACGTGAAGCAATGGAAAACATCAGGGTGGTGTTTGCCGTAGGCACTCCGACGCTCAAGGCTGAAAGGCTGATTTAGTGAGGGCTAGGGAGTAGAGAGGTTACCAGAAGTCTAGTCAGGGACTGTGACTACAGCTGTGATGCGAAGTTCTCAAGCTATAACTCCAGGGTCTGTAGGTGTAGTGTAATCTGCCCTGTGAGAGGGCTGGCCTCTGTTTAAATAATGACTGTCTGGTCTCCCAATCCTGGTAGGATTGGGAGTTCTCGTAGTAATCTGTTCCCTCTCGGGATAAATCCTCTGGTCCCATTATCCCAGCGTGAAGAGGAGTCCAGGTGTGACTCTGACATAGACTTTGGAGGAGTTAGGGTTGTAGTGGGCTACTTTACCTGTGCTCAGATAGGAATGTGATATGTGGTGACCACGGGCTCTGGATTCGTTCATAGATCCAGCAAGTGAACTAGGACTAGAAGGCTTGTGTCCGGACGGTTTGGGCTGACTATGCTTCGTATCAAATGGGCCTAAGTGTTAGAGTCATGAAAGTGACTCTACTTTGGTGACAAAAAGACCCTATGTGTAATTGAATTGAAGTTATATTGAGACAATTAAGAGAAATTATGAATTTATGTTTAAAAATCATATTTTGAGTTTTTCTTACTAATTTGGCATGTTTGGATTGAAATTTGAGATTGTGTAAGTTGATATTAGGATGTGATTTATTTTCTAGGGTTGATGTTGTCTCATTTATGCCATTCAGGGGTCAAATTGTCATAATCTTGGGGTTGATTTTGTCACTTTCAAACATGCAGGGACCAAAATGATATTTTACATTTTGTTCTATAAAAAGAAGATGAAAAGTCGCGTACAGGAGGGCTGTTCACCCAGTTTTCTGGCGAGCTCCGGCGACCCTTCATCTCCCTCCAGTGACGCTTCATCTTCCCGGTGCACCGATCTTCACCAGCCACCGATCTCCACCGCAAGCCACCACCGCGAATCACAGAAACGCCGCGACGTTTCATCTTCCCACCACCGCGTCGTTTCGTCTTCCCGGCCAGTTTTGGCCGTTTTCTGACGACATTCCAACTCCCCAAGGGTAGATCTTCATTCCCCACGACCGGATCTACACTTCCCTTGCAAAAACCGCCAGAATCTGCGATTTTGCCGCCGCGCCTCTTCATCTTCCAGCCCAGATCCTGCTCATTTCCGGTGACTTCTCACCTCCCCAAGACCTGATCTGAACTCCCCATCACCAGAGCTTTCCATCGGTACCTTCGGATCCCATTTACGCCACCGTTTTCTGGAAAACCAACAGAAAAATAAAAATTTACAGAAAAAAGCGGCTGTTCGTATTCCGGGCTGTCCGTTGGTAGTTTTAGCCCCTTCTTCGCATCATATCACTATCAGTTACCTCCTCTCCGCCATGATCAGCTACGTTTCCACAGTTTCAGCCTACGTCATCACCACCATGAGCGGCTAAGTTCCTGGTTGTCCGTTACGGTGTAGGCGAGATCGAGATTGACTCCACTGATCTCCTCATCAGCTCTCGACTAGTTGGATGAGCCCGAATGTTGGATATTTGGTTAAGTTTCTTGTATTCAGATTATATTTGTTTTCGTTTCAGTTTGTTTGCGATACTTTAATATTATTCTGATGCTCGACGTGTTGAATTGATAATGTCCATTGAAAACGTTTATTGATATATAACTTTTCGCATAATTGAATGTTGGTTTGAGATTATTGAATGTTGATTATGACTTTAAATTGCTTCGGTACTGATTGCAATCAAGTTGTAGTAGCGTTTAATATCATTTCTACTAGGAATGCATTTATTGTGTAATTAGTTGATTGGATGATACAAGTTAGTCGGTTGTACTTGTTAACGTTGTATCAACTAGTGGTGTTTAAGGGTTTAGCATTTTTCGGTTAGTCAATAATAGTCTTTAACCAATCGATCTGTGACTAAGACGACGGGGAGACAGGATAGATTATGCCTAGATTGCCGGGAGATATTTCTATTGATTTGCCTAGCCTTGTAGGATTAGGAAATTGAAGAGCGAGGAGAGGAATTGTGAGAGTTGGTCTTGAGTCAAACCGAACCCGTAGCGACAACGCTTTTAAAATTGAGTTTTAGTTAGCAATTTATTTAATGCTTTTAATTTCTTGCAAGTAATTAGTTTCCTTAGTTTTAATCAATCATTTTGCCAATTTCTCTTTCGTTAACTCACATATACATTAGGTCGTTAGTCTTGCTCTCTGTGGATTCGACCCTGCTTACCGCTAACTACGGTACTTAGGTTTAATTTTGTGACCGTGATGACCGGTCTAACACTAAGCCTGTGAGTTTTGTATTGGGCCGCATAGGGATTGGGCCTGGTCTTTTCCTCATTGTTAGACCCGTTTTCTCATTTGGGCCAGGGATGATTTTTGGCCCTACACTCGTCAAATCACTTTAAGCTGGGTAGTACCTAGATCACTTCAGTCAGACGTTTACAGTTATGAGGAAGTACAACATGAAGCTCAACCCAGCCAAGTGTTCATTTGGTGTCTCTTCTCGTAAGTTCATGGGTTATATGGTGACTCAACGCTGGTAGAAGCTAACCCCGACTAGATTCGAGTCGTCCTAAACATCTTATTACTGACATGCATCAAAGACGTTGTACATCTCTTTGGAAGAGTGGCTGCACTAAGCAGATTTTTCTCTTAGTCAGTAGACAAATGTCAACCCTTCTTTGCAGTACTTCAAAAGTCAAAGCATTTTGAATGGAACCCAGCCTGCGAAGAAGCTCGATAGCAACTCCAAAGGTACTTGACTTCTCCACCTTTACTTTCTAAACCACTAACTAGAGAAAAATTATATACATACCTAGTAGTCTTGAAGTCTACAGTCTCAACCATTCTGATTAGGGAAGATAATGCAAAGCATCTACCGATCTATTTAGGCAAATCGCTCATTGACGTCGAGTCCCAGTACAATTAGTTGGAGAAGTTTGCCCTAGCACTCATTCACGCCTTCAAGAAGCTTTGACCATATTTTCAGTGTCATTCCATAATTGTGCTCACTACATATCTGTTCAAGAAGATTCTGCATAAGCCCGAGCTATCAGGGCAACTCACTCAATGGACTGTCGAGCTAAGTGAATTCAACGTCTCATTCCAATTGTGCACGGCCATAAAGTCACAAGTGTTAGTAAATTTCATAGCAGACTTCACCCCTAGCACCTCCACTCAGGCAGAGAAATAGCTATTATGCCTATCAAGTGAGACACCTGTAAAGTGGACACTCTTGGTCGACAGATCGAGCAATTAAATGGTAGCAGCTTGAGAATCGCGCTAATAACTCCAAACGGAAAAATCATCCAGCGGGCCATCTGGTGCAGCTTAAAATGCATAAATAATGAGGCCGAGTATGAGGCTTTGATAGCTAGTCTCTCACTCTCAAAGGAGATAGAGGTAACAAGTTTGGAAGTGAAGTCTGATTCTTAGTTGATAGTCAATCAACTTCAAGGGACCTGCTAGGCTAGAGACTCGAAGATGACAGCCTACCTGAACCTGGTGAAAGAGCTGCAGTCCGCCTTAAAAAAATTCACGATCATCCAAGTACCAAGAACAGAAAATACACACATTGATGCCCTCGCCAATCTCGGCTTGGCCCTTCAAGGTACGTTTGACTCTTCCATCCCACTTGTTTTCCTCCAGTGGCCAGCCAACTGGAAAGCGCCTCCATCTGAGGCAGTATTGGTCCCCAAAGAAGCTTTAGAGGTCACGAACATCGAGCCAGTAAAATCATGGATGACTTCGATCTTGAAATACTTAGAGAAAGATGAGCTCCCTGCAGACAAGAATGAAGCATGTCCTCTGAGGGCTAAGGTCGTCCGATTCACAATCTATGAAGGACAGCTCTTGAAGAAGTCATTTTCCAGCCCATACGTTAAATGCATAACTCCAAAAGAAGCCCAACATGTATTAGCAGAACTTCATGAAGGCGAATGTGGAAACCATGCCGGGGGAAGCGGCCTGGCACACCAGGTGATCACCTCTGGTTTTTATTTGCCCACCATGCACTTGGACTTAACCGCATACGTCAAGAAGTGCAAAAGTTTCCAAAGATTTGCTAATGTCTTGCATCTTCCCCGCAAATACTCAATTTGTCATGACTCCTTGGCCATTCATGAAGTGGGGAATGAACATAGTGGGCAGGCTTCCAACCGCACTTGGGCAGGCTTTCAACTACGCTTAGGCAGCCTTTCATCCGTACTTGGGCAGCGAGTGTACATGTTGGCTATGACGGACTACTTTACTAAGTGGATAGAGGTAGAAGCATTCGCCCAAGTGCGAGACTGGGAGGTAAAAGACTTCATCTGGAAGAACGTTATCTGTCAATTTTGGATTCTAAAGGAGATAGTCACAGACGATGGGTCCTAAATCATTAGCTCTGGTTTTAGAGATTTTTATGAAACATAGGAAATCAAGCTCAGCTTCTCAACTCCCCAGAACCCCCAGTCAAACGACCAGGCCAACAAGACGGTCATGCAAACAATGAAGAAATGCCTTCAGAAAGCAAAAAGAGCATGAGCAGCCGAACTACCAGGAGTATTATGTTCTTATAAAACAATCACTCGCTCGTCCACAAGCGAAACTCTTTTCTCCTAGTATATGGCTCGAAGGCAGTCATCCCAGCAGAAGTTTCGATCTCGTCTTCCTAGCTTTAATGGATGAACGACAAATCAAACAACCTTAACTTATGCCATAACTTGGACACCATTGATGAGTTGCGTGAAAAGGTACAGATTAGAAATGCCATCTACCAAGAACAGGTTTCCTGGCACTACAACCACAATGTTCGAATGAGGTCATTCAGAGAAGATGACTGAGTCCTCTAGAAAGTCTTTCAAAACACAAAGGAGATAAATGCTGGCAAGATCCCACTTGGGAAGGCCCGTACAAGATCACCTAGTCAGTCGACAAGGGCGCCTATAAGCTTCAATCACTGGAGGGCAAGGATATTAGCCATAGTTGGAACGCACCTCAAACGGTATCACTTTTGACAAACCATAACCTAGCTTTGTTTCTATAGCTTCCTTTGTTTTTTGTTTTTTCAAAAGGAATGAGTGGGCATATCCACCTCCTTCAATGACAGTCAGCCCTAAAGGCTTGAATCAATAAAAATAACTATTTAGAGAAAATTATGTTCAACTATTCTGCTACTAAGTTTCAACTACACAATCAATCACGCCGACTAGCCCCATGTCATCAAGGCAGACTTTTTCAACTCCAAAGTCGGTCACGTTGACTAGGCCACATAACCCTAAAATGTTTTCAACTACAAGGTTAGTCATGCCAACTAGGCCACATAGCCCTCAAATGTTTTCAAATACAAAGTTGGTCACATCGATTGGGCCACATAGCCCTCGAATGTTTCCAACTACAAAGTCGGTCATGTCGATTGGGCCACATAACCTTCGAATGTTTCCAACTACAAAGTTGGTCACACCAATTGGGCTACATAGCCCTCGAATGCTTCCAACTACAAAGTCGGTCACGTCGATTAGGTCACATAACCCTCATATGTTTTCAACTACAAAGTCAGCCATGTCGACTGGGCCATATAGCCCTTGAACTTTTCAACACAAAGTCAGTCACACCAACTCAGTTCACATGTGATACAGGTTCCAGCTACTCAAAATCCATCTCAACACTTAGAAATTGTCAATTGGACAATGCAAAGTCATTCAGCCAGAGCGACTAAATCAGTCAGTTACTACTTAGAACAAGTATTAATTGCATCAATATGTAGTCAGTTGGTCATGCCGACGACACCCAGGTGGCTATAAACAAAAACGTAGAAGCTTGACAAGACTACATCAATTAGCAAAATATCAAATTTTATTAAGGTCCCCGTAGGGGCTGATCCAAATACATAGTCATGGGAGTTCAACACCCAAAGTACAAACTAAAAAAAAAAAAAAAAAATACATTCAAGGAGCAGCATGCTTTGGGTTATCTCCTGAGTCGGATGCCCTATGGTTGGCTCGACCTCCTTCCCTTTGCTCGTCAAAGCCCCAATCACCAAATCATCCCAAGGAAGAGTCTCAATTGACTTAGTAAGCAACCCTTCCAAGTCTCTAGCAAAGTCGTCCATTGCATCCTTGAGCTCGATCTCAACTTGAACTTTCTGTTAGCATGTGATTGGGTTTACGCAGTGGAAAAATACAATTTCAAAATAAATAAAAAACTAATCATATGCTTAATCCCAAATCTGGGTACAGATTATAGTGTTTATAAAATTTGCATTACAACAATATAATAAATCCATACAAGGATTCAGAATGCTTACACACATTTAGAGGCTCCTCCAAATATCTCTGATTATGCTCACGAACACTGTTCATAACACTATTCATCAGATACTGTTCATCGATACTATTCATGTGATTCTTCGCTAATCGATCCAAAGTAGGATCATATTCATGTAAATGCACATGAAGACAACCGCAGAACCCTTGATTATTTTGCTAGAACAACTAAAGGCTTCAAGAATCAATGTTTTAATGATCAAGAAGAGAAAGAATTTTTTTCTCTTCAATCAATGAGTGGGGCGTGAGAGAGAGAGAGAGAGAGAGAGAGAGTAAAAGGGTGGCTAGGGTTTCAATTATTGAATCAATGAATATTTTTGTTTTAAGTTGCACTTATATAGTGCAACAATTAAAACCCTATTCCAATAAGGAATAGCCATGGGCACCAACCCTAACTCACCCTTGCAACCAAACACACCCTTATGGTATTTTAATTCTTAATTATTATTACAGTAAAACCTCTCTACAGTGATATTCTATATAGGAATAAACTCTACATAGTCCTAAAAAAAATTATTCCTAATTTGGGATAGTTATAATAAGAATAAACTCCATATTGTAATAAGTTATAATTTTTTTAATTCCCGTCTTAAGGAAAGTTGCCTCCACATAGTAATAATTATCTGTCTAAGATGAAATAAAAATATTTATCTAAAGTTGTTTAGGACAATGATTTATTCTTTAGAGTTGTTACCACATCTTTTAATTTGTGGGTACATTACCCGCTAGCATTGACATTTTTTTATTGAAGCCAAAACATTTCTATCTTCTCAAGCATGTTTAGAGCTTCTTGACACAACTTTTTGTATTTCTGTACAAAAATACATACATGACTTGTTGCTCATTATTATTTCCTTTCTCTTCTTGTCTAATTGTAGCAATGATTTCTTCTTCATTTAAAGCATACATGACTTGTTGCTCATTTGGATGATTGAGGAAGACATTAATATCCATTCAATTAGTATATTGAAGTTGCCGAATTCTGATCACTCAATTCTACAATGATTCTTTGATCCTCCTCATCCACTTCATTTGTAATTTGCAATTTACTGATATCGGGGGTCTTAATTTTGCAATGCTTAAAATAATTGGCAATTGTTTGTGGCTTCACATCAATAGACCATACAGCAATTGCATTTACAATTCCATCAACGATTCTTATTTTTGTTGGTTCTAAGCTATGATCTTCTATCCGTTTCAAAAGGAGGCAATTAAAGCGCTAGATTAAAACCCTAATACTATTAAAACATGAATCGAAATCCTAATATTGTACTACTAAAACATGAATTCTGAAATAATAAATTTTTGTAACTACACCTCTATTAAGTTATAACCTCCTTATAATAATAAAATTAGTCAGTCCCACCATTATGACTATAGAGAGGTTTTACTGTATAATTAAAATCAATTAATATATAATAATATATTAACATTTAATTAATAATAATAATTCATTTAAATATATACATAGATATATTTAAATATAATCTCACTAATTTAATTTTAATATTAAAATTAAATACAGGCAATAACTTTAGCAAATTTAATTGCACTGTGAGATTACCAAAATACCTTTTCGTCTTGAAAGATGAAAATACTCTTCTCACAAATTGATCTCACAAATTGATTCTTAAATTATCTTCTAAGTGTGTGACCTGTAGGCTCCTTATCATATCGGTAGTATGCAGTATCGCGATTAACACCAATTAATCGTCTCACTACACATAGACCAAGATTAGCCCCTAGCAAGGCATCATAGCCACCCGATAGATTCGAATTTAGTAAAATCATAGCCTGTTAATGGTATGGTTATCATGCAATCAAATCCTTTCATCATCTGTTATCTCATCGAGGCTGAGGTACAGAAATAGTGTCAACCTCAGATATCCTTGACATGTTTGTATTTAGTTAATGAACCAATGATCGGAATAATAAATTGGATTGAGCAACAACTCAATCCCACTGTGGCCATAAATTTAGTGTCATTGTCATTTACTGAATTATCCAATAAGATAACTTCTCCCATACCCAGGAGTGATGAATCCTTTGTTGATCTACCATAGTCTCGATACACTTCTCAATGCAGCCAGTCACTACCATATTGATAACTCTGAATAGAACTATATTGGGCTAGTGTCAAACTACACCAATTGGTACACAAGGCGCTCTAGTGATCTCAAGTCTAAGGATCACATGCACCACCATCCGTTAGAGGATTTATTCCATATATTCTAGGGTTACCATCCATATGGAATCCTCAGGTGGGTCTGTCTAGTGAACTTGCCTCTAGCAAGCACCAATGCGTTGTACTAGGTTGTCGGCAAACAACCTTGACAAGTGAGATCAGTCACTACCTTTCGATAGGGTCATTCAACACTATGATAGCCTTACCGTATTATCTGTTTCGTTGGTCAGAATAATACTAGGGCTATGGATATTTCTAGAATGGCCACCATATATGATCATAAGGTTCTCACTATCAAGATTTGAAACACTTGATATCTTTGTCACGATTCTACCATCCTAATGACATATATCATTACATATAACTATGATTTACACGATATAGAAAAATATGCCTTTTATTGATAAATAAATATTTATCACAGAGTCAATTTTACAATAATAGATTGGCTCTAGGGCACCTACTCTAACACTTTGTTTGTTCCACTGCCATCACCAATCGACTCTACTTCAATCTCTTCCCACAATTCAATATCCTCATCAAGATTCCAATGGGAAGTGTTGCCTACTTTGTACTCTCTCATTAGTTCAACGTGGGCCTTGATCATGGCGTCAGTGGCAATTGATTGGCATCGCTTTCTAAGGGCAACCAACTCTTTCTCATTTTTAGTAAGAGCCTCATCCCTTTCGGCCATCGCTTTTTCCTTCTTTGCCAGCATTTTCATCAGCTCTGCCAACTCCAGTTCAACCTGGCATAGCTTGGCAGTACTCTCCTTCGATAATTTCAAGGCTGAAGCCTCCCAAGTACGAAGGCCTGTGTTGGACTTGGTCAAGTTGGATCTTCGCGTCTTGGGCAACCATGACCTTTTTTAGATATAAACTCCTTGTCAGAGCCTGCACAAAATTGAATAGTTAGAAGCAGTTCCTTATGGAACAAAGCATTCAAAGATAGAATTTACCTGAAACTATCAAGACACAACCCATTCGACAGCCGCACTCATTCCCATTTGATCCAACCGACTCTCCTGTAGTAAGAAAGAGTTGCCTAACTTCCCTATCCTGGTTGCATCAGAGTAAATAGAAGGAATTATCAGAAGCGTGACAGTCATCTTCTCAGTGTCCTCGTCAATCTGGACGCTCTTCGACGACCCTACTCCAACACTAGGTGGCGTAGCTGGTAGGATTGACTCGGTTCATTCCACTTGGATATTTTCACTTAGCCTGGCCGCTAACTCTCTCTTTCTCTTAGCTCAATGTTGGGCGATCACCTCGCTCGCGTTCGGGATGTCGATGTTAATAATCTTCATCATTCTCTCTGCAAGAGCAAACTTTCTAGGAGTTAAAGGATGAAGAAATGAATGAAGTAGATGTGATTGCAGTAGCATGTCAACAGAACATTCACGTCTGCCTCAACAAATGGAAAGGTGTATCTCTCTGTATTGTAGTGACCCACTCCAAAGATGACTCACCCTAAGGTTTGCGTCTTGTAAGAGCACTCTCCAATCTCTCTACTTCAACGGTATGGCAAACAATTCCCGGGTTGGCACATCCAAGCTGTCTCCACTCCGCCTAGCCCTGTTGTGTCTCGAATCTATAGAAGAATGAAAGATAAGGTGTTGGTTTTGGATCGTTTACAAAGCGGAAATATAAAATTTTTTTTATCACAAAAGCCATAAAACCAATGATCCAATTATGGATCTACATCATTTTAATACAAGAAAAATATTTAAGTCAAGTTAAATGTCATACCAACATTTATAGGCTTTTCCGATTGATGTGATTCGCTCCCACTCCAAGTTAGGAATGAACTCTCGGTATCCACATGAAGATGGGACAAATGTCGTTGAGGAATTATTAGGCTAGATAATTCACGCAACTAAAAGAATAAAAACTGTAGAATTTTTCTTTGAGAGAAAAATTCTTCTCTCCAATGGAGGCTCACGTTTTGAGAGATAGAGATGAGGCTATGGTTTCTTTTAATTGTTGCAATATATTATTTCATTCAACTGTGAGATTACCAAAATGCCTTTCATCTTAAAAGATGAAAATGCCCTTTCATCATAAATGACGAAAATACCATTTTTACTAATTTTATTCTTAATTCGTCTTCTATGTATGCGACCCGAAAGTTCCTCGTCATATCGGTAGTGAATCATATCGCGATTGAAAATCAGTTAATCATCCCACTAGACACATACCAAGATTGGCCTCTAGCCAGGCATCATGGCCACCCGATAGATTCGAATTCAGCAAAATTGCTACCTATCAATGATATGGTTACCATGCAATCAAATCCTTTCATCATCTATTATCTCATCAAGGCCGAGGCATAGAAGTAGTGTCAACCTCGGATACCCTTGATATCTCGATATTCGGTTATTGGACCAACGACTAGAATATATTGGATTGAGCTACAACTAAATCCTGCTGTGGCCATAGATTTAATGTCGTTGCCATCTATCGAATTACTTAGTGAGATAATTTCTTACATTCCCGAGAGTGATGAATCCTCTATCAATCCACCATAGTCTCGATACACTTTTTAATGTAGTCAACCACCACTGTTCTGATAGTCCTGAATAGAACTACATTGGGCTAGTGTCAAACTGCCCTAATCGGTGCACAAGGCACTTCGGTGATCTAAAGTCTAAGGATCACATGCACCACCATTCGTTGGAGGATTTGCTCCACAGATACTAGGGTAACCATCTATGTGGAATTCCCCGGTGGGTCGATCCGGTGAACTTGCCTCCAGCAAGCACCTATGTGTTGTATCAGGTTGTCACCAAACAACCATGACAAGTGAGATATGTCACTGCCTTTTGATAGATCGTCTAACACTATGATAGCCTTACAGTATTATCTGTGCACTGGGTCAAGATATGTGCTCATAAGGTTTTCACTATCGAGATTTCAAACACTCGATACCCTGTCACGGTTCTACCATCCTAAAAACATATATCATTTTCTCATATGAATATAATCAGATCACATGATATAGACAAATGCTTTTATTGATAATAAAACATGATTACAAAGAATCAATTTACAAAATTGGATTGGCTCTAGGGCACCTACTATAACATAAGGCTCAGTACTCAAAACAAAAGACAAGTAAAAGTTACTAACTAGTCAACTTCCATGTAAAGGGTATGGCACCCTGCCTTCTCTCTCCAAAGACTACATCACCCTTCACGAAGAAGAACAAGTTCACCCTTCAATAGGGAGCTTGGTGGCGAAGAGGGTAGTGAAAATGTTGAAGATAGGTTTGGGAAAGATAAGGATGAAATGAGTGGGGTAAATGCCCTTAGCGGGGCTAATCTTAATAGGGTTTATAATCGAGGTGCGTGTGATGATAGGGATAAGTGTGTTAAGGGGAATGAATATGGGGTGAGTGTTCCTAACATAGAAGAGAGGAGATTGGAAGTAAGCAAAAGGTTGAATGCTTTGAGTGCTGGTGACAACAAAGGAGAAGTAACCCCACATAGGGATCCCTTGGTGGAAAACCATGAGGAATGTGAAATGGGGTCTATTTCACCGGCTATTGTGAGGTTCAAAAATTTGATTTGAGTAGATGAAAAGAAAGGTCTTACGGAAGGGAACATAAGTCTTTCTAAAAGCCAAAGGAGGAGATTAGCCAAGAAGGCGAGAGAAGTTCCTAATGCCCAGCCGTCCCATGATTAAGCTTGCTTCGTGGAATGTAAGGGGTCTTAATTCCCCTTTGAAACAAAAAGAGGTTAGACATCTAATCTCTTCCAATAAAATTGCAATTTGTGGTATTTTGGAAACTAGAGTTCGTGAACCAAATTTTGAGGTTACTAAGTCCTTGACTTTTGGGGGATGGGATGTAATCCATAACTAAGTGAACTGCCCTAATGGTAGAATTTGGGTTGCTTGGAATCCTAGTTTGGTGAGGTTTGAAATCATACAATCTAGAATCAAGCCATCCATGGTAAGGTTGTTATTTTGGAGTCTAATTACTCTTTTGTTTGCTCTTTTGTCTATGGCTCTAATGGTCCGCTGGAAAGGAAAGAATTATGGAAAGACTTAATGGGTAAAGCTCAAGATTTTGAGGAAATACCATGGGTGATTATGGGTGATTTTAATGCAATGAGATTTGGGCATGAGAAAATAGGGGGTTCTTACAGGTGGAGAAATTACGTTTCGGACTTGAATAATATGTATAATGAGACTAGGCTTGAGGACCTTCGGTTTATGGGTAACTTTTTCACATGGAGTAATATGAGAGAAGGGGAACATAGGATTACCACTAAGATTGATCGAGCTCTTGTGAATGAAAAGTGGGGCAATGTGTTTGGTAATTCCATAGCCAATTTCCTTCCCTCAAGCATCTCGGATCATTCTCCTTGTATTGTTGAATGTGGGGTTATGTCTTCATTTAGGAAAATCCCATTTTGGTTCTTCAACTTTTGGGCTCACCATGAAAGTTTCATTAGCATTGTTAGTAAGGCTTGGGAAGAAGAAGTTAGAGGTACCCCTATGTATCAATTGGTTACTAAACTGAAGAGAGTCAAAGCAGCATTAAAAGTGTTTAACAAGAGGGAGCTTGGGAATATCTCGGCAAGAGTTACTGAAGCTAGAGAAAACCTTCTAAGGGTCCAGCATGCTCTTGCTTCTAATCCTCTTAAAGAGAACCTTATTCTTGAGGAAAAAGCCAAAGCTTTTAATTTCAATTCTTTAAGTCGAGCTGAGGAATCTTTAGCTAGGCAAAAATCTAGAGTGCAATGGCTTAGAGAGGATGACCAGAACACAAGCTATTTCTTCAAGTGTGTGAACGGCAGAAAGAATAGAAATAGAATCACCAAGCTTAATTGTGATAACGGCATGGTTATTGAAGACGCTTTAAGCATTAAGGAGGAAATTGTCAGCCACTTTAAAAGAGTTTTTGAAGAGCCGATGGGTGTGAGAGACTTCTGGGGTTTAGAGGAAATTATTGAACCTTGCATCACTAGTGATATGGCTAATGGGATGATTGCCGAAGTGACGGATGAGGAAATCAAGAACACGCTGTTTTCGTTGGGAAACAACAAAGCTCCTGGACCAGATGGTTTTGGTGCCTATTTCTTCAAGAAAGCTTGGGATATGGTGGGAAAAGATGTGATTATGGCTTTTAAAGACTTCTTCCAAGAGGGCAAGCTTCTCAGGGAGGTAAATTGTACTTCAATTGCTCTTATTCCCAAGTGTGATAATGCTTCTTTGTGTAAGGACTATCGGCCCATTTCTTGCTGCAACATAATTTATAAATGTATCACCAAGATCATTGCAAATAGAATTAAGAGTGCTTTACCTCTCTTCATTGACCCGGCACAAGCAGCCTTTGTTGGTGATAGGAGAATAGGAGAGAATATCCTCTTATGCCAAGAGTTGGTGCACAACTATAATCGAGCTACGGCCAAGGAAAAAAGGTGTGCCTTGAAAGTTGATTTAATGAAGGCTTATGACTCAGTTAATTTGGAGTTTCTCTTACAAGTCCTAAAGAATTTTGGTTTCCCTAGTGTTCTTGTCAATTGGATATCCAAATGCATCACTACTCCTAGGTTCTCGGTGGTTATCAATGGGGAGTTGGTGGGTTTCTTTGGGAGCTCTAGAGGGCTGAGACAAGGGGATCCCTTATCCCCTTACTTTTTTGTTATTTATATGGAGGTTCTCTCTCGGCTCTTGAATAGAGTGGCAGCTAATCCGAACTTTAGTTTTCATTGGAGATGCAAGAAAATGGGGCTGACTCATCTTTGTTTCGCGGATGATCCATGCGTGTTTGTAAAGCGAAGTACTTCTTTGTCTCTCCTTAAGATGCTTTAATTACTTTTGAAAGTTGGTCAGGATTGAGTGCAAATCCTGATAAAGCAATATCTTCCTTTCTGGTGTGAGTGACAATGAAAGATGGAGCTCTTAAGTTTGATAGGTTTGTCGAGGGTAGTTTTCCCATCAAATACTTAGGTGTACCCATTATTACCTCTAAGCTTACTTTTGGAGATTGTCGACCCTCTCTTGGATAAAATCTTGGCTCGGGTTGCCTCTGGGAGAAGTAGGTTTCTATCCTGTGCGGGGAGGATTATTTTGATTAAATCCATTCTTTGGAGTGTGCAAATTTATTGGTCGTCCCTCTTTACCCTTCCTTCCAAAATTCATAGGAAATTGATGCGGTTTGAGAGCTTTTCTTTGGTCCGAGTTGATATGAATAGACACAGCTAGAATAGCTTGGGAGGAGGTATGTGTACCCAAAAATGAGGTGGGCTTGGGTTTATGAAATCTAAGGAATGGACCTCGCAGCTTCTTTAAGACATATTTGGAACCAGTGCAATCACATAAACCATACTTTATGGGTCTCTTGGGTCCGAATTTATCTTTTGAGAAATAGAAGCATTTGGGACATATGCATTCCCCAAAATTGTACATGCTCATGGAGACATATCCTCAAAAATAGGGAAAGGTCTAGAAAGAATATCAAATATAACATTGGCAATGGTACACCACCTCTCTTTGGTTTGATAACTGGCACCCAAACGGCCCCCTTGTTTGTACCTATGGGGAAAGTATATTTATGATGTGGGGATTGCTAAGGATGCTAAAGTGATTCTATGATTGATGGATGTAACTGGAAGTGGCCAACTGCCAATTCTTGGGCTCTTATTAACATGAGGAATTCTGTGAATTTCACTTCTTCTAATGTTGATGACAAGATTGTTGGATACCCTCACCTTCGGGATTTCTCTACCAAATCGGCTTGGGGAGCAATTAGAGGAAGGAAAGCAAAATTTGAGTGGTGTGACTTGGTTGGTTCTCAAAGGCTATCAAATACTCTATGTCTTATGGATGGCTAAAGGAGAGATTCACCTACAAAGGATAGGTTGATGAAGTATGGGGCTACTACTAATGCTCATTGTTGCTTTTGTAACTCATCCATGGAATCTTTTGACTACTTATTTTTTGCATGCCCTTTTTCTAAGTCTATTTAGAGCAAGATCCTAGTCTTGTTGACCTTGGTTATGTGGTTAGACCCTGGCATATTACATCCCCTATTTGGCAAGGATATGGAAGTAAGAGTCTAAAATTCACTTTGGGTAGGCTTTGTTTAAGGGCTACGGTTTATTGGATTTGGAGGGAACGAATTCGCAAAGTTTTAGGGGTGACCATAAGGATTCTTTCACCATAATTGATGCTATCAAGTGTTGTGAGAGATAAAGCTATGGACCTTAGGAATGTCACAGCATCCTACGGCAATAAGAAGTTGGCAAATGATTGGGGCCTCCCTAGATCTATTTTCAAAGACGTTCCTCAAGTTGTCAACACCGTTTGAAGTTGATTACGAGGGTTACCGAAGGGTTTTTGCTTGGTTGTTTTGTTCTCTGGGTAAAGAGTTTGATTTCGTGTTTTCTTTTAATGATCCTAACCTAGGGAGGTGTCCTATGGTAGGTGGGATTTTTGGTTGTCTCTTTACCTTCTTCTTGGTGTTACTCCCTTTGTGGTTTTAGATAAACCCCTAGACGGATGGCTATTGTAGGTTGTTTCTTTTGTTTCCTATTTTCGGGGCATGTCCCAAAATAGCTGGTCGCCTTTATTAGGCCTTGTATATTGTTCTGTTTTTTTAATATGATTACTTACTTATCAAAAAAAAAAAAAAAAAAAAAAAAAAAAAGAACTTCCCTTCCAGTTCTTATCGCTCTATCCCAGGAACGTCACCAGTGGATTCGGTCATGTCTAGTGTGACTGAGTATCTACCTTGTCAGTGTCATGCTCTTTAACTAGTAAGAATAGAGGAACTCATGCGGCTGAACCCTACTTGGTGCATAGTGCAGAGAAGCTCTAACGCTATCAGTAACCTCCAACCATTTGGTATGATCTAGTCAGGGCTATCATAATGGTTCAATACCTCCTAAACCAAGCGAGGAATCGGCAACCTAAGCCTATCATAGAAGTAGATATCATACATAGCGACCCATCCTGGAACGTCCTAGTCGACCCGTTTGTGATCTCTAGGCAAACGTATCTCGACTAAGTCAGGGTATGGTACATGGTCCTTATCCTCCATTCATCATCTGGGTAAGCTCTAGGGGATACCATGGCAAGATCCCTCCACCTGGTTGGTTGTTTACATCCCACATAGTCCCACTTGAGAAGGCTCACCTTTGGCCTTACGCCTGACCTTTATCGCTATCTTCCCTACTCTCTATTGCCTATCAGAATTCTCACCACTCAACCAATAGCAGCTGATCGGTCCTGGCTACACTCAACCCTTTAGGGATTCCCTGGGCATGTTACCTTCCTCTGGTAACACCACCAGTGGGGGCGTTCTCATACTCTCCTCCCCCATCTTCTCTCCCTGACTGTTCCCACTCGACTCGGAGCTCGACATCGTACTCAGATAACAAACCATCCTCACTACTGCGAAACACTGGTCAGATAGGCCGATCGAATGATTAAATAAACTTCATCTAGGATGAAACTGCACCTTACCCTAAAAAACTTTCCACTCGACTCGGTCACCACTTCAGGCATGCCGAAAGGTGACAGTGAGATAATCGACCTCCTTCTCCCACAAACCAAACTCAAAGTTTCCAAAATTTTCCCAGCAACGCCTACACTCCTAAATCCAAATCCTTCAAGCTTTTTCTCCCACAATTTCGAAAAACTTACCAAATCACCCCAAACTTGTCCTAATCTTGGAACCTAACGAGATCTAGACATATCTTCCATGAACTCCGGAAAGAACCGAAGAGACCAAAAAAGAAAAGCTGAGCTGGACTGCTCAAAAAGACGATCCTAAAACTTGCCTAAATTGACTCTAAAGTAAAGGAAAGCAAAAGCAAAAACAAAGAACATTTTTGTGAAGTAAAAAGAAATTACCATGACAATCACTGAAAACTCTTGAAAAAATTTCGACGGCGATTAAAGAAAACTTTGAAAGAAGTAGAAAACGAAGTGATGACGAAGATGAACAGTCGCCAGCGAGTTCCTTCTCTTTCTAATCACCCAACCTGCATGACAACATGTGCAGCAACCAATTGGCTGCGACTATTTGATTTCCACTAAAGAAGAAGAAATCCTAATCTTACACGTGAATACGATAGGTGTTAGTCACTGATGGGGTTTACGCAACGGAAAACAAAAATAAAATCCCAATCACAACATTGAACCCAGAACCTTCTGCCCAATTTACGTTTTTACATATGAAATGATATTGATATAAATTTCCAGATTTCATGCCAACGTTGTTAGTGATATAGTGTATGCCCTAGAAACCATTCATGTTGTCAGTTTTAGAGCATTTTGTCTTGTGTCTATATATCATAAACAATAGAAAAAGTTCTTCAATTCATATGTAATTGCTTCCTTTATTCAGTCATGCATTTAAATAAAGTATGTATATGAATAGTCCAGATGATTCATTTAATTGGTAAATGAATTATTGAAAAGGGTTCCCTACGGAAGCAATATAATTTGGGCAACTATATTGCATGCTTCCGAAAGATATCATGAGTTGATATAAGTACGGATGATGATGATAGTTATTCATTGAGGCATTGGTATGGATTGTGATTGGTGAACTGTTTTTCGCACGTGACCGATAACGACAAATCACTTGGAAAAGCATGTAGTCAATGATTTATCATTTGGTTATATCAAGCACGTTGTAGTTCTTTGACCTGAGACATTGTGGTCGGATCTAATAAGATGCGTATGGTTTATACGTGTATAAGTACGAGACTAGTCATGTTTCGTATGATAAAGCCTATTTGATCAGCTTGTTCATATGCAAACGAACGATGGTCAAGAAGGGATCCATTGACTCGGAAATATTAGGAGTACCGCTGACTCCATCTGAATTCGAGTTCCTGATCGAACGTCAATAAATGTCAAAAATCAGAATCTCTGGCTAGATTCTATTATATCATAACAAGCAAGTTTGTGATACGAGTTCCGGACATATTGATCGCTGTCTGTAGAAGATCGAGTTTAGGATTTTGACGTTCCATGAATCCATGCTCGATCAGGACATACATGAAGGGACTTTACCTGCATGGTACATATGATCTGAAATGGGTTCAATGAAGTATTTCTTCATCGTGGTTTAGGATTATGGACATTACTGGATATTTACCATAGTCACTGGGCTTCCGGATAGTTTCCGGATCATCTAGAACCGACCTCACGGCTAATCCACGGTGGACCTACATGGTCACACCAATATTGAGAAGTTAGAGAGGATGAAGAGAGAAATGATTATCCGAAGAGGGCTAGCACCTTCCAGGGTAATGACGGATTTCTATGGTAATAGTTACATAGAAATTGTTTTGACATTTTAAGGGTTAAAATGGTCACAATAATTAATTATATTTAATTATTATATCTTAAAACGTTAAGATAAATGAGATGAACTAATAACCTTTTAATATTAGGCAAAAGGGTTAACTAATGGGTTGTTGATGTAACTAGTTTAGTTTACATGGACCCTTGAATAATATTAATTATTCAAGGGTGACATAATAAATACTGGGCTCCCTTTTAAATAAGATTTTATTGGGGCTTGAAAGTGGAAAAACAATAATTACAAAATTGGCCAAGTATATATAAATGCAAATGGTGGCATTTTAGATCATTATTCACTTTGTTCACTCAAAAAGCAAACTAAAAGCTCTCTCCTTAGCCACGCGGCCACTCTCTAACTCTCTCAAGATGTGTTAAAGTGTGGAGGTCTCATCATTTTGAGTCTTGTCTTCACAACCCAAAGCAAGGAGTAGGTATAATGTTTTCCATGCTTTGTTTGAAAACATTTTTTTTTTTTTTTTTTAATCCGACCTTTCATGCTTTCATTCTTCATTCTGCCACTCTTCATGCATGTTTTCTTTCAAGTGTTTGGAGGTTCATCAATCGATACAATCGCTCACACTCTAAGATAATAGTGAACTCTCGGCATCCACATGAGACACGATGGCGATCGACTTGCGGTCTCTGCTAGCAAGACACACAAGCAAAAAGATGCAGAATTTTTCTTTAAGAAAAATTCTCTTCTCCACCAAGTGAAAAACTGAGAGAGAGTGAGGTGAGTGGCTTGGATTTAATTAATGTGTTCTCCTTTTTTTTATTTTAATTTTAAGTTGCCTTTTATATGCAACAAAAATAAACCCTGATCTAATTAGGAATAAATTTATTCTATGACTAGATAGTAAATCCTCATTACCAAGAAGGTAATAATCCACATCGCATCTTATTCAAATTCAAATATGATTTTCTAATTTATATATTATCTTTATTAATATCATCAAATATTAATATTAAATAATATTTAAATATATGAATATATTAAATCATAATCTTACTAATTTTAATTTCAATATGAAATTAAATAGGCAATGACTCAGTAATTCAATTGCACTATGAATTACCAAATGTCTTTCATTCAAAAGACAAAAATATTTTCCATCATAAATGACGAAAAACCCTTTCATCCACAATGACAAATACCCTTTCTCACAATTAATCATAATCTGTCTTCTATGTGTACTCGAAGGCTCCTCATCATATCGACAGTGATTATCTCGCATTGTCACAATCAATCGTCTCACTAAACACAGACCAAGATTGGCCTCTAGCAGGCATCATGGCCACTCGATAGTTCGATTCAACGAAACAACTTGCCTATCAACATATGGTTACTGTGCAATCCGATCCTTTCATCATCTGTTATCTCATCGCGGCTGAGGTATAGAAATAGTGTCAACCTTAGTTATCTTCGATATCTTTGCATTCAGTTACTAGACCAATGATCGGAATAATAAATTGTACTGAGCAACAACTCAATCCCCTATGGCCCAACTTAGTATCATTGTCATTCACTGAATTACGCAGTGAGATAACTTCACCCATACCCGGGAGTGATGATCATTTGTTGATCCACCATAGTCTTGATACACCTCTCAATGCAGCCAATCATTACTGTATTGATAGCTCTGAATAGAACTATGTTAGGCTGGTGTCAAACTACACCAATCGGTGTACAGACACTTCGGTGATCCCAAGTCTAAGGATCACATGCACAACCATTGTTAAAATTTATTCTATAGACACTAGGGTTACCATCTATATGGAACCTCATGTGGGTCTATCCAGTGAACTTATCTACAGCAAGCACCCATGTATCGCACCAGGTTGTCAACAACAACCTTGACAATGAGATTAGTCACTGTCTTTCGATAGGGTCGTTCAACACTATGATAGCCTTATTGTATTATATGTATCCTTGGTCAGAATAATACTAGGCTACAGACATTTCTAATGACCACCATATATGATCATAGGGTTCTCACATCAAGATTTAAAACACTTGATACCCTCGTCACGTTTCTACCATCCTAAAGACATATGTCAATACACACAATTTGATTTACATGATATGAAGAAAACTGCCTTTTATTATTAATAAACATTATTTTAGAAGTCAATTCTATATAATTGATTGCTCTAGGCACTTACTCTACAATAAGACTGCCTTAGGAACCATAACGTCTCGTTCTCCCGCTCAAAACATGGTAACCCTACCGTTGACATGTCTCGCTCTCCTAATAACACCCAATCGCACTTAGACGAAGCTCGACTCGACCAAGCAAACTGACTCGTCTCCCATCTGAGAAACAGATAGACCTCTTTAGAGCAAAGAATGAGTAGGCACTCGGCCTGACACGCTGAATAACTAATTCCCATCATTCAGATCGGTTTAGCCGACTGAACGAACTTAGCTTTAAGAGATGTTTTCTATAGTCAATCGCTCAGCTCAGTCGACCAAGTGGACGAACTGCTAGTAAAATGCCACACACTCTAGTACTTGGCTCGACCAGCTAAGTAGACTCAATTACACAAATTTGCAAGAATATAGTCACAATCTCCTCACAATTTCTCCAAGACAAAATGTCTCCTCAGCCAATAGGGATACTCGACCGACCCCACCTCTTTGTCCGGGTAGCTTCCATCCGACCATCTACTCTGCAAGCTAAAGATGTTTTAACTTAGAAGGGAGGCTACGTATGGTGGTCTAAAATCTACGAGGCCCAAACAAGAATGTTCCACTACATCGGCCCAATCATTGTGATCCAATTTCGGTTGATCAACACCAGAGCTTGTGACTTGGGCCAAACAGCGACCTCTAGATCCAGCTTTCTTCTAGAATGGGTACTCCAGCGGCCCACATAGGCCAAGCTTCTAAACCAAGGTAAGTAACATTCTTCTTGTTTTACTTTATCCTAATTCACCCAATATTCCGTTCTTGGCAGATTAGGACTCCTATTACATTGAGTCAAGTGAATCAGTATCCTTCCTATTTACGAGCCTTTATCCTTAAGGATCAGTCCTATCAAGATACAAAGACCCAACAACTACATATAACAGAGGTCGCACCCTTGTTTAGGCATTTAGCCTCATATCACCTACCAAGACCCAGCCTCTACTCCTAAGAGCTATCCTACATGCTGTGGTTCTAGTCTCTGACTCGACCATCAGTAACTCTTCCTTCCCTTACCTTCACTAAATTGGCTCATTCAGCCTTAGTGACTTGAGTATCGGGTGCCTACGACAGACACAACACTATGTCCAAGTAAGCTCCATGCTTTGCTCTTTGTGCAGGTACAGTGAATTGCCAGTGAACTTACCCTCACGGGATCCGACCCTACTTCCGCAACTGTAATTTAGCACTACATGTCCTATTCTATTTCCTTTTTAATTTATAGTGGAGATATAATTAGTATTCATCACACCTTCCACGGAAGGGAGCCTTACAATACAAAAGAAGAAGAAAAGTAAATAACATTAGTGGATTCATCTTTCTTTGTCATGGAAAAAGACCTATCAAGTCAATAAAGAGAAAAAGACATTGGAGGTGCAAATGTTATTCAGTGGTGACGGAGAAACTGAAGAAGATTCATTGAACATTATTCAATGCTGACGTTTAGAAAATTTGAACATATTACGCAATAAAGTAGAAAAGAAGGGAAATGAGACACTTATAAAAAGGGGAACGAACTTCATTTCATTCTGAACCGCCCATTCTCTCTCTTTCTGTTTGTGTTTTGTTATTTTCAATCTCCTACATAAGAGACATGGAATAATCGGATAAACAGTCATCAGGTCCGAGAAACCTACAACCATCATGAGTGTGCTCGTCCAGGATAATGTTGGGTTTCAGAAGCTACTACAGGACAACCCATCTCTTCTCAATGAAAGAAATGCAATTGAAGATTAATTTTAGTATTTTTTTTTTTTTTTATGAAAATTGTACCCACTTTTAGAGCATATTTTAATTGAATGGTCATAATTAGATATCCTCTATTAATCTAATTTCATCTAATCTTGGAAGTAGCCGTTAGATAATGAAACCATTACGTGTCTTAGATCCTTAAAAATTACATAAAATTACATAAACATGAACTTAATAGAAAGTAAAGGTATTGGAAAGAATTAAGGGGAAAAAAACAAGTTTTAGCAAATAAGTTAATTTAATTTTAAAAAATGAGTGAGCAGCAAGTGTTTTATGTTCTATTTATGTATTCTTTTTCATTTTGGTTTAGTGCAGATCCAGAGACATCCCCTTCATGTTTCTGCTGGTAACAACAACAGAAATAGTTAAATGTCTGCTTGATGGAAGGGGAACGATAAAGTTGACTTAGAAGCAGAAGATGGTATGTGAAATTTATGAGATATATATTTTATTAATTTTCCGAGAGAAAACTAATCTGTGTACTGTATGAGACTGCTGAGAAGAGTCCTATTTGAATTGTTTGGTCTTAAGAATAGGACTTAGTACGATCCATAATTTATGTATTAAATTTTAATAATAAAACAACTTGCATAAATATAATTCTTGTTATTTGACGCTATCCAATTATTATTTTAAATATTATACTATTAAACACGAATTCTTAAAAAAAAAATTCTTCTTTTTATTAATAATTTTAATTCAAACTTAGGCAAGTTCAATTTAAACTAGGCATTTAAGTTGGGTACTTGACCTCCTTCAAGAATTAGGTTTAAGCTCCAACTTAACTTATCTGTTCTCAAATTTTGGAGTTAGAAACTCCAATGCACTTGGCAGCATCCCTCTCAAAAATCCCAGAAAGTGGGAAGTTGCGTGAGCTATTAAACTCTTATCAAAGAGACGCAAGGAAGAAAAAGGCACTGGAAGCATGCAGCAAGGAAAAAGAAAAGATGGATGCTCTCGAAAAAGAGTTATCATATATTGTGGGCTTGGATGAACTGAAGATGCAACTTCGGAATGGGCAATTGGCATGCTTTTGGATAAGAGACGCAAAGCCCTCGGACTGCAATTGGCACTGGAAGACTTCCTCATATGACTTTTCCTGGAAATCCTGGAACAGGTGAAATTGCTCCCTATAGTCTTATGAAATTTAAATTCCACTTGATATATTTTGTTTACTTAAAAAAATTTAAATTAATTGATTTTTTCATATCGATAGTTAAACTATGGTGGCTCGAATCCTTGGAAGACTACTCCATAGTGAGGGAATTTTGCCTAGTGATAAAGTAAAAGAAGTTCAACGGACAGATTTAGTGGCTAAATATATTTGGTCAAACTGGACCACAGACAAGGAAGAAGGTAAAACACTTAGCCATAAAAAATAAATCATATTTTCGATTTTGTATGATTAATTTTCTAAAATAGCTCTTCTTCTTCTTCTTCTTTTATACAGACAAATTTCTTTCCTTCTTCCAAGATTATTCTTTAATAAGTTGTTTTGCTGCTTATAGCTTTTGGCACAAGCATCTGCCTGCATCTGCCTCAACTTTAATTGATAGGACTAATCTCTAAGGCTCTAAGCTCTAAGTTTTTTTGCTGTTTTTTTTATAATTGACATTTTAATAATTTGCTTCTATTAAAGTCGTTATATAGCAAGATACTTCATATGATTAATTTTGTTGGGTTAAAGAAAAGATTTACTAATAAAATGATTGGCATCACCTTCTATATATATATAATATTCAAGGATTTAACAGCCACTTGTGCCCAATGGGGTAAATAGCTCCATTAGGACCGTGTCTCGGCCCTGGATATATATGGTTTATTTAACCAAAGTATGTACATCTTAAATTTCGTGCACAGATCAAAGAAGCAGGAGGAGGAATTATTTTTGTGGATGAACTTATCGACTAATTCTATGGACAATGGAAATATCAGTCATATTTGCTGGCTACTGTGAACCAATGCAACGCGTAATACTTCTAATGAAGGTTTCTGCAGAAGGTCACTAACATTTTAAGGGTCTCCATATCAAGATGAACAATCAATCAGAGGATAGCTGGTTACATGGTTTAAATTACATTCTTCCTGTAGTGTAGATGTCATTGCAAGCTAATAAGAGACAGACAACATAATTGCAGCGTATGAAAATAAATGGAGGTTTAGTGGATATAATGCTGAATAACGCTAGAGGAATTTAGATCTTAGGATTAGTGCTAATTGTGTGGAGACTGGTGAATTGCTTACTATCAAATTAGACGATTTTGAAGCAGCCATAAGATTTTTACCCCAATAGATGTTTGATCTTCTGATGAATAAGTGTTTTTGGCTTCAGTATCATTTTAACTTGTGTATTAGTCGAAGTTTTAATTTGTATTTGTAATACTATTTGAAGTATTTGGGATGTTAGAAATCTCAACTATTTCTTTGTCATTCCTATCTTTAATATGATGCCAAAAACTTGTTGAAAAACAAAGAAGTCTAATCCTCGCAGTGCACGAATCGCAACTGTAGTTTAGTGTGCAAAGCAAGGGTCGATCCCACAGGAAGTTGGGAGCTATTAATTAATTTAATATTGTGCAAAAATCAACTAAGATAATGAAATCAAAAGAAATAATAAAAAGGACCAGCAACCTAAATTAATCTAAAATCACAATAAAAACAGTAAAAACGCTAAAATTACCAAATATAACAAAAATGAAAGCTAATTAAAAATCAACAAATGGGCAACGGTCTAGTGTATCCAATTTCACCGTAATCATCATATTCTATGTTATTAACCTAACCAACATTTTTTCAATCCAAATCTTAGAGTCGATACTCACCAAAATAGTATATCATGGGCAATCGGATAACCTAATATTTTCATCATCAAACTAGCTAGTGACGTATAGCCTAGTCCATTACGAAAACCCATTAAGCACAAGAGTACCCAAACGTTCACAAACCAATTTACATCTGTCGAAGGTGGTCACACAAAAACATAACAATCATCCTAAGAACATTTTGAGATTAGCCAGTGGCATATAGCCTAATCCCAAATGCATACAATTAATTACCCGAAAATTAAAGTTGATCAAACAATAAACGATCAATCAATTCAGCAATCATATGATGAAACTAAGACATATTGGATCAATTAAACAATCAATTAGAATAAAAAATAAAGTAATCAAATTGGGTTACATGGGATACACTGAAAATGATTAGTTACACATAATCACAAAGAAAGGAACCTTGATCTTACCCATGACCATTTGGATGACAAATCCACAACAAATGATCAAGACTTGATCCCTCTAGCCCAAAACCCCTTCTCAAAGTTCCCAAAATGTTTACAAATGTTTAGCTAAAAGCTGCCAAAAATTATGAACTAAAGTTGCCTTTTTATAGAAATTACACGTGATGGCATTTTTGTAAATATTGGCAAACAAATTAGGATTGGAAATGCGAATATTTTGCCAAATTAGCTATTTGCGCACGATATGGTTGAATGGCGCCGCGGCACGCTTCTAGGTGATTTATTCTTCGTCAAAACCCATCCATGCCACGGCACATTGAATAGCATTGCGTGGCCATTTGATTTTGCCAATTTGTGTTGCGTGCTGAATGTCTTCGCTATGGCACACCTGGATTTCATTTTCACACTGCAGCGCGACTTGATTTCACTCTTTTTCTTCTCGCCTTGATTTATCCATACTCGAACTGGTCCAGATGTTCGGACACCAACACAACAGGAATAATCTATCTTTTTGCACCTAAATACCTGAAATACAACAAAACTAGTGTTTGGAAGTAACGAAACATGCAAGGAATCTCTAAAAAATCATGCACTAAACCTCAAATTCTTTACATTTTCACCTTCAAATCACTAAATAAATCTACATTTCTAACACTTATTAGGCTCATAAGCCGAAGTGAAGATTCAACCGAAATGCTAATTGTGAGGGTCGCAAAAGTAATTTAAATAAGGTTTTTTTTTTTCTTTCATGTTTTAGAGTCCTACACCGATTAAGCACAATCAAGCTTACTGTTTATAAGTAGGCATGTTCAGCCTACTAGTTTATAATAGAGGGTAATCCTCACTCAACAAGGTCTTATTGGGTGAGGAGTCAAGCCCACCTTAAATTCTATCATATATCAGAGCTAGACCTAGTTGAGCTGAGTGTATGACTAGCGATATGGAGTTAGACCAGCAACTACCTCCATCAATAGGAATGACCCAACATATGGGCTTGACCGTGAGGGGGAGTGTTGGAGTCCCACACTGACTAGGCACGCTCAAGCCTACTAATTTATAAAGGTATCATCTCATTCAACAAGTCTTATTGGGTGAGGAGTCAAGCCCACTTAAATTCTATCATATATCAGAGTTAGGCCCAATTGAGCTGAGTGCATGACTAGCGATGAGGAGTTAGAGCCACAACTACCTCTACAATAGGAATGACCCAACATTGGGCTTGATCGTGAGAGTGTTGGAGTCTCACACCTATTAGGCACACTCAAGCCTACTGATTTATAAGAGGGTAATCATTCCATTCAACAAGGCCTTATGGGGGTGGAGTCAGGCCCACCTCAAATTCTATCACATAGATTTATTGCACCCATTAATGGACTAAAGAAGCTCCACTCTTTATAAGTTTTATAATAAATTTTTATTTCTATTAAGTTATTGAAATTAATTTAATTTCCTATCTTTACAACTACTTTTGACACTTCAGATTATCTCATAGACTCTAATTATATATTATATTTTTTTTTTTAGATGAATAATAAATGGGATTTGAAATATGAGATTGTTTGTAGTTACATATAAATTCATTGTTATTTTTTTCTTAAAGTATTAGCATTTTTTGTTAGAGTTGTTGACTACTTCAGCATTAATAGGTTCGCAGATACATTCGAAGGAATCCTTGTAAAAGTAGGTTTACTCTTTAACCTAGTATATAAACATATTTTTCTCTTGTTATGAGTGTGATAGCAATCATAGAAATTCATTCTTTAAACGGAAAGTGACACAGTATTGCAATAATATTGACTAGCTAGACGTAGCCTATTTGGGTGAACTAAGGTAATCGCGCATATATTTTCTCTGTTTATTGTCTGTGATTTGTTTTCTATTACATTGGTTTCGTTGTTGTCTCTATTTTGTTCAATTTAATATATATTTTTTATTACTTACCTCTATTATGCTAATGGGATTATTTGTAAGATTTTTTTTAGCTCTAATTTTTCTTAACTTTTAATTTGATTATCTAAAATTGTTTTTAGAAATAATTATGGTGGGATGTATAGAGCATAAGTGACGGATTGAAATGTTTACTCCTTTGCAATATTTTAAAAAAAAAAAAATTGAACGAAATTTATGAAATTTACGGGGTGTCATAAGAAAAAAAATAATTTTAAAAATTAGAAATGAACTATCTCAAAAACAAGACTTCTTGTGTCCGTTAGTGCCAAAAATACCACTATTTTTTTTTTTTTTATATAGAAAAGCTTATTAGGCCCAAGAAACTGAGGTAGTGGCGTTGAGTGATTATCTCGTGGATTGGGCCCAAATGCACAATCATACGATAGATGGCTATACATACAACTCATGCTAGTGAACAAGTCCATACCAATATTTATTCAAAATTCAAGATTCTTTATAAAAAGATACAGATCAATAATTAACCAATCAACAAATCAGGAGTAAGCCAGTTCAAATACCCAAAAACTGAGTTAAATAAAAGAGTAATCTGGAAAAAAAAAAAAAAAAAAAATTATTGATGTTTTTTTCACGTACTTGTTTCTAAAACAGAGACCAGCTCAGCATATAGTTTGTAAAACAAGCTTAACTAACAATTACTCTAGTAAGTAATGGCAAACAATCGTTAATTACTTGCTCACATGCCACAATGCACTAAGACAATTTTAATTGCACTAATAGAAACTTAACTAAACTTTAAGTTTGATGGTGCTCTGTTACTATCATCATGCCCCTTAATAATACTTGTCTTCAAAAAAGTGAAACTTGTCTCTAAGCTGCATGAATCTGGACAAAGGTAGTTAGCTACTGAAATTTAGTGGACACATCACTTTCAATCCTTAAGCAGCACTTTTCTCTTATATATTGTATGTTTATCTTAATATTTTTTGTCACTGTGCCTTTCAAATGCCTTAGATCCTTTTAACAGTTTGTCAGTGAGCTTTTTAGAAGCATTTTGCTACTGACTAAGCATATTTATAGCAAATGAATAACGGCCTTGCATGGTCAGAACTGTAAGGCTTCTATAGTATTCAATAAAAGATGGTTGATCAAAGAAGACATTATCATGTGAGGACAATCTGGGAGTGTCACAAGGTTTGGCTTGAACATATTAGGCTTGAGCAATAATCTTTGTGTGTAAGAGTTAATCCAATAGGAATCATTTTGCCTCAAAACCAAGGAAACAACTCAGAGATCCTAGGTTTTTGAGAGCAAATTGCTGATTTAAATCTACAACAACAGCTACAATCCCGGATATCACACATAGTCAAGAAGATATGCCTGCACTTCTTTAAATTCCTAACTCTACTCAAACTAGGAATGCTGATACTAATCAGTTAACTTATGACACTTAAGATTTCTATATACATGGATATGCTTCATTTTGTTTCAACAGTACCTCCTTTAAATCAAGCTCGTGGACAACTATTATCCATATGTGGTTTCTTCGCCCCCCCAACTTTTGTGTCAATTCTGCTTGATCCATTGGCACCACGCATCCTAATTTCTTATCAATTGATCCATTGCCACCAAACATCCACAATCTCGGAATCCGTTTATCATCTAAGAACCTCCTAGAATCTACCACCTACGTGATCTTAGATCTGCCATATTTGACTTAATCTAAAGTGGCTCCCATTTTTTTTAAAGACTATCATCTAACTGCTCATATCGTCAAATGAACCTTTTCCTTTTTGGCCCAGACCGCCGCCTCACCAACTTTAATCGTCAACTTCCAACCGTTAGATTTTTGCCTAACTTTGATGTATGCGTCGAAAATCTACTTATAGCAATTCATAAGGAATGGAATTTAGCATCCATAAGGAATATGAATTTTGCAATCCCACTCTTAATAGAAATAAGAATGAGATCATTTACAATCCTACATCGTAGAATAAATGGGTTTTGGGTTTTGGGCTATATAAAAGAGACTAAGTTCGATTGTTATTCATCCAAAAATCAGTTTCTCTTCTACTCCTATGAAATGATTCTTACCCTATAGTTTAGTGTTTTTAGATTCTATTGATTTGTTGGTGAGATATTGTCCAAATGTTGTAATATTCTTCAGAATAGTGAAGTTTTTCCGTAGTGTCTCTAAGACGTAAGTAACAATACCAAACCTTATTAAATTCTTGGTATTCTTTATTTTTGCATTTATTGTGGCCATTTTATTTCTTATCTAGTAGGTTATTATATATATTCAATACTAGCGTTAGAGTTTGTGGTTCGGCTGAACAACAATATGAGGATGATGCTTTGCCTAACTAGCTTATGATTTAATTATCTGATATGAAAATATCTCTACCTATAATTGGTTATGATCAGATGTTGTGTGATATGACGATGCATCTACTCCTGATTTGATCGTTGAGCCATGCATGCTTTTGTGCTCTGTGTTTCTGCCTAATTGGCTCTAATACCACTTGTAGGAATTTTTAATATATAATAACACAAATCAAGCTAACATAAAACAGATGAAGAAAAACCTTTCGTCACATTATTTTCTTCTCTCACTTAAATTGACAACTACACTCCTTAAAGGGTTAAACAGTTTTCTGTAGTAGATGGAATGGTTCTCAAATCTTGGCGACAAATTCGGCATGGTTGCTCTTCAACCTAGATGTCGTGATGGTGGAGCATTATCTTTGTTATGTTCATTGTTATAAAGGAAAACTCGTCAAGATAGAGTTTTTGGCATATTGTGATTGTTAGGGCCAAAAATCGTCTTGGCTTGACGAGGTCCAATAGAAATAAACATGTCACGGCCCAAGGCCTCAGCCCAATCCGATTGGGCTAAGCTTAAATCACCTTGTGAAGTACCCACTCTATGAGTTGGGGTTATCCTATAAGTTAGCTAAACTAGGTTTCAGGCCACTAGCTTGCAACAGTCTATAAATGAGAAATCAGAATCTCATTTTATTTTCTCTTCTACTAAGACTCCAAATCTTACTCAAACTATCAAACTTGATCTGATAAGGTCAATAATCTATCTCTTTCATGATAGGGATTATCTCCCAAACAGGACTTAGTGTCCTACTAAGATTCAAAATCTTATTTAAACTATTAAACTTAATCTGATAAGTCAAGAAATGATATTTCTTATTGATATGGATTATCTCCCAAAAAGAGGACTCATGTCCTACTAGGATTCCAACCTCTTGGGTTCACTATAAAAACAGAGGTTTGCTCTCTCATTAGGGGGCATCTCCCATAGTCAATCTACACTACTCAAAACCATCTATTTGCTCTAAGTTTTTGCTCCCAAGAGCCTGACCCTTCACCGTAGTCCTAGCCTGTCCCGCCCGCGCCCCACACACATTGTCCTCCGATGCCCACACAGGTACGTGACCACAAAGTACTGTCCCCCCCCCCCCCCCCCCTCTTAAGGGATTTCTTTCGCCTCCCTCACACTCGAACCCAAGACCAAAGGGCTATAATCAATTGGGGAGCATGTTGAGTACCATCAGGCCAGCCTTTTCATTTTCACGCCGGCGCCCCACACAGGAGTTTCTCGCGTGCCCACACTGGTACGTGACTCACAAAGTACTGTCCCCCCCTTAAGGGATTTCTTTCGCTCCCCATGGCTCGAACCCATGCCCAAGGGCTATAGGCAAATGGGAACACCATGAGTACCATCAGGCTATGGGGAGCGAAAGAAATCCCTTAAGGGAGGGACAGTACTTTGTGAGTCACGTACCTGTTTGGGCACCGCGAGGAACTCCTTTGTGGGCCGCGGGCATGACAATAAAAAAAAGGAGGAGGAGTGTGAGGGTGGAATGAACGAAAATAAGGGTTTCAAACCCTTAACACTTTATTTATAGCCACACTTTCCCATTTTGCCTTGCTCTTTCTTAGAAATTCCATCTAATCCCTTAATCAATTCAATAATGCCCTCATTACTAATGCATTCTCTATGAATTCTATCTCTTTTCACTCCCCTAATTTCAATTAATTTTGAGTAAAAAGATCATTTTACCCCTAATGAAAGTTTAAGGGATTTTCTCACATTTTTCTCAAAATACTTTAACAAAAATTCAACTAAGGGCCAACCAACCAATATAACTATATTGACCCAATAAAAGCAAAACAATAAACATTCAAACAATACACCATAACTTAGCTACGTACCTCAGTGGGTTACAATTCTATCCCCCCCTTAAAAGAATTTCGTCCCCGAATCACCAAACACTCCAGGTAACGATTTTGTATGCTTGCTCTACCTCCCTGTGGCCTCTTCTCCCTTGTATTTCTCCAAAGCTTTTACTAATGGAATGCTCTTATTCCGGAGCTCTTTAATCCTTCAGTCCAAAATTTGTACTGGACGCTCTTCATACACAAGGTTTCTCCTCTAGGTCAACGTCCTCATTCTCAAGATATGGGAGGGATCACTTACGTACTTTCATAGCATCGGACATGGAAAACATCATGTACCTTGTCCATGCTAGGTGGTAGTGCCAATATGTAGGCCATCTTTCCCACTCGTTGCAATACCTCAATGGACCTACATATCTCGGTGCTAATTTTCCTTTATTACCAAAGCGCATCACTTGTTTGTAGGAAAACTCTCAGAAACACTTTATCACCCACTTGAAATTCAACCCCTTTTCTCTTCAAGTCGGCATACTCTTCGTTGATCTTGGGCTTCTTCATTCTGTTTCTGATTATCTTACATCTTCTATCATTTTCTGAGTCATCTCTGGCCCAAAGAGCGGTACTCAACTCATCCTTTTCACCTACCATCCCAATGTAGTGGAGACCTACATCGTCTACCATACAAAGCCTCGTAAGGCGTCATCTTAATGTGAGACTGATAACTATTATTGTAGGCAAACTCTACTAAGGGTAACATCTCATGCCAAATACTTATAATCCATACAACAGCCCCTCAAACATATCCAAGCACCTGATTCGTTCTCTCTGTTTGGCCATATGTCTGAGGATGACAGGCAGTGCTGAATGCCAATAGGGTACCCAATTCCTCTTAAACTCATCTATAAAGCTGAAACAAACCTGGAATCTCTATCTAACACTATGTGCTTGGGCACACACATGTAACCTACTATCTCCTTAATATAAATCTGAGTCAACTGATCGTAGTGGTGCTCTCCTTTACTGGAAGGAAACGGGATGACTTGTTACTGATAATCCGTGGATTATACAGTTGACATTAGACTTTTTAGTGATTTCAGGTACTTTCTGGTGTATTTTGATCTGTATTGTTGCTTAATCTTTACATTTTGTGTTTCAGGTTAAAATGGACATTTTGAGCAATAAGGACAAAATTGGAAGTTTTGACTCAGAAGTTAACATATCTCAGAAGTTAGGAGAGCTCTGAAGCAGGATAAAGCACGATGAGGCTTGTTCCAAAGAGAGAGCACTGAGAATCGAAGAATCAAGCGAGGAAGCAAGCAGAGTGGCAGTTCTGTAATTTCAGAACTTTCAGAAGCTTCCGCGATGAAGATTTGTCCTTCCACGGCGGCAACGTACGCCAGACACTAACAAGTCTGCTTCTTTCTTCCGCCGCGGCGAGATTCTTCTTCGCCGCGACAACTTCGTAATTTCCAGTTTTGTAAAACGCACAGTTTTACTTTGTGCGTGTTTTTCTTAGAAATTTGGGGCAAGGTATAAAAGAAACACTTAACCTTTTTGCCAGTGTCATCCAGGAAGTAGGGTTAGCAACTTTTACATTGTCTTTGATTAAGCTTGGAGAGATTTAGCGATTAGAAGGGTAAAGATTGATTTTGAACCAAGGGATTCATCATTGGGGAGATTTCTATCCTCTCTCTTACTTTCATTATGTTGACTTGACTATTATCGTAATTACTTGTAGTTTTTAATTAGCTATGAACTAACCCATTTGGGTTAGGGTTTTGATTGTATTCAGATTTCTAATGGGTTAAATATTGATCATGTTATGTTCATATGACTATGCTTTGATTGTGTGGTGCTCTAAGTTTTAGCTTTTTGTGATGAACAGATGAGATTGAGAAATGAATCATGTTAGCGTCTTGGGTAATCACCATTATAGTAGTGATGCTAGAGATAGATTCAAGAATTAATGAATCATTGTAGGATTCTTATGCTTAATGAGTTTGGAATTGTTAACTTTCAAATTGTTGGGTGCGGAAAGTTAAAAAGGAAGAATAGGAAAACATAGCTAAGAAGGTATGTTTAACACCTTAGGAGTTTGGTTTACAACCAATGTATATGAATGGTGATGTAGTGTAATTTTTAGGTTTAACCCATAAAATCCGAATGAAGTCAAAACCCTACCCGTTTTAATTGAATTGATTTTTATCCGTGTTTTACCTCTCGCATTCTTAGTAAATTCGCAGTTTAGTAATTTTGTTTTAGTACTAGGTTAAATTGCTCCCAATTACCAAAAGATTTCGGTTGCTTCAACTTGAGAATGGTAGAATACTAGTGCTTAGCTAACATCCTCAGGGAACGATACTCACTCATCATTATATTACTGAGTGATTAGTATACTTGCTGCATATTCATGTTGTAGGAAACCGCATCAAGTTTGGGCGTCGTCGTCGGGGACTGTTTAAGTTAACATTGAGTTTTTCTATAGTTAGCTAGATTGGAGTTTTTATTTTTGTTTTTAATTTTTAGTTGGTTTGTGATCTCACTTCCTTCAATTTTTTTTTTTGCAGTTTATGCGACGAACGAGACGTCAATCAGTGTTCCTGTGATCCTGAGATTGAGAGAACCGTTAGACGACGTAACAGAGAGAGAAGAGAAAGAGAGGATTTAGTTGTAGAAGCAGAAGAAATAGTTTTGAAATGGCTGACCAGAAAACAGGACACTAAGGGATTTTCAGTTCCCACAGTGAATGGTAGTGGGTCGATTATTACTAGACCTACGGTGCAGCAAACAACTTCGAGATCAAGCCGGCAATCATCCAGATGATCCAGCAGTCGGTTAGATTTCATGGTGATTGAAGGAAGATCCGAATCAGCACATTGCAATTTCTTGAAATTTGTCCACTTCAACTCGAACGAGTGTCGGATGACGCTATTAGGCTGCGGTTATTCCCATTTCATTGGGATAAAGCAAGGGGTCTTAATAGCATTACCACCGGGAACTATAACAACTTGGAATGATCTAGCACAGAAATTCCTTACCAAGTTCTTTCCTCCAGCTAAATCAGCAAAATTGAGAAATGATATCACATCATTTCTACAAGATGATTCCGAGTCATTGTATGAGGCTTGGGAGAGATACAAGGAGTTAATGAGGAAATGTCCACACCATGGGTTGCCAGTTTGCCTTCAAGTCCAAACTTTTTACAATGGATTGGTGGGTAATGTGCAAACCATGGTGGATGTAGCTTCAGGAGGGGCCTTGCAGAATAAGACACCAGAAGAGGCCTATGAGTTGCTTGAGGTTTTGGCGAGCAACAACTATCAAAGACCAAATGAGAGAGCAACAACAAGGAAATCTTCAGGTCTTCATGAAGTTGATGCCTTTACAGCCATGTCAACCTAACTCATGGCACTTCAAAAACAATTGGGAACTATGCAGGTAAACTCTATACAAGCACTTCAATTAACTTGTGATTTTTGTGCAGGAAACCATGTGAGTAGCGAGTGTCAAGTTGGGAACACCTTTGCTTCGTTATCTTCATCAACGGAGGACAGTTCAAAATAACCAACCAAGGGTGACTAATCAACCGGGAGATCAAAGAGTGACAAAGTTGGAAGATATATTTGGAAAATTTATGCAAGAGACCACGGGGTTCATGAATGAGACGAGGACGAATTTTAGAAATCAAGGGGCGTCCATTAGGAATCTTGAGGTACAGATGGGCCAATTGGCCGAGAAGCTTAATGAGAGACCGTAGGGTTCCTTACCAAGCAATACAGTAACTAACCCACGTGAGCAAGCAAATGCCATAATGTTGAGAAGTGGGACAGTTTTGGAAGAGGTAGAGCAAGCTACCAAGGAGGTTGAGTAAACCGGAAAGGAAGATTCTGATGAGGAAGTTGATGAAGAGATAGTTGCTGAAGAGAAACCAAGTGGTTTGGAGGAAGAGAAAAAGAAAAAGGATGAAAAGCAACAGAAGAATGAGAAATTGCCATTCCCCGAGATACCACCAGAGTTGGCTCATCACACCCCACCCGTACCTTTTTCTCAGAGATTGAAGAAAAAGAATCAGGATAGGCAATTTTCAAAGTTTATTGAAATTTTTAAAAAATTGCATATTAACATTCCTTTTGCAGATGCATTGCAGCAGATGCCGAGTTATGCGAAGTTCCTGAAGGAAATCTTATCGAACAAAAGGAAGTTAGACGATGAGGAAACGGTGATGCTCACGGAGGAGTGTAGTGCCATCCTCTAGAAGAAGTTACCCCCGAAGCTCAAAGATCCAGGGAGTTTTACTATTCCTTGTATTATAGGAGATATTACATTTGATCGTGTTTTGTGTGATCTAGGAGCTAACATTAATTTGATGCCCTTTTCTGTTTTCAGGAGATTGGGGATTGGTGAAGTGAAGCCAACGACCATGTCGTTGCAATTAGCGGATAGGTCAATAAAACACCCAAGGGGGATAGTAGAGGATGTGTTGGTGAAGGTAGGAAAGATAATTTTTCTAGCAGATTTTGTGGTGTTGGACATGGAAGAGGATAAGGAAATTCCTCTGATTTTGGGCCAACCATTCTTAGCCACGGGGAGAGCACTTATTGATGTGCAGGAAGGAAAGTTACTGTTGAGGGTTCAAGATGAAACAGTAACTTTCAATGTCTTTGAAGCGATGAAGTTTCCGTTTGAAACGGATTCATGTTTTAGTATCGATGTGGTGGACAAATTGGTTGAGGAATCTATGGAAGAAAACACCCCACAATTACCTCTAAAAGCTTGTATAGCCAAATCAAAAACAGTAGAGGTAAAAGAGTCGGCGAGTAATGATTGTGCTAGGATGTTAGAAGCGCTTCAACTGATTGATGAGAGTCAAGATATAGAATTTGAGGAGTTTGGTTTTGATAAAGAGAATGAGAAAGAAAAAAATGAAGAAGCTCCAAAGCTTGAATTGAAACCTTTACCGTCCCACCTTAAATATGTTTATCTTGGAGACTCAGAAACTTTCCTGGTGATTATTAGTTCAAATTTGAGTACATTAGAGGAAAAGCGGTTGATTAGGGTGTTGAGGGAACATAGACTAGCAATTGGATGGACAATCTCGGACATTAGAGGTATCTCGCCATCATTTTGCATGCATAAGATACTCATGGAGGATGATTTTAAGCCTAGGGTGCAACCACAATGGAGATTGAATCCTTCGATGAAGTGGTAAGAAAGGAGGTGGTGAAACTCTTAGATGCGAGGATTATTTATCCTATTTCCGATAGCCCATGGGTGAGCCCGGTACAAGTAGTTTCGAAGAAGGGAGGTATCACAGTGGTAAGGAATGAGAGTAGCGAGTTGATACCAACGAGGACGGTGACGGGCTGAAGAGTATGCATTGATTACCGTAAATTGAATGAGGTGACAAGGAAGGATATTTTCCATTACCTTTCATTGATCAAATGTTGGAGAGGTTGGCAGGACATGCCTATTATTGTTTCCTGGATAGGTATTCAAGATATAACCAGATTGCCATCGCGCCTGAGGATTAAGAGAAAACGACCTTCACTTGCCCTTACGGCACCTTTGCTTACCGAAGGATGCCTTTTGGGTTGTGCAATGCACCAGCAACATTTCAAAGATGCATGATGTCAATCTTTGGAGACATGGTGGAACAGTTTATAGAAGTCTTCATGGATGACTTCTCAGTTTTTGGTTCATTATTTGATTGCTGTCTAACTAATCTTTCTTCTGTTTTGCAGCAATGTAAGGAGACAAACTTGGTGCTGAATTGGGAGAAATGTCACTTCATGGTCCAAGAGGGTATAGTGCTCGGGTATAGGATCTCTAAGGACGGGATAGCCACGCGGCCACTCTCTAACTCTCTCAAGATGGTTGTTAAAGTGTGGAGGTCTCATCATTTTGAGTCTTGTCTTCACAACCCAAAGCAAGGAGTAGGTATAAGTTTTCCATGCTTTGTTTGAAAACATTTTTTTTTTTTTTTTTTAATCCGACCTTTCATGCTTTCATTCTTCATTCTGCCACTCTTCATGCATGTTTTCTTTCAAGTGTTTGGAGGTTCTATCAATCGATACAATCGCTCACACTCTAAGATAATAGTGAACTCTCGGCATCCACATGAGACACGATGGCGATCGACTTGCGGTCTCTTGCTAGCAAGACCACACAAGCAAAAAGATGCAGAATTTTTCTTTAAGAAAAATTCTCTTCTCCACCAAGTGAAAAACTTGAGAGAGAGTGAGGTGAGTGGCTTGGATTTAATTAATGTGTTCTCCTTTTTTTTATTTTAATTTTAAGTTGCCTTTTATATGCAACAAAAATAAACCCTGATCTAATTAGGAATAAATTTATTCTATGACTAGATAGTAATCCTCATTACCAAGAAGGTAATAATCCACATCGCATCTTATTCAAATTCAAATATGATTTTCTAATTTATATATTATCTTTATTAATATCATCAAATATTAATATTAAATAATATTTAAATATATGAATATATTTAAATCATAATCTTACTAATTTTAATTTCAATATGAAATTAAATATGGCAATGACTCAGTAATTCAATTGCACTATGAATTACCAAATGTCTTTCATTCAAAAGACAAAAATATTTTCCATCATAAATGACGAAAAACCCTTTCATCACAAATGACAAATACCCTTTCTCACAATTAATCATAATCTGTCTTCTATGTGTACTCGAAGGCTCCTCATCATATCGACAGTGATTATCTCGCATTGTCACAATCAATCGTCTCACTAAACACAGACCAAGATTGGCCTCTAGCAGGCATCATGGCCACTCGATAGTTCGATTCAACGAAACAACTTGCCTATCAACATATGGTTACTGTGCAATCCGATCCTTTCATCATCTGTATCTCATCGCGGCTGAGGTATAGAAATAGTGTCAACCTTAGTTATCTTCGATATCTTTGCATTCATTACTAGACCAATGATCGGAATAATAAATTGTACTGAGCAACAACTCAATCCCCTATGGCCCAACTTAGTATCATTGTCATTCACTGAATTACGCAGTGAGATAACTTCACCCATACCCGGGAGTGATGATCATTTGTTGATCCACCATAGTCTTGATACACCTCTCAATGCAGCCAATCATTACTGTATTGATAGCTCTGAATAGAACTATGTTAGGCTGGTGTCAAACTACACCAATCGGTGTACAGACACTTCGGTGATCCCAAGTCTAAGGATCACATGCACAACCATTGTTAAAATTTATTCTATAGACACTAGGGTTACCATCTATATGGAACCTCATGTGGGTCTATCCAGTGAACTTATCTACAGCAAGCACCATGTATCGCACCAGGTTTGTCAACAACAACCTTGACAATGAGATTAGTCACTGTCTTTCGATAGGGTCGTTCAACACTATGATAGCCTTATTGTATTATATGTATCCTTGGTCAGAATAATACTAGGCTACAGACATTTCTAGATGACCACCATATATGATCATAGGTTCTCAATCAAGATTTAAAACACTTGATACCCTCGTCACGTTTCTACCATCCTAAAGACATATGTCAATACACACAATTTGATTTACATGATATGAAGAAAACTGCCTTTTATTATTAATAAACATTATTTTAGAAGTCAATTCTATATAATTGATTGCTCTAGGCACTTACTCTACAATAAGACTGCCTTAGGAACCATAACGTCTCTTCTCCCGCTCAAAACATGGTAACCCTACCGTTGACATGTCTCGCTCTCCTAATAACACCCAATCGCACTTAGACGAAGCTCGACTCGACCAAGCAAACTGACTCGTCTCCCATCTGAGAAACAGATAGACCTCTTTAGAGCAAAGAATGAGTAGGCACTCGGCCTGACACGCTGAATAACTAATTCCCATCATTCAGATCGGTTTAGCCGACTGAACGAACTTAGCTTTAAGAGATGTTTTCTATAGTCAATCGCTCAGCTCAGTCGACCAAGTGGACGAACTGCTAGTAAAATGCCACACACTCTAGTACTTGGCTCGACCAGCTAAGTAGACTCAATTACACAAATTTGCAAGAATATAGTCACAATCTCCTCACAATTTCTCCAAGACAAAATGTCTCCTCAGCCAATAGGGATACTCGACCGACCCCACCTCTTTGTCCGGGTAGCTTCCATCCGACCATCTACTCTGCAAGCTAAAGATGTTTTAACTTAGAAGGGAGGCTACGTATGTGGTCTAAAATCTACGAGGCCCAAACAAGAATGTTCCACTACATCGGCCCAATCATTGTGATCCAATTTCGGTTGATCAACACCAGAGCTTGTGACTTGGGCCAAACAGCGACCTCTAGATCCAGCTTTCTTCTAGAATGGGTACTCCAGCGGCCCACATAAGGCCAAGCTTCTAGACCAAGGTAAGTAACATTCTTCTTGTTTTACTTTATCCTAATTCACCCAATATTCCGTTCTTGGGCAGATTAGGACTCCTATTACATTGAGTCAAGTGAATCAGTATCCTTCCTATTTACGAGCCTTTATCCTTAAGGATCAGTCCTATCAAGATACAAAGACCCACAACTACATATAACAGAGGTCGCACCCTTGTTTAGGCATTTAGCCTCATATCACCTACCAAGACCCAGCCTCTACTCCTAAGAGCTATCCTACATGCTGTGGTTCTAGTCTCTGACTCGACCATCAGTAACTCTTCCTTCCCTTACCTTCACTAAATTGGCTCATTCAGCCTTAGTGACTTGAGTATCGGGTGCCTACGACAGACACAACACTATGTCCAAGTAAGCTCCATGCTTTGCTCTTTGTGCAGGTACAGTGAATTGCCAGTGAACTTACCCTCACGGGATCCGACCCTACTTCCGCAACTGTAATTTAGCACTACATGTCCTATTCTATTTCCTTTTTAATTTATAGGTGGAGATATAATTAGTATTCATCACACCTTCCACGGAAGGGAGCCTTACAATACAAAAGAAGAAGAAAAGTAAATAACATTAGTGGATTCATCTTTCTTTGTCATGGAAAAAGACCTATCAAGTCAATAAAGAGAAAAAGACATTGGAGGTGCAAATGTTATTCAGTGGTGACGGAGAAACTGAAGAAGATTCATTGAACATTATTCAATGCTGACGTTTAGAAAATTTGAACATATTACGCAATAAAGTAGAAAAGAAGGGAAATGAGACACTTATAAAAAGGGGAACGAACTTCATTTCATTCTGAACCGCCCATTCTCTCTCTTTCTGTTTGTGTTTTGTTATTTTCAATCTCCTACATAAGAGACATGGAATAATCGGATAAACAGTCATCAGGTCCGAGAAACCTACAACCATCATGAGTGTGCTCGTCCAGGATAAGTTGGGTTTCAGAAGCTACTACAGGACAACCCATCTCTTCTCAATGAAAGAAATGCAATTGAAGATTAATTTTAGTATTTTTTTTTTTTTTTATGAAAATTGTACCCACTTTTAGAGCATATTTTAATTGAATGGTCATAATTAGATATCCTCTATTAATCTAATTTCATCTAATCTTGGAAGTAGCCGTTAGATAATGAAACCATTACGTGTCTTAGATCCTTAAAAATTACATAAAATTACATAAACATGAACTTAATAAGAAAGTAAAGGTATTGGAAAGAATTAAGGGGAAAAAAACAAGTTTTAGCAAATAAGTTAATTTAATTTTAAAAAATGAGTGAGCAGCAAGTGTTTTATGTTCTATTTATGTATTCTTTTTCATTTTGGTTTAGTGCAGATCCAGAGACATCCCCTTCATGTTTCTGCTGGTAACAACAACAGAAATAGTTAAATGTCTGCTTGATGGAAGGGGAACGATAAAGTTGACTTAGAAGCAGAAGATGGTATGTGAAATTTATGAGATATATATTTTATTAATTTTCCGAGAGAAAACTAATCTGTGTACTGTATGAGACTGCTGAGAAGAGTCCTATTTGAATTGTTTGGTCTTAAGAATAGGACTTAGTACGATCCATAATTTATGTATTAAATTTTAATAATAAAACAACTTGCATAAATATAATTCTTGTTATTTGACGCTATCCAATTATTATTTTAAATAATTATACTATTAAACACGAATTCTTAAAAAAAAAATTCTTCTTTTTATTAATAATTTTAATTCAAACTTAGGCAAGTTCAATTTAAACTAGGCATTTAAGTTGGGTACTTGACCTCCTTCAAGAATTAGTTTAAGCTCCAACTTAACTTATCTGTTCTCAAATTTTGGAGTATAGAAACTCCAATGCACTTGGCAGCATCCCTCTCAAAAATCCCAGAAAGTGGGAAGTTGCGTGAGCTATTAAACTCTTATCAAAGAGACGCAAGAAGAAAAAGGCACTGGAAGCATGCAGCAAGGAAAAAGAAAAGATGGATGCTCTCGAAAAAGAGTTATCATATATTGTGGGCTTGGATGAACTGAAGATGCAACTTCGGAATGGGCAATTGGCATGCTTTTGGATAAGAGACGCAAAGCCCTCGGACTGCAATTGGCACTGGAAGACTTCCTCATATGACTTTTCCTGGAAATCCTGGAACAGGTGAAATTGCTCCCTATAGTCTTATGAAATTTAAATTCCACTTGATATATTTTGTTTACTTAAAAAAATTTAAATTAATTGATTTTTTCATATCGATAGTTAAACTATGGTGGCTCGAATCCTTGGAAGACTACTCCATAGTGAGGGAATTTTGCCTAGTGATAAAGTAAAAGAAGTTCAACGGACAGATTTAGTGGCTAAATATATTTGGTCAAACTGGACCACAGACAAGGAAGAAGGTAAAACACTTAGCCATAAAAAATAAATCATATTTTCGATTTTGTATGATTAATTTTCTAAAATAGCTCTTCTTCTTCTTCTTCTTTTATACAGACAAATTTCTTTCCTTCTTCCAAGATTATTCTTTAATAAGTTGTTTTGCTGCTTATAGCTTTTGGCACAAGCATCTGCCTGCATCTGCCTCAACTTTAATTGATAGGACTAATCTCTAAGGCTCTAAGCTCTAAGTTTTTTTGCTGTTTTTTTTATAATTGACATTTTAATAATTTGCTTCTATTAAAGTCGTTATATAGCAAGATACTTCATATGATTAATTTTGTTGGGTTAAAGAAAAGATTTACTAATAAAATGATTGGCATCACCTTCTATATATATATAATATTCAAGGATTTAACAGCCACTTGTGCCCAATGGGGTAAATAGCTCCATTAGGACCGTGTCTCGGCCCTGGATATATATGGTTTATTTAACCAAAGTAATGTACATCTTAAATTTCGTGCACAGATCAAAGAAGCAGGAGGAGGAATTATTTTTGTGGATGAACTTATCGACTAATTCTATGGACAATGGAAATATCAGTCATATTTGCTGGCTACTGTGAACCAATGCAACGCGTAATACTTCTAATGAAGGTTTCTGCAGAAGGTCACTAACATTTTAAGGGTCTCCATATCAAGATGAACAATCAATCAGAGGATAGCTGGTTACATGGTTTAAATTACATTCTTCCTGTAGTGTAGATGTCATTGCAAGCTAATAAGAGACAGACAACATAATTGCAGCGTATGAAAATAAATGGAGGTTTAGTGGATATAATGCTGAATAACGCTAGAGGAATTTAGATCTTAGGATTAGTGCTAATTGTGTGGAGACTGGTGAATTGCTTACTATCAAATTAGACGATTTTGAAGCAGCCATAAGATTTTTACCCCAATAGATGTTTGATCTTCTGATGAATAAGTGTTTTTGGCTTCAGTATCATTTTAACTTGTGTATTAGTCGAAGTTTTAATTTGTATTTGTAATAACTATTTGAAGTATTTGGGATGTTAGAAATCTCAACTATTTCTTTGTCATTCCTATCTTTAATATGATGCCAAAAACTTGTTGAAAAACAAAGAAGTCTAATCCTCGCAGTGCACGAATCGCAACTGTAGTTTAGTGTGCAAAGCAAGGGTCGATCCCACAGGAAGTTGGGAGCTATTAATTAATTTAATATTGTGCAAAAATCAACTAAGATAATGAAATCAAAAGAAATAATAAAAAGGACCAGCAACCTAAATTAATCTAAAATCACAATAAAAACAGTAAAAAACGCTAAAATTACCAAATATAACAAAAATGAAAGCTAATTAAAAATCAACAAATGGGCAACGGTCTAGTGTATCCAATTTCACCGTAATCATCATATTCTATTTATTAACCTAACCAACATTTTTTCAATCCAAATCTTAGAGTCGATACTCACCAAAATAGTATATCATGGGCAATCGGATAACCTAATATTTTCATCATCAAACTAGCTAGTGACGTATAGCCTAGTCCATTACGAAAACCCATTAAGCACAAGAGTACCCAAACGTTCACAAACCAATTTACATCTGTCGAAGGTGGTCACACAAAAACATAACAATCATCCTAAGACATTTTGAGATTAGCCAGTGGCATATAGCCTAATCCCAAATGCATACAATTAATTACCCGAAAATTAAAGTTGATCAAACAATAAAACGATCAATCAATTCAGCAATCATATGATGAAACTAAGACATATTGGATCAATTAAACAATCAATTAGAATAAAAAATAAGTAATCAAATTGGGTTCATGGGATACACTGAAAATGATTAGTTACACATAATCACAAAGAAAGGAACCTTGATCTTACCCATGACCATTTGGATGACAAATCCACAACAAATGATCAAGACTTGATCCCTCTAGCCCAAAACCCCTTCTCAAAGTTCCCAAAATGTTTACAAATGTTTAGCTAAAAGCTGCCAAAAATTATGAACTAAAGTTGCCTTTTTATAGAAATTACACGTGATGGCATTTTTGTAAATATTGGCAAACAAATTAGGATTGGAAATGCGAATATTTTGCCAAATTAGCTATTTGCGCACGATATGGTTGAATGGCGCCGCGGCACGCTTCTAGGTGATTTATTCTTCGTCAAAACCCATCCATGCCACGGCACATTGAATAGCATTGCGTGGCCATTTGATTTTGCCAATTTGTGTTGCGTGCTGAATGTCTTCGCTATGGCACACCTGGATTTCATTTTCACACTGCACGCGACTTGAATTTCACTCTTTTTCTTCTCGCCTTGATTTATCCATACTCGAACTGGTCCAGATGTTCGGACACCAACACAACAGGAATAATCATCTTTTTGCACCTAAATACCTGAAAATACAACAAAACTAGTGTTTGGAAGTAACGAAACATGCAAGGAATCTCTAAAAAATCATGCACTAAACCTCAAATTCTTTACATTTTCACCTTCAAATCACAATAAATCTACATTTCTAACACTTATTAGGCTCATAAGCCGAAGTGAAGATTCAACCGAAATGCTAGATTGTGAGGTCGCAAAAGTAATTTAAATAAGGTTTTTTTTTTTCTTTCATGTTTTAGAGTCCACACCGATTAAGCACAATCAAGCTTACTGTTTATAAGTAGGCATGTTCAGCCTACTAGTTTATAATAGAGGGTAATCCTCACTCAACAAGGTCTTATTGGGTGAGGAGTCAAGCCCACCTTAAATTCTATCATATATCAGAGCTAGACCTAGTTGAGCTGAGTGTATGACTAGCGATATGGAGTTAGACCAGCAACTACCTCCATCAATAGGAATGACCCAACATATGGGCTTGACCGTGAGGGGGAGTGTTGGAGTCCCACACTGACTAGGCACGCTCAAGCCTACTAATTTATAAAGGTATCATCTCATTCAACAAGTCTTATTGGGTGAGGAGTCAAGCCCACTTAAATTCTATCATATATCAGAGTTAGGCCCAATTGAGCTGAGTGCATGACTAGCGATGAGGGTTAGAGCCACAACTACCTCTACAATAGGAATGACCCAACATTGGGCTTGATCGTGAGAGTGTTGGAGTCTCACACCTATTAGCACACTCAAGCCTACTGATTTATAAGAGGGTAATCATTCCATTCAACAAGGCCTTATGGGGGTGGAGTCAGGCCCACCTCAAATTCTATCACATAGATTTATTGCACCCATTAATGGACTAAAGAAGCTCCACTCTTTATAAGTTTTATAATAATTTTTATTTCTATTAAGTTATTGAAATTAATTTAATTTCCTATCTTTACAACTACTTTTGACACTTCAGATTATCTCATAGACTCTAATTATATATTATATTTTTTTTTTTAGATTGAATATAAATGGGATTTGAAATATGAGATTGTTTGTAGTTACATATAAATTCATTGTTATTTTTTTCTTAAAGTATTAGCATTTTTTGTTAGAGTTGTTGACTACTTCAGCATTAATAGGTTCGCAGATACATTCGAAGGAATCCTTGTAAAAGTAGGTTTACTCTTTTAACCTAGTATATAAACATATTTTTCTCTTGTTATGAGTGTGATAGCAATCATAGAAATTCATTCTTTAAACGGAAAGGTGACACATATTGCAATAATATTGACTAGCTAGACGTAGCCTATTTGGGTGAACTAAGGTAATCGCGCATATATTTTCTCTGTTTATTGTCTGTGATTTGTTTTCCTATTACATTGGTTTCGTTGTTGTCTCTATTTTGTTCAATTTAATATATATTTTTTATTACTTACTCTATTATGCTAATGGGATTATTGTAAGATTTTTTTTAGCTCTAATTTTTCTTAACTTTTAATTTGATTATCTAAAAATTGTTTTTAGAAATATTATGTGGGATGTATAGAGCATAAGTGACGGATTGAAATGTTTACTCCTTTGCAATATTTTAAAAAAAAAAAATTGAACGAAATTTATGAAATTTACGGGGTGTCATAAGAAAAAAAAATAATTTTAAAAATTAGAAATGAACTATCTCAAAAACAAGACTTCTTGTGTCCGTTAGTGCCAAAAATACCACTATTTTTTTTTTTTTTATAATAGAAAAGCTTATTAGGCCCAAGAAACTGAGGTAGTGGCGTTGAGTGATTATCTCGTGGATTGGGCCCAAATGCACAATCATACGATAGATGGCTATACATACAACTCATGCTAGTGAACAAGTCCATCCAATATTTATTCAAAATTCAAGATTCTTTATAAAAAGATACAGAGTCAATAATTAACCAATCAACAAATCAGGAGTAAGCCAGTTCAAATACCCAAAAACTGAGTTAAATAAAAGAGTAATCTGGAAAAAAAAAAAAAAAAAAAATTATGATGTTTTTTCACGTACTTGTTTCTAAAAACAGAGACCAGCTCAGCATATAGTTTGTAAAACAAGCTTAACTAACAATTACTCTAGTAAGTAATGGCAAACAATCGTTAATTACTTGCTCACATGCACAATGCACTAAGACAATTTTAATTGCACTAATAGAAACTTAACTAAACTTTAAGTTTGATGGTGCTCTGTTACTATCATCATGCCCCCTTAAGTAATACTTGTCTTCAAAAAAGTGAAACTTGTCTCTAAGCTGCATGAATCTGGACAAAGGTAGTTAGCTACTGAAATTTAGTGGACACATCACTTTCAATCCTTAAGCAGCACTTTTCTCTTATATATTGTATGTTTATCTTAATATTTTTTGTCACTGTGCCTTTCAAATGCCTTAGATCCTTTTAACAGTTTGTCAGTGAGCTTTTTAGAAGCATTTTGCTACTGACTAAGCATATTTATAGCAAATGAATACGGCCTTGCATGGTCAGAACTGTAAGGCTTCTATAGTATTCAATAAAAGATGGTTGATCAAAGAAGACATTATCATGTGAGGACAATCTGGGAGTGTCACAAGGTTTGGCTTGAACCATATTAGGCTTGAGCAATAATCTTTTGTGTGTAAGAGTTAATCCAATAGGAATCATTTTGCCTCAAAACCAAGGAAACAACTCAGAGATCCTAGGTTTTGAGAGCAATTGCTGATTTAAATCTACAACAACAGCTACAATCCCGGATATCACACATAGTCAAGAAGATATGCCTGCACTTCTTTAAATTCCTAACTCTACTCAAACTAGGAATGCTGATACTAATCAGTTAACTTATGACACTTAAGATTTCTATATACATGGATATGCTTCATTTTGTTTCAACAGTACCTCCTTTAAATCAAGCTCGTGGACAACTATTATCCATATGTGGTTTCTTCGCCCCCCCAACTTTTGTGTCAATTCTGCTTGATCCATTGGCACCACGCATCCTAATTTTCTTATCAATTGATCCATTGCCACAAACATCCACAATCTCGGAATCCGTTTATCATCTAAGAACCTCCTAGAATCTACCACCTACGTGATCTTAGATCTGCCATATTTGACTTAATCTAAAGTGGCTCCCATTTTTTTTTAAAGACTATCATCTAACTCTCATATCGTCAAATGAACCTTTTCCTTTTTGGCCCAGACCGCCGCCTCACCAACTTTAATCGTCAACTTCCAACCGTTAGATTTTTGCCTAACTTTGATTGTATGCGTCGAAAATCTACTTATAGCATTCATAAGGAATGGAATTTAGCATCCATAAGGAATATGAATTTTGCAATCCCACTCTTAATAGAAATAAGAATGAGATCATTTACAATCCTACATCGTAGAATAAATGGGTTTGGGTTTTGGGCTATATAAAAGAGACTAAGTTCGATTGTTATTCATCCAAAAATCAGTTTCTCTTCTACTCCTATTGAAATGATTCTTACCCTATAGTTTAGTGTTTTAGATCTCCTATTGATTTGTGGTGATGATATTGTCCAAATGTTGTAATATTCTTCAGAATAGTGAAGTTTTTCCGTAGTGTCTCTAAGACGTAAGTAACAATACCAAACCTTATTAAATTCTTGGTATTCTTTATTTTTGCATTTATTGTTTGGCCATTTTATTTCTTATCTAGTAGTGTTATTATATATATTCAATACTAGCGTTAGAGTTTGTGGTTCGGCTGAACAACAATATGAGGATGATGCTTTGCCTAACTAGCTTATGATTTAATTATCTGATATGAAAATATCTCTATCCTAAATTGGTTATGATCAGATGTTTGTGTGATATGACGATGCATCTACTCCTGATTGATCGTTGAGCCATGCTATGCTTTTGTGCTCTGTGTTTCTGCCTAATTGGCTCTAATACCACTTGTAGGAATTTTTAATATATAATAACACAAATCAAGCTAACATAAAACAGATGAAGAAAAACCTTTCGTCACATATTTTCTTCTCTCACTTAAATTGACAACTACACTCCTTAAAGGTTAAACAGTTTTCTGTAGTAGATGGAATGGTTCTCAAATCTTGGCGACAAAATTCGGCATGGTTGCTCTTCAACCTAGATGTCGTGATGGTGGAGCATTATCTTTGTTATGTTCATTGTTATAAAGGAAAACTCGTCAAGATAGAGATTTTTGGCATATTGTGATTGTTAGGGCCAAAAATCGTCTTGGCTTGACGAGGTCCAATAGAAATAAACATGTCACGGCCCAAGGCCTCAGCCCAATCCGATTGGGCTAAGCTTAAATCACCTTGTGAAGTACCCACTCTATGAGTTGGGGTTATCCTATAAGTTAGCTAAACTAGGTTTCAGGCCACTAGCTTGCAACAGTCTATAAATGAGAAATCAGAATCTCATTTTATTTTCTCTTCTACTAAGACTCCAAATCTTACTCAAACTATCAAACTTGATCTATAAGGTCAATAATCATATCTCTTTCATGATAGGGATTATCTCCCAAAAAGGACTTAGTGTCCTACTAAGATTCAAAATCTTATTTAAACTATTAAACTTAATCTGATAAGTCAAGAAATGATATTTCTTATTGATATGGATTATCTCCCAAAAAGAGGACTCATGTCCTACTAGGATTCCAACCTCTTGGGTTCACTATAAAAACAGAGGTTTGCTCTCTCATTAGGGGGCATCTCCCATAGTCAATCTACACTACTCAAAACCATCTATTTGCTCTAAGTTTTTGCTCCCAAGAGCCTGACCCTTCACCGTAGTCCTAGCCTGTCCCGCCCGCGCCCCACACACATTGTCCTCCGATGCCCACACAGGTACGTGACCACAAAGTACTGTCCCCCCCCCCCCCCCCCCTCTTAGGGATTTCTTTCGCCTCCCTCACACTCGAACCCAAGACCAAAGGGCTATAATCAATTGGGGAGCATGTTGAGTACCATCAGGCCAGCCTTTTCATTTTCACGCCGGCGCCCCACACAGGAGTTTCTCGCGTGCCCACACTGGTACGTGACTCACAAAGTACTGTCCCCCCCTTAAGGGATTTCTTTCGCCTCCCCATGGCTCGAACCCATGCCCAAGGGCTATAGGCAAATGGGAACACCATGAGTACCATCAGGCTATGGGGAGCGAAAGAAATCCCTTAAGGGAGGGACAGTACTTTGTGAGTCACGTACCTGTTTGGGCACCGCGAGGAACTCTTTGTGGGCCGCGGGCATGACAATAAAAAAAAGGAGGAGGAGTGTGAGGGTGGAATGAACGAAAATAAGGGTTTCAAACCCTTAACACTTTATTTATAGCCACACTTTCCCATTTTGCCTTGCTCTTTCTTAGAAATTCCATCTAATCCCTTAATCAATTCAATAATGCCCTCATTACTAATGCATTCTCTATGAATTCTATCTCTTTTCACTCCCCTAATTTCAATTAATTTTGAGTAAAAAGATCATTTTACCCCTAATGAAAGTTTAAGGGATTTTCTCACATTTTTCTCAAAATACTTTAACAAAAATTCAACTAAGGGCCAACCAACCAATATAACTATATTGACCCAATAAAAGCAAAACAATAAACATTCAAACAATACACCATAACTTAGCTACGTACCTCAGTGGGTTACAATTCTATCCCCCCCTTAAAAGAATTTCGTCCCCGAATCACCAAACACTCCAGGTAACGATTTTGTATGCTTGCTCTACCTCCCTGTGGCCTCTTCTCCCTTGTATTCTCCAAAGGCTTTTACTAATGGAATCTCTTATTCCGGAGCTCTTTAATCCTTCAGTCCAAAATTTGTACTGGACGCTCTTCATACACAAGGTTTCTCCTCTAGGTCAACGTCCTCATTCTCAAGATATGGGAGGGATCACTTACGTACTTTCATAGCATCGGACATGGAAAACATCATGTACCTTGTCCATGCTAGGTGGTAGTGCCAATATGTAGGCCATCTTTCCCACTCGTTGCAATACCTCAATGGACCTACATATCTCGGTGCTAATTTTCCTTTATTACCAAAGCGCATCACTTGTTTGTAGGAAAACTCTCAGAAACACTTTATCACCCACTTGAAATTCAACCCCTTTTCTCTTCAAGTCGGCATACTCTTCGTTGATCTTGGGCTTCTTCATTCTGTTTCTGATTATCTTACATCTTCTATCATTTTCTGAGTCATCTCTGGCCCAAAGAGCGGTACTCAACTCATCCTTTTCACCTACCATCCCAATGTAGTGGAGACCTACATCGTCTACCATACAAAGCCTCGTAAGGCGTCATCTTAATGTGAGACTGATAACTATTATTGTAGGCAAACTCTACTAAGGGTAACATCTCATGCCAAGATACTTATAATCCATACAACAGCCCCTCAAAATATCCAAGCACCTGATTCGTTCTCTCTGTTTGGCCATATGTCTGAGGATGACAGGCAGTGCTGAATGCCAATAGGGTACCCAATTCCTCTTAAACTCATCTATAAAGCTGAAACAAACCTGGAATCTCTATCTAACACTATGTGCTTGGGCACACACATGTAACCTACTATCTCCTTAATATAAATCTGAGTCAACTGATCGTAGTGGTGCTCTCCTTTACTGGAAGGAAACGGGATGACTTGTTACTGATAATCCGTGGATTATACAGTTGACATTAGACTTTTTAGTGATTTCAGGTACTTTCTGGTGTATTTTGATCTGTATTGTTGCTTAATCTTTACATTTTGTGTTTCAGGTTAAAATGGACATTTTGAGCAATAAGGACAAAATTGGAAGTTTTGACTCAGAGTTAACATATCTCAGAAGTTAGGAGAGCTCTGAAGCAGGATAAAGCACGATGAGGCTTGTTCCAAAGAGAGAGCACTGAGAATCGAAGAATCAAGCGAGGAAGCAAGCAGAGTGGCAGTTCTGTAATTTCAGAACTTTTCAGAAGCTTCCGCGATGAAGATTTGTCCTTCCACGGCGCAACGTACGCCAGACACTAACAAGTCTGCTTCTTTCTTCGCCGCGGCGAGATTCTTCTTCGCCGCGACAACATCGTATTTCCAGTTTTGTAAAACGCACAGTTTTACTTTGTGCGTGTTTTTCTTAGAAATTTGGGGCAAGGTAAAAAGAAACACTTAACCTTTTTGCCAGTGTCATCCAGGAAGTAGGGTTAGCAACTTTTACATTGTCTTTGATTAAGCTTGGAGAGATTTAGCGATTAGAAGGGTAAAGATTGATTTGAACCAAGGGATTCATCATTTGGGGAGATTTCTATCCTCTCTCTTACTTTTCATTATGTTGACTTGACTATTATCGTAATTACTTGTAGTTTTATTAGCTATGAACTAACCCATTTGGGTTAGGGTTTGATTGTATTCAGATTTCTAATGGGTTAAATATTGATCATGTTATGTTCATATGACTATGCTTTGATTGTGTGGTGCTCTAAGTTTTAGGCTTTTTGTGATGAACAGATGAGATTGAGAAATGAATCATGTTAGCGTCTTGGGTAATCACCATTATAGTAGTGATGCTAGAGATAGATTCAAGAATTAATGAATCATTGTAGGATTCTTATGCTTAATGAGTTTGGAATTGTTAACTTTCAAATTGTTGGGTGCGGAAAGTTAAAAAGGAAGAATAGGAAAACATAGCTAAGAAGGTATGTTTAACACCTTAGGGAGTTTGGTTTACAACCAATGTATATGAATGGTGATGTAGTGTAATTTTTAGGTTTACCCATAAAATCCGAATGAAGTCAAAACCCTACCCGTTTTAATTGAATTGATTTTTATCCGTGTTTTACCTCTCGCATTCTTAGTAAATTCGCGTTTAGTAATTTTGTTTTAGTACTAGGTTAAATTGCTCCAATTACCAAAAGATTTCGGTTGCTTCAACTTGAAATGGTAGAATACTAGTGCTAGCTAACATCCTCAGGGAACGATACTCACTCATCATTATATTACTGAGTGATTAGTATACTTGCTGCATATTCATGTTGTAGGAAACACGCCATCAAGTTTGGGCGTCGTCGTCGGGGACTGTTTAAGTTAACATTGAGTTTTTCTATAGTTAGCTAGATTGGAGTTTTTATTTTTGTTTTTAATTTTTAGTTGGTTTGTGATCTCACTTCCTTCAATTTTTTTTTTTGCAGTTTATGCGACGAACGAGACGTCAATCAGTGTTCCTGTTGATCCTGAGATTGAGAGAACCGTTAGACGAGTAACAGAGAGAGAAGAGAAAGAGAGGATTAGTTGTAGAAGCAGAAGAAATAGTTTTGAAATGGCTGACCAGAAAACAGGACACTAAGGGATTTTCAGTTCCCACAGTGAATGGTAGTGGGTCGATTATTACTAGACCTACGGTGCAGCAAACAACTTCGAGATCAAGCCGGCAATCATCCAGATGATCCAGCAGTCGGTTAGATTTCATGGTGATTTGAAGGAAGATCCGAATCAGCACATTGCAATTTCTTGAAATTTGTCCACTTCAACTCGAACGAGTGTCGATGACGCTATAGGCTGCGGTTATTCCCATTTCATTGGGAGATAAAGCCAAGGGGTGTTAATAGCATTACCACCGGGAACATAACAACTTGGAATGATCTAGCACAGAAATTCCTTACCAAGTTCTTTCCTCCAGCTAAACAGCAAAATTGAGAAATGATATCACATCATTTCTACAAGATGATTCCGAGTCATGTATGAGGCTTGGGAGATACAAGGAGTTAATGAGGAATGTCCACACCATGGTTCCAGTTGCCTTCAAGTCCAAACTTTTTACAATGGATTGTGGGTATGTGCAAACCATGGTGGATGTAGCTTCAGGAGGGGCCTTGCGAATAAGACACCAGAAGAGGCCTATGAGTTGCTTGAGGTTTTGGCGAGCAACAACTATCAAGACCAATGAGAGAGCAACAACAAGGAAATCTTCAGGTCTTCATGAAGTTGATGCCTTGACAAAACCCTTTAGGGATTCCCATGGGCACGTTACCTTCCTCTAGTAACACCACCATAGTGGGGGCGTTCTCATACTCTCCTCCCCCATCTATCTCTCCCTGACTGTTCCCACTTGACTCGGAGCTCGACATCGTACTCAGACGACAAACCTTCCTCACTGCGAAACACTTGGTCAGATAGGCCAATCGAATGATTAAATAAACTTTCATCTAAGGATGAAACTGCACCTTACCCCAAAAAAATTTCCACTCGGCTCAGTCAACCACTTCAGGCATGCCGAAAGGTGATAGTGAGTAAATCGACTCCTCATTCTCCCACAAACCAAACTCAAAGTTTCCAAAAATTTTCCCAGCAACGCCTACACTCCTAAATCCAAATCCTTCAAAGCTTTTTCTCCCACAATTTCGAAAAACTTAACCAAATCACCCCAAAAACTTGTCCTAATCTTGGAACCTAACGAGATCTAGACATATCTTCCATGAACTCCGGAAAGAACCGAAGAGACCAAAAAAGAAAAGCTGAACGCTGGACTGCTCAAAGAAAGACGATCCTAAAAACTTGCCTAAATTGACTCTAAAGTAAAAGGAAAGCAAAAGCAAAAACAAAGAAGACAATTTTTGTGAAGTAAAAGAGAATTACCATGAACAATCACTGAAAACTCTTGAAAAAATTTCGACGGCGATTAAAGAAAACTTTTTGAAAGAAGTAGAAAACGAAGTGATGACGAAGATGAACAGTCGCCAGCGAGTTCCTTCTCTTTCTAATCACCCAACCTGCCATGACAACATGTGCAGCAACCAATTGGCTGCGACTATTTGATTTCCCACTTAAAAGAAAGAAGAAATCCTAATCTTACACGTGTAATACGATAGGTGTTAGTCACTGATGGGGTTTACGCAACGGAAAACAAAAATAAAATCCCAATCAACAACATTGAACCCAAGAACCTTCTGCCCAATTTACGTTATTTACATATGAAATGATATTGAATATAAAATTTCCAGATTTCATGCCAACGTTGTTAGTGTATATTAGTGTATGCCCTAGAAACCATTCATGTTGTCAGTTTTAGAGCATTTTGTCTTGTGTCTATATATCATAAACAATAGAAGAAAGAGTTCTTCAATTCATATATGTAAATTGCTTCCTTTATTCAGTCATGCATTTAAAATAAAGTATGTATATGAATAGTCCAGATGATTCATTTAATTGGTAAATGAATTATTGAAAAGGGTTCCCTACGGAAGCAATATAATTTGGGCAACTATATTGCATGCTTCCGAAAGATATCATGAGTTGATATAAGTACGGATGATGATGATAGTTATGTCATTGAGGCATTGGTATGGATTAGTGATTGGTGAACTGTTTTTCGCACGTGACCGAATAACGACAAATCACTTGGAAAAGCATGTAGTCAATGATTTATCATTTGGTTATATCAATGCACGTTGTAGTTCTTTGACCTGAGACATTGTGGTCGGATCTAATAAGGATGCGTATGGTTTATACGGTGTATAAGTACGAGACTAGTCATGTTTCGTATGATAAAGCCTATTTGATCATGCTTTGTTCATATGCAGAAACGAACGATGGTCAAGAAGGGATCCATTGACTCGGAAATATTAGGAGTACCGCTGACTCCATCTGAATTCGAGTTCCTGATCGAACGTCAATAAATGTCAAAAATCAGAATCTCTGGCTAGAGTCTATTATTAGTCATACAAAAGCAAGTTTGTGATGACGAGTTCCGGACATATTGATCGCTGATCTGGTAGAAGATCGAGTTTAGGATTTTGACGTTCCATGAATCCATGCTCGATCAGGACATATCAATGAAGGGACTTTACCTGCATGGTACATATGATCTGAAATGGGTTCAATGAAGTATTTCTTCATCGTGGTTTAGGGATTATGGCACATTACTGGATATTTACCATAGTCACTGGGCTTCCGGATAGGTTTCCGGATTCATCTAGAACCGACTCACGGCTAATCCACGGTGGACCTACATGGTCACACCAATAGCCTTGAGAAGTTAGAGAAGGATGAGAGAGAGAAATGATTATCCGAAGAGGGCTAGCACCTTCCGAGGGTAATGACGGGATTTCTATGGTAATAGTTACATAGAAAATTGTTTGTGACATTTTAAGGGTTAAAATGGTCAAGCAATAATTAATTATATTTAATTATTATATCTTAAAACGTTAAGATAAATGAGATGAACTAATATAACCTTTTAATAGTTATAGGGCAAAAGGGTTAACTAATGGGTTGTTGATGTAAACTAGTTTAGTTTACATGGACCCTTGAATAATATTAATTATTCAAAGGGTGACATAATAAATACTTGGGCTCCCTTTTAAATAAGATTTTATTGGGGCTTGAAAGTGAAAAACAAATAATTACAAAATTGGCCAAGTATATATAAATGCAAATGGTGGCATTTTAGATCATTATTCACTTTGTTCACTCAAAAAGCAAACTAAAAGCTCTCTCCTTAGCCACGCGGCCACTCTCTAACTCTCTCAAGATGGTGTTAAAGTGTGGAGGTCTCATCATTTTGAGTCTTGTCTTCATCAACCCAAAGCAAAGGAGTAGGTATAATGTTTTTCCATGCTTTGTTTGAAAACATTTTTTTTTTTTTTTTTAATCCGACCTTTCATGCTTTCATTCTTCATTTCTGCCACTCTTCATGCATGTTGTTCTTTCAAGTGTTTGGAGGTTCATTCAATCGATACGAATCGCTCACACTCTAAGATAATAGTGAACTCTCGGCATCCACATGAAGACAGGATGGCGATCGACTTGCGGTCTCAAGTGCTAGCAAGACACACAAGCAAAAAAGATGCAGAATTTTTCTTTAAGAAAAATTCTCTTCTCCACCAAGTGAAAAACGTGAGAGAGAGTGAGGTGAGTGGCTTGGATTTAATTAATGTGTTCTCCTTTTTTTTATTTTAATTTTAAGTTGCCTTTTATATGCAACAAAAATTAAAACCCTGATCTAATTAGGAATAAATTTATTCTATGACTAGAATAGTAAATCCTCATTACCAAAGAAGGTAATAATCCACATCGCATCTTATTCAAATTCAAATATGATTTTCTAATTTATATATTATCTTTATTAATATCATCAAATATTAATATTAAATAATATTTAAATATATGAATATATTTAAATACATAATCTTACTAATTTTAATTTCAATATGAAATTAAATATAGGCAATGACCTCAGTAAATTCAATTGCACTATGAGATTACCAAAATGTCTTTCATCTCAAAAGACAAAAATATATTTTCCATCATAAATGACGAAAATACCCTTTCATCACAAATGACGAAAATACCCTTTCTCACAATTAATCATTAATCTGTCTTCTATGTGTGACTCGAAGGCTCCTCATCATATCGACAGTGAGTAATCTCGCGATTGTCACCAATCAATCGTCTCACTAAACACAGACCAAGATTGGCCTCTAGCAAGGCATCATGGCCACTCGATAGATTCAGATTCAACGAAACAACTTGCCTATCAACAATATGGTTACTGTGCAATCCGATCCTTTCATCATCTGTTATCTCATCGCGGCTGAGGTATAGAAATAGTGTCAACCTTAGTTATCTTCGATATCTTTGCATTCAGTTACTAGACCAATGATCGGAATAATAAATTGTACTGAGCAACAACTCAATCCCACTATGGCCACAACTTTAGTATCATTGTCATTCACTGAATTACGCAGTGAGATAACTTCACCCATACCCGGGAGTGATGAATCATTTGTTGATCCACCATAGTCTTGATACACCTCTCAATGCAGCCAATCATTACTGTATTGATAGCTCTGAATAGAACTATGTTAGGCTGGTGTCAAACTACACCAATCGGTGTACAGGACACTTCGGTGATCCCAAGTCTAAGGATCACATGCACAACCATTTGTTAAAGGATTTATTCTATAGACACTAGGGTTACCATCTATATGGAATCCTCATGTGGGTCTATCCAGTGAACTTATCTACAGCAAGCACCCATGTATCGCACCAGGTTGTCGACACACAACCTTGACAAGTGAGATTAGTCACTGTCTTTCGATAGGGTCGTTCAACACTATGATAGCCTTATTGTATTATATGTATCCTTGGTCAGAATAATACTAGGGCTACAGACATTTCTAGAATGACCACCATATATGATCATAGGGTTCTCACTATCAAGATTTAAAACACTTGATACCCTCGTCACGGTTCTACCATCCTAAAGACATATGTCAATACACACAATTATGATTTACATGATATAGAAGAAAACTGCCTTTTATTAATTAATAAACATTATTTTAGAAAGTCAATTCTATAATAATTGATTGGCTCTAGGGCACTTACTCTAACAATAAGACTGCCTTAGGAACCATAACGTCTCGTCTCCCGCTCAAAACATAGGTAACCCTACCGTTGACATGTCTCGCTCTCCTAATAACACCCAATCGCACTTAGACGAAGCTCGACTCGACCAAGCAAACTGACTCGTCTCCCAATCTGAGAAACAGATAAGACCTCTTTAGAGCAAAGAATGCGTAGCCACTCGGCTTGACACGCTGAATAAACTAATTCCCTATCATTCAGATCGGTTTAGCCGACTGAACGAACTTAGCTTTAAGAGATGTTTCTTGTAGTCAATCGCTCAGCTCAGTCGACCAAGTGGACGTAACTGCTAGTAAAATGCCACACACTCTAGTACTTGGCTCGACCAGCTAAGTAGACTCAATTACACAAATTTGCAAGAATATAGTCAACAATCTCCTCACAATTTCTCCAAGACAAGATGTCTCGCTCAGCCAATAGGGGTACTCGACCGACCCCACCTCTTTGTCCGGGTAACTTCCATCCGACCATCTACTCTGCAAGCTAAAGATGTTTTAACTTAGAGAGTGGGAGGCTAACTATGGCGGTCTAAAATCATACGAGGCCCAAACAAGAATGTTCCATTACATCGGCCCAAGCATTGTGATCCAATTTCAGTTGGATCAACACCAAAGCTTGTGACTTGGGCCAAACCACGACCTCCAGATCAGCTTTCTTCTAAAATGGGTGATTCCAGCGGCCCACATAAGGCCAAGCTTTCTAGACCAAGGTAAGTAACATTCTTCTTGTTTTACTTTATCCTAATTCACCCAATATTCCGTATCTTAGGCAGATTAGGAATCCTATTACTATTGAGTCAAGTGAATCAGTATCCTTCCTATTTACGAGACCTTTATCCTAAGGATTCAGAGTCCTATCAAGATACAAAGACCCAACAACTACTATATAAACAGAGGTCGCACCTTGTTAGGCATTTAGCCTCAATATCCCTACCAAGACCCAAGCTCTTATCCTAAGGCTATCCTACCATGCTGTGGTTCTAGTCTCTGACTCGCCATCAGTAACTCTTCTTCCCTTACCTTCACTAAATTGGCTCATTCAGCCTTAGTGACTTGAGTATCGGGGTGCCTACGACGACACAACACTAGTGTCCAGTAAGCTCATGCTTGTTTGCTTTGTGCAGGGACAGTGAATTGCCAGTGACTTACCCTCACGGGATCCGACCCTACTTCCGCAACTGTAGATTTGCATCTACATGTCCTATTCTATTTCCTTTTTAATTTAATATGTGGAGATATAATTAGTATTCATCAAACCCTTCCACAGGAGGGAGCCTACAATACAAAAAGAAGAAGAAAAGTAAAGTAACATTAGTGGATTCATCTTTCTTTGTCATGGAAATAGACCTATCAAGTCAATAAAGAGAAAAAGACATTGGAGGTGCAAATGTTATTCAGTGGTGACGGAGAAACTGAAGGAAGATTCATTGAACATTATTCCATGCTGACGTTTAGAAAAATTGAACATATTACGCAAAAAGTAGAAAAGAATGGGAAATGAGACACTTATAAAAAGGGGAACGAAACTTCATTTCATTCTGAACCGCCCATTCTCTTTCTGTTTGTGTTTTGTTATTTTCAATCTCCTACATTAAGAGACATGGAGAATAATCAGGATAAACAGTCATCAGGATCGAGAAACCTACAACCATTCATGAGTGTGCTCAGTCCAGGGATAATGTTGGGTTTCAGAAGCTACTACAGGACAACCCATCTCTTCTCAATGAAAGAAATGCAATGTAAGATTAATTTTTAGTATTCTTTTTATTTTTTATGAAAATGTATCCACTTTTAGAGCATATTTTAATTGATGGTCATAATTAGATGATCTCTATTAATCTAATTTCATCTAATCTTGGAAGTAGCCGTTAGATAATGAAACCATTACGTGTCATTAGTCCTTAAAAAATTACATAAAATTACATAAACATGAACTTAATAAGAAAGTAAAAGGTATTGGACAAGAAATTAAGGGGAAAAAAACAGTTTCTTAGCAAATAAGTTAATTATATTTAAAAAAATGAGTGAGCAGCAAGTGTTTTATGTTCTAATTTATGTATTCTTTTTCATTTTGGTTTAAGTGCAGATATCAGGACACATCCCCTTCATGTTTCTGCTGGTAACAACATGACAGAATAGTTAAATGTCTGCTTGAATGGAAGGGGAACGATAAGTTGACTTAGAAGCAAAGAATATGGTATGGAAATTTATGAGATATTTTTTATTAATTTTCCGGAGAGAAAACTAATCTGTGTACTGTATGAGACTGGATGAGAGGAGTCCTATTTGAATTGTTTGGTCTTAAGAATAGGACTTAGTGACGGATCCATAAATTTATGTGATTAAATTTTAATATATAAAACAACATTGCATTAATATAATTCTATGTTTATTGACGCTATCAATTATTTTTAAATAATTATACTATTAAAACACGAATTCTTAAAAAAAAAATCTTCTTTATTAATAATTTTAATTCAAACTTAGGGCAAGTCAATTTAAACTAGGCATTTAAGTTGGGTATTGACCTCCTTAAGAATTAGGTTAAGCTCCAACTTAACTTATCTGTCTCAAATTTTGGAGTATGGAGAAAACTCCAATGCACTTGGCAGCATCCCTCTCAAAAATCCCAGAAAGTGGGAAGTTGCGTGAGTATTAAACTCTTATCAAGAAGAGCAACGGAAGAAAAAGGCATGGAAGCAGTGAGCAAGGAAAAGAAAAGATGGATGCTCTGAAAAAGAGTTATCATATATTGTGGGCTTGGATGAACTGAAGATGCAACTTCGGAAATGGGCAATGGCAGCTTTTGGATAAGAGACGCAAAGCCCCGGACTGCAAGTTGGCACTGGAAGACTTCTCATATGAATTTTCTGGAAATCCTGGAACAGGTGAAATTGCTCCCTATAGTCTTATGAAATTTAAATCCACTTGATATATTTTGTTACTTAAATAAAATTTAAATTAATTGATTTTTTCATATCGGATAGGTAAGACTATGGTGGCTCGATCCTTGGAAGACTACTCATAGTGAGGGAATTTTGCTAGTGATAAAGTAAAAGAAGTTCAACGGACAGATTTAGTGGCTAAATATATTTGGTCAAACTGGACCACAGACAAGGAAGAAGGTAAACACTTAGCCATTAAGAAAATAAATCATATTTTCGATTTTGTATGAGTTAATTTCTAAAATAGCTCTTCTTCTTCTTCTTCTTTTATACAGACAAATTTCTTTCCTTCTTCCAAGATTATTCTTTAATAAGTTGTTTTGCTGCTTTATAGCTTTTGGCACAAGCATCTGCCTGCATCTGCCTCAACTTTAATTGATAGGGACTTAATATCTTAAGGCTCTAAGCTCTAAGTTGTTTTGCTGTTTTTTTATTAATTGACATTTATAATAATATTTGTTCTATTAAGTCGTTATATAGCAAAGATACTTTCATATGATTAATTTTGTTGGGTTAAAGAAAAGATTTACTAATAAAATGATTTGCATCACCTTCTATATTATATTATATATCGAGGATTTAACAGACTTGTGCCCAATGGGGTAAATAGCTCCATAGGACCGTGTCTCCGGCCCGGATATATATGGTTTATTTAAACAAAGTAATGTACATCTAAATTTCGTGCACAGATCAAAGAAGCAGGAGGAGGAATTATTTTGTGGGATGAAGCTTATCGACTAATTCTAGGACAATGGGAAAATATCAGTCATATTTGCTGGCTACTGTGAACCAATGAACGCGTAATATCTTCAATGAAGGTTTCTGCAGAAGGGTCACTAACATTTTTAAGGGTCTCCATATCAAGATGAACAATCAATCAGAGGATAGTGGTTACATGGGTTTAAATTACATTCTTCCTGTAGTGTAGATGTCATTGCAAAGCTAATAAAGAGACAGACAACATAATTGCAGCGTATGAAAAAAATGGAGGTTTAGTGGATATATGCTGAATAACGCTAGAGGAATTTAGATCTTAGGATTAGTGCTAATTGTGTGGAGACTGGTGAATTGCTTACTATCAAATTAGACGATTTGAAGCAGCCATAAGATTTTTACCCCAATAGATGTTTTATCTTCTGATGAATAAGTGTTTTGGGCTCAGTATCATTTTAACTTGTGTATTAGTCGAAGTTTTAATTTGTATTTGAATACTATTTTGAAGTATTGGGATGTTAGAAATCTCAACTATTTCTTTGTCATTCCTATCTTATATGATGCCAAAAACTTGTTGAGAAAACAAAGAAGTCTAATCCGCAAGTGCACGAATCGCAAGTAGTTTAGTGTGCAAAGCAAGGGTCGATCCCACAGGAAGTTGGGAGCTATTAATTAATTTAATATTGTGCAAAAATCAACTAAGATATGAAATCAAAAGAAATAAAAAAAGGACCAGCAACCTAAATTAATAAAATCACAATAAAAACAGTAAAAACGCTAAAATACCAAATATAACAAAAATGAAAGCTAAATTAAAATCAACAAATGGGCAACGGTCTAGTGTATCCAATTTCACCGTAATCATCATATTCTATGTATTAACCTAACCAACATTTTTTCAATCCAAATCTTAGAGTCGATACTCACCAAAATAGGTATTATCATGGGCAATCGGATTTAACCTAATATTTTCATCAATCAAACTAGCTAGTGACGTATAGCCTAGTCCAATTACGAAAACCCATTAAGCACAAGAGTACCCAAACGTTCACAAACCAATTTACATCTGTCGAAGGTGTCACACAAACATAAATCAATCATCCATAAGATAATTTTGGATTAGCAGTGGCATATAGCCTAATCCCAAATGCATACAATTAATTAACCGAAAATTAAAGTTGATCAAACAATAATAACGATCAATCAATTCAGCAATCTAGAATGAAACTAAGACATATTGGATCAATTAAACAATCAATTAGAATAAAACATAAAGTAATCAAATTGGGTTACATGGATACACTGAATGAATTAGTTACACATAATCACAAGAAAGGAACTTGATTTACCATGACCATTTGGATGACAAATCCACAAAAAATGATCAAGACTTGATCCCTTCTAGCCAAAAACCCTTCTCAAAGTTTCCCAAAATGTTTACAAATGTGTTTAGCTAAAAGCTGCCAAAAATATGAACTAAAGTTGCCTTTTATAGAAATTACACGTGATGGCATTTTTGTAATATTGGCAAACAAAATTAGGATTGGAAATGCGAATATTTTGCCAAATTAGCATTTGCGCTACGATATGGTTGAATGGCGCCGGGCACGCTTCTAGGTGATATTCTTCGTCAAAAACCCAATCCATGCCACGGCACAATTGAATAGCATTGCCGGTGCCATTTGGATTTTGCCAATTTGTGTTGCGGTGCTGAATGTCTTCGCTATGGCACAACCTGGATTTCATTTTCACACTGCAGCGCGACTTGAAATTCACTCTTTTTTCTCGCCTGATTTATCCATACTCGAACTGGTCCAGGTGTTCGGACACCAACACAAGCAGGAATAATCTATCTTTTTGCACCTAAATACCTGAAATACAACAAAACTAGTGATTTTGGAAGATAACGAAACATGCAAGGATCTCATAAAAAAATCATGCACTAAACCCAATTCTTTACATTTTACATTCAAATCACTAAATAAATCTACATTTCTAACACTTATTGAGGCTCATAGAAGCCGAAGTGAAGATTCAACCGAAATGTAGAATTGTGAGGGTCGCAAAAGTAATTTAAATAAGTGTTTTTTTTTTTCTTTCATAGTTTTAGAGTCCTACACCGATTAAGACAATCAAGCTTACTGGTTTATAGTAGGCATGTTAAGCCTACTAGTTTATAAAGGGTAATCCTACATTCAAAAAGGTCTTATTGGGTGAGGAGTCAAGCCCACCTTAAATTTATCATTATATCAGAGCTAGAACAGTTGAGCTGAGTGTATGACTAGCGAAGAGGAGGTAGACAGCAAACTACCTCCATCAATAGGAATGACCCAACATATGGGCTTGACCGTGAGGGGGAGTGTTGGAGTCCCACACTGACTAGGCACGCTCAAGCCTACTAATTATAAGAAGGGGTAATCATCTCATTCAACAAGGTCTTATTGGGTGAGGAGTCAAGCCCATCTTAATTCTATCATATATCAGAGTTAGGCCCAATTGAGCTGAGTGCATGACTAGGCATGAGGAGGTAGAGCCAGCAACTACCTCATCAATAGGAATGACCCAACATAGGGCTTGATCGTGAGGGGGATGTTGGAGTCTCACACCTATTAGGCACACTCAAGCCTACTGATTTATAAGAAGGGGTAATTATTCCATTCAACAAGGCCTTATTGGGTGTGAGTCAGGCCCACCTCAAATTCTATCACATAGATTTATTGGCACCCATTAATGGACTAAAGAAGCTCCACTCTTTATTAAGTTTTATAATAAAATTTTTATTTCTATTAGTTATTGAAATTAATTTTAATTTCCTATTCTTTACAACTACTTTTGACACTTCAGATTATCTCATAGACTCTAATATATATATATATATTTTTTTTTTAGATGAATAATAAAAATGGGATTTGAAATATGAGATTGTTGTAGTTACATATAAATTCATGTTATTTTTTTCTTTAAAGTATTAGTAGCTTTTTTGTTAGAGTTGTTGACTACTTCAGATTAATAGGTTACGCAGATACATTCGAAGGAATCCTTGTAAAAGTAGGTTTACTCTTAACCTAGTATATAAACATATTTTCTGTTATGAGTGTGAAGCAATCATAGAAATCATTCATTGTAAACGAGAAAGGTGACACCGTATTGCAATAATATGACTTAGCTAGACGTAGCCTATATTGGGTGAACTAAGGTAAACGCGCATATTATTTTCTGTTTATTGTCTGTGATTTGTTTTACTATTACATTGGTTTCGTTGTTGTCTCTATTTTGTTCAATTTAATATATATTTTTGGTATTACTTAACTCTATATGTAATGGGATTATTTGTAAGGATTTTTTTTAGCTCTAATTTTTCTTACTTTTAATTTGATTATCTAAAAATTTGTTTTAGAAAATATTATGGTGGGATGTAAGAGCATAAGTGACGAGATTGAAATGTTTACCTTTGCAATTTTAAAAAAAAAAAAATTGAACGAAATTATTGAAATTTACGGGGTGTCATAGAAAAAAAAATAATTTTAAAAATTAGAAATGAACTATCTCAGAAACAAGACTCTTGTGTCCGTTAGTGCCAAAATACCACTATTTTTTTTTTTTTAATATATGAAAAGCTTATTAGCGCCAAGAAACTGAGGTAGTGGGCTTGAGTGATTATCGTGGATTGGGCCCAAAGCACAATCATACGATAGATGGCTATACATACAACTCATGCTAGTGAACAAGTCCATACCAATATTATTCAAAATCAAGATTCTTAAAAAGATACAAGATCTAATATTAAACCATCAACAAATCAGGAGTAAGCCAGTTATCAAATACCAAAAACTTGAGTTAAATAAAGAGTAAATCTGGAAAAAAAAAAAAAAAAAAAATTATGATGGTTTTTTCACGTACTTGTTTCTTAAAACAGAGACCAGCTCAGCTTATAAGTTTGTAAAACAAGCTTAACACAATATATCTAGTAAGTAATGGCAAACAATTTCGTTAATTACTTGCTCACATGCACAATGCACTAAAGACATATTTTAATTGCACCTAATAGAAACTAAACTAACCTTAAGTTGATGGTGCTCTGTACTATCATCATGCCCCTTAAGTAATACTGTCTTCAAAAAAAGTGAAACTTGTCTCTAAGCTGCATGAATCTGGACAAAGGTAGTTAGCTATTGAAATTTAGTGGACACATCACTTTCAATTCCTTAAGCAGCCACTTTTCTCTATATATTGTATGTTTATCTTAATATGTTTTGTCACTGTGCCTTTCAAATGCCTTAGGATCCTTTTACAAGTTTGTCAGTGAGCTGTTTAGAAGCATTTTGCTACTGACTAAGCATATTTATAGCAAATGAGATATACGGCTTGTCATGGTCAGATACTGTAAGGCTTCTATAGTATTCAATAAAAGATGGTTGATCAAAGAAGACATTATCATGTGAGGACAATCTGGGAGTGTCACAAGGTTTGGCTTGAACCATATTAGGCTGAGCAAATAATCTTTTTGTGTGTAAGAGTTAATCCAATAGGAGATCATTTTGCCTCAAAACCAAGGAAACAACTCAGAGATCCTAAGGTTTTGAGAGCAAATTGCTGATTTAAATCTACAACAAAAGCTAATCCCAGGATATCATCTACATAGTCAAGAAGATATGCTGCAATTCTTTAAATTCCTAACTCTACTCAAACTAGGAATGCTGATACTATAAGTTAACTTTGCACACTTAAGATTTCTATATACATGATATGCTTCATTTTGTTTCCAACAGTACTCCCTTTAAAAAAGCTCGTGGACAAACATATTATCCATATTGTGGTTTCTTCGCCCACCCAACTTTTGTGCAATTCTGCTTGATCCATTGGCACCACGCATCCTAATTTCTTATCAATTGATCCATTGCCACCAAACATCACAAATCTCGGAATCCGTTTATCATCTAAGAACCTCCTAGAATCTACCACCTACGTAGATCTTAGTCTGCCATATTTGACTTAATCTAAAGGGCTCCCATTTTTTTTAAAGACTTATCATCTAAACTGCTCATATCGTCAAATGAAACTTTTTCCTTTTTGGCCCAGACCGCCGCCTCACCAACTTTAATCGTCCACTTCCAACCGTTAGATTTTTGCCAACTAATGATTGTATGCGTCGAAAATCTACTTATTAGCAATTCAAAGGAATAGGAATTTAGCAATCCATAAGGAATATGAATTTTGCAATCCCACTCTTAATAGAAATAAGAATGAGATCATTTACAATCTACATCAGGTAAGATAAAATGGGTTTTGGGTTTTGGGCTATATAAAGAGACATAAGTTCGATTGTTATTCATCCAAAAATCAGTTTCTCTTCTACTCCATTGTAAATGATTCTTACCCTATAGTTTAGAGGTTTTTAGATCCTCCTATTTGGGTATTGGTAATATTGTCCAAATGTTGTAATATTCTTCAAGAATAGTGAAGTTTTTCCGTAGTGCCTAAGACGAAGTAACAATACCAAACCTTATTAAATTCTTGGTATTCTTTATTTTTGCATTATTGTGGCCATTTATTTCTTATATAGTAGTGTTATTATTATATTTCAATAACTAGCGTTAGAGTTTGTGGTTCTGCTGAACAACAATATGATGATGATTCTTTGCCTAACTGCTTATGATTTAATATCTGATATGAAAATATCTCTACCGAATTGGTTATGATCAGTTGTTTGTGGATATGCGACGCATCTCACTCCTGATTTGATCGTTTGAGCCATGCTATGCTTTTGTGCTCTGTGTTTCTGCCTAATGGCTCTAATACCACTTGTAGGAAATTTTTAATAATATAATAACAACAAAATCAAGCTAACATAAAACAGATGAAGAAAAACCTTTCGTCACATTATTTTTTCTCTCACTTAAAATTGACAACTACACTCCTTAAAGGAGTTAAACAGTTTCTAGTAGTAGATGGAATGGTTCTCAAATCTTGGCGACAAAATTCGGCATGGTTGCTCTTCAACCTAGATGTCGTGATGGTGGAGCATTATCTTTGTTATGGTCATTGTTAAAGGAAAACTCGTCAAGATAGAGATTTTTGGCATATTGTGATTGTTAGGGCCAAAAATCGTCTTGGGCTTGACGAGGTCCAATAAGAAATAAACATGTCACGGCCCAAGGCCTCAGCCAATCCTGATTGGGCCTAAGCTTAAATCACCTTGTGAAGTACCACTCTATGAGTTGGGTATCCTATAAGTTAAGCTAAACTAGGTTCAGGCCACTAGCTTGCAACAGTCTATAATAGGAAATCAGAATCATTTTATTTTCCTTCTACCAAGACTCCAAATCTTACTCAAACTATCAAACTTGATCGATAAGGTCAATAAATATATCTCTTCATGATAGGGATTATCTCCCAAAACAGGACTTAGTGTCCTACTAAGATTCCAAATCTATTTAAACTATAAACTTAATTGATAAGGTCAAGAAATGATATTTCTTTATTGTATGGATTATCTCCCAAAAAAGAGGACTCAATGTCCACTAGGATTCCAACCTCTTGGGTTCACTATAAAAACAGAGGTTTGCTCTTCCATTAGGGGGCAATCTCCCATATCAATCTACACTACTCAAAAACCATCTATTCCCTAAGTTTTTGCTCCAAGAGCCTGACGCCTTCACCGTAGTCCTAGCGTCACGCCCGCGCCCCCACACAGCAGTTCCTCGCGATGCCCACACAGGTAATGACTCACAAAGTACTGCCCCCCCCCCCCCCCCCCCCCCCTCTTAAGGGATTTCTTTCCTCCTCACCACTTGAACCCAAGACCAAAGGGCTATATCAATTGGGGAGCATGTTGAGTACCATCAGGCCAGCCTTTTCATTTCACGCCTGCGCCCACACAGGGTTTCTCGCGGTGCCCACACACTGGTACGTGATCACAAAGTACTGTCCCTCCCTAAGGGATTTCTTTCGCCTCCCCCATGGCTCGAACCCATGCCCAAGGGGCTATAGGCAAATGGGAAGCACCATGAGTACCATCAGGCTATGGGGGAGGCGAAAGAAATCCTTAAGGGAGGGGACAGTACTTTGTGAGTCACGTACCTGTGTGGGCACCGCGAGGAACTCCTGTGTGGGCGCGGGCTGACAATAAAAAAAAAAAGGAGAGGAGTGTGAGGGGTGGAATGAACGAAAATAAGGGTTTCAAACCTTAACACTTTAATTATAGCCACCCACTTTCCCATTTTGCCTTGCTCTTTTTTAGAAATCCATCTATATCCCTTAATCAATTACAATAATGCCCTCATTACTAATGCATTCTCTATGAAATTCTATCTCTTTTCACTCCCATAATTTCAATAATATTGAGTAAAAAGATCATTTTACCCAATGAAAGTTTAAGGGATTTCTTCACATTTTTCTCAAAATAACTTTAACAAAAATTCAACTAAGGGCCAACCAACCAATATAACAAATATGACCCAAATAAAGCAAAACAATAAACATTCAAACATACACCATAACTTAGCTAAGTACCTCAAGTGGGGCGTTACAATTCTCCCCCCTTAAAAGAATTTCGTCCCCGAAATTCACACAAACACTCCAGGTAACGATTTTGTATGTCTTGCTCTACCTCCCATGTGGCTCTTCTACCTTGTGATTTCTCCAAAGGACTTTACTAATGGAATGCTTTTCGGAGCTCTTTAATCCTTCAGTCCAAAATTGTATGGAAGCTCTTCATACACAAGGTTCTCCTCTAGGTCACGTCCTCTATTCTCAGATATGGAGGGATCACTTACGTACTTTCATAGCATCGAGACATGGAAAACATCATGTACCTTGTCCATGCTAGGTGGTAGTGCCAATATGTAGGCCATCTTTCCACTCGTTGCAATACCTCAAATGGACCTACATATCTCGGTGCTAATTTTCCTTTATTACCAAAGCGCATCACTTGTTTGTAGGGGAAAACTCTCAGAAACACTTTATCACCACGAAATTCAACTCTTCTCTTCAAGTCGGCATAACTCTTCTGTTGCTCTGGGCTTGCTTCATTCTGTTTCTGATTAATCTTACATCTTCTATCATTTTCTGAGTCATCTCTGGCCCAAAGAGCGGTACTCAACTCATCCTTTTCACCTATCTCATCCCAATGTAGTGGAGACTACATCGTCTACCATACAAAGCCTCGTAGGCGTCATCTTAATTGTAGACGATAACTATTATTGTAGGCAAAACTCTACTAAGGGTAACATCTCATGCCAAGATACTTTATAATCCAACAACAGGCCCTCCAACATATCCTAAGCACCTGATTCGTTTCTCTTGTTTGGCCATATGTCTGAGGATGACAGGCAGTGCTGAATGCCAATAGGGTACCCAAATTCTCTATAAACTCATTATAAAGCTGAAACAAACCTGGAATCTCTACTAACACTATTGTCGGGGCAACATGTAACCTGACTATCTCCTTAATATAAATCTGAGTCAACTGATCTGTAGTGGTGCTCTCCTTTACTGGAAGGAAACGGGATGACTTGGTTAACTGATAATCCGTGGATTATACAGTTGCATTAGACTTTTTATGGATTTCAGGTACTTTCTGGTGTATTTTGATCTGTATTGTTGCTTAATTCTTACATTTTGTGTTTCAGGTTAAAATGGACATTTTGAGCAAAAGGACAAAAATGGAAGTTTTTGACTAGAAGTTAGCAGATCTCAGAAGTTAGGAGAGTCTGAGCAGGATAAAGCACGATGAGGCTTGTTCAAAGAGAGAGCACTGAGAATCGAAGAATCAAGCGAGGAAGCAAGCCGAGTGGCAGTTCTGTAATTTCAGAACTTTTCAAGAAGCTTCGCCGCGATGAAGATTTGTCCTTCACGGCGGCGACGTACGCCAGACACTAACAAGTCTGCTTCTTTCTCGCCGCGGCGAGATTCTTCTTCGCCGCGACAACAGTGTAATTTCCAGTTTTGAAAACGCACAGTTTTACTTTGTGCGTGTTTTTCTTAGAAATTTGGGCAAGGTATAAAAGAAACACTTAACCTTTGCCAGTGTCATCCAGGAAGTAGGGTTAGCAACTTTTACATTGTCTTTGATTAAGCTTGGAGATTTAGCGTTAGAAGGGTAAAGATGGATTTTGAACCAAGGGATTCATTATTTGGGGAGATTTCTTATCTCTCTCTTATTCATTTGTTGAACTTGACTATTATCGTTTTAATTACTTGTAGTGTTAATTAGCTATGAACTAACCATTTGGGGTAGGGTTTTGATTGTAATCAGATTTCTAAGGGTTTAAATTATTGATCATGTTATGTTCATATGACTATGCTTTGATTGTGTGTTTGCCTAAGTTTTAATGCTTTGTGTGAGACATGATGAGATTGAGAAATGAATCATGTTAGGCTTTTGGGTAATCACCATTATAGTATTGGATGCTGAGATAGATTCAAGAATTAATGAAATCATTGTAGGATTCTTATGCTTAATGAGTTTGGAATTGTTAACTTTCAATTGTTGGGTGCGGAAAGTTAAAAAGGAAGAATAGGAAAACATAGCCTAAGAAGGTATGTTAACACCTAGGGAGTTGGTTTACAAAAATGTATATGAATGTGAATGGTAGTGTAATTTTTAGGTTTAACCCATAAAATCCGAATGAGTCAAAACCCTACCCGTTTTAATTGAATGATTTTTATCCGTGTTTTACCTCTCGCATTCTTAGTAAATTCGCAGTTTAGAATTTTGTTTAGTACTAGGTAAATTGCTCCAATTATCCAAAAGATTTCGGTTGCTTCAACTTGAGAATGTAGAATACTTAGGTGCTAGCTAACATCCTCATGGGAACGATACACTCATCAATATTACTTGAGTGATTAGTATACTTGCTGATATTGCATGTTGTAGGAAACAGCATCAAGTTTTTGGCGTCGTCGTCGGGGACTGTTTTAAGTTAACATTGAGTTTTTCTATAGTTAGCTAGATTGGAGTTTTTATTTTGTTTTTTTTTTAATTTTTAGTTGGTTTGTGATCTACTTTCTTCAATTTTGTTTTTGCAGTTTATGCGACGAACGAGACGTCAATCAGTGGTTCCTGTTGATCCTGAGATTGAGAGAACCGTTAGACGACGTAACAGAGAGAGAAGAGAAAGAGAGGATTTAGTTGTAGAAGCAGAAGAAATAGTTGTTGAAATGGCTGAAAGAAAACAGGACACTAAGGGAATTTTAGTTCCCACAGTGAATGGTAGTGGGTCGAGTATTACTAGACCTACGGTGCAAGCAAACAACTTCGAGATCAAGCCGGCAATCATCCAGATGATCCAGCAGTCGGTTAGATTTAATGGTGATTGAAGGAAGATCCGAATCAGCACATTGAAATTTCTTGGAAATTGTGTGACACCTTCAACTCGAACGAGTGTCGGATGACGTATTAGGCTGCGGTATTCCCATTTTATTGGGAGATAAAGCCAAGGGGTAGTTAATAGCATTACCACCGGGAACTATAACAACTTGGAATGATCTAGCACAGAATTCCTTACCAAGTTCTTTCCTCCAGCTAAATCAGCAAAATTGAGAAATGATATCACATCATTTCTACAAGATGATTCGAGTCATTGTATGAGGCTTGGGAGAGTACAGGAGTTAATGAGGAAATGTCCACACCATGGTTGCCAGTTTGCCTCAAGTCCAAACTTTTTACAAGGATGGTGGGTAATGTGCAAACCATGGTGGATGTAGCTTCAGGAGGGGCCTTGCAGAATAAGACACCAGAAGAGGCCTATGAGTTGCTTGAGGTTTTGGCGAGCAACAACTATCAAAGACCAAATGAGAGAGCAACAACAAGGAAATCTTCAGGTCTTCATGAAGTTGATGCCTTTACAGCCATGTCAACCTAATCACTGGCACTTCAAAAACATTGGGAACTATGCAGGAAACTCTATACAAGCACTCAATTAACTTGTGATTTTTGTGCAGGAAACCATGTGAGTAGCGAGTGTCAAGTTGGGAACACCTTTGCTTCGTTATCTTCATCAACGGAGGACAGTTCAAAATAACCAACCAAGGGTGACTAATCAACCGGGAGATCAAAGAGTGACAAAGTTGGAAGATATATTTGGAAAAATTATGCAAGAGACCACGGGGTTCATGAATGAGCGAGGACGAATTTTAGAAATCAAGGGGCGTCCATTTGATCTTGAGGTACAGATGGGCCAATTGGCCGAGAAGCTTAATGAGAGACCGTAGGGTTCCTTACAAGCAATACAGTAACTAACCCACGTGAGCAAGCAAATGCCATAATGTTGAGAAGTGGGACAGTTTGGAAGAGTAGAGCAAGCTACCAAGGAGGTTGAGTAAACGGAAAGGAAGATTCTGTGAGGAGTTGATGAAGAGATAGTTGCTGAAGAAGAACCAAGTGGTTTGGAGGAAGAGAAAAAGAAAAAGGATGAAAAGCAACAGAAGAATGAGAAATTGCCATTCCCCGAGTACCACCAGAGTTGGCTCATCACACCCCACCCGTACCTTTTTCTCAGAGATTGAAGAAAAAGAATCAGGATAGGCAATTTTCAAAGTTTATTGAAATTTTAAAAAATTGCATATTAACATCCTTTTGCAGATGCATTGAGCAGATGCCGAGTTATGCGAAGTTCCTGAAGGAATCTTATCGAACAAAAGGAAGTTAGACGATGAGGAAACGGTGATGCTCACGGAGGAGTGTAGTGCCATCCTCTAGAAGAAGTTACCCCCGAAGCTCAAAGATCCAGGGAGTTTTACTATTCCTTGTATTATAGGAGATATTACATTTGATCGTGTTTTGTGTGATCTAGGAGCTAACATTAATTTGATGCTTTCTGTTTTCAGGAGATTGGGGATTGGTGAAGTGAAGCCAACGACCTGTGTTGCAATTAGCGGATAGGTCAATAAAACACCCAAGGGGGATAGTAGAGGATGTGTTGGTGAAGGTAGGAAAGATAATTTTTCTAGCAGATTTGTGGTGTTGGACATGGAAGAGGATAAGGAAATCCTCTGATTTTGGGCCAACCATTCTTAGCCACGGGGAGAGCACTATTGATGTGCAGGAAGGAAAGTTACTGTTGAGGGGTCAAGATGAAACAGTAACTTTCAATGTTTTGAAGCGTGAAGTTTCCGTTGAAACGGATTCATGTTTTAGTATCGAGTGGGTGGACAAATTGGTTGAGGAATCTATGGAAGAAAAACCCCCACAATTACCTTAAAAGCTTGTATAGCCAAATCAAAAACAGTAGAGGTAAAGAGTCGGCGAGTAATGATTGTGCTAGGATGTTAGAAGCGCTTCAACTGATTGATGAGAGTCAAGATATAGAATTTGAGGAGTTTGGTTTGATAAGAGAAGGAGAAGAAAAAATGAAGAAGCTCAAAGCTTGAATTGAAACCTTTACGTCCCACCTTAAATATGTTTATCTGGAGACTCAGAAACTTTCCTGGTGATTATTAGTTCAAATTTGAGTACATTAGAGGAAAAAGCGGTTGATTAGGGTGTTGAGGGAACATAGACTAGCAATTGGATGGACAATCCGGACATTAGAGGTATATCGCCATCATGCATGCATAAGATACTCATGGAGGATGATTTTAAGCCTAGGGTGCAACCACAATGGAGATGAATCCTTCGATGAAGTGGTAAGAAAGGAGGTGGTGAAACTCTTAGATGCGAGGATTATTTATCCTATTTCCGATAGCCCATGGGTGAGCCGGTACCAGTTGTTCGAAGAAGGGAGGTATCACAGTGGTAAGGAATGAGAGTAGCGAGTTGATACCACGAGGACGGTGACGGGCTGAAGAGTATGCATGATTACCGTAAATTGAATGAGGTGACAAGGAAGGATATTTTCCATTACCTTTCATTGATCAAATGTTGGAGAGGTTGGCAGGACATGCCTATTATGTTTCCTGGATAGGTATTCAAGATATAACCAGATTGCCATCGCGCCTGAGGATTAAGAGAAAACGACCTTCACTTGCCCTTACGGCACTTGCTTACCGAAGGATGCCTTTGGGTTGTGCAATGCACCAGCAACATTTCAAAGATGCATGATGTCAATCTTTGGAGACATGGTGGAACAGTGTTATAGAAGCTTCATGGATGACTCTAGTTTTTGGTTCATTATTTGATTGCTGTCTAACTAATCTTTCTCTGTTTGCAGCAATGTAAGGAGACAAACTTGGTGCTGAATTGGGAGAAATGTACTTCATGGTCCAAGAGGGTATAGTGCTGGGTATAGGATCTCTAAGGACGGGAAGAAGTGATCGAGCAAAGACGGAAGTGATTGAGAAGCTGCCACCACCATCAAATGTCAAGGCAGTCCGAAGTTTCTTGGGGCATGCGGGGTTTTACAACGCTTCATCAAGGATTTTCTAAAATTCTAAACCCTTTGCAATTTGTTAAATAAAGATGTGTTGTTTTACTTTAATGATGATTGCATGCATGCTTTTCTAACTCTGAAAAAATTATTAGTATCTGCACCTATTATTGCAGTTCCGTGGGGACTATCTTTCGAATTGATGTGTGAGCTAGTGATTTGCGTTAGGGGTAGTTTTAGGACAAAGGAAAAACAAAAGTGTTGCATGTAATTCAGTATGCTAGCAAAACACTCGTTGATGCACAATTGATGACACCACCACTGAAAAAGAAATGTTGGCTGTAGTTTTTGCTTTTGACAGTTCGTTCTTATTTGTTAGGTGCAAAAGTGATCTACATGGACCATTTAGCAATCAGGCACTTATTGGCAAAGCAAGAAGCAAACCTCGGCTGATAAGATGGGTTTTACTACTTCAGGAGTTTGGTTGGAAATTCGAGACAAAAGGGGTCGGAAAATGTGGTAGCTGATCATTTGTCAAGAATTGAGAGACCAATCAAGGGAAATGAGGAGGAAATCCCAATTAAAAACATTTCTGGTGAGAAGTTGATAAGAGTGGAAGAAGCACCAAGTATGCGGATTTTGCAAACTATTTGTCATCAAGGGTGCTCCCAAGTAGTGGTGGAAAAGTAACCCGCCCGGCCCGGCCCGCCCGGCCCGCGGCGGGTTACATGTTTTGGCGGGCTGGGCTAACCCCGCCGCCAACAAAGGCAGGCCGGGTTAGGCGCCAATTAAGGGAAAGATGCTGGCCCAGCCCGGCCCGCCCGCCCAACCGCGGGTTAGGCACGGTCGGGCCGGGTTAGCCCGATTTGTTTTTTTTTTTGTGGTTTTTTTTTGTTTTGTTTTTTTAATTTATCTTTTCAAATAAATAATTATAAATAAATTGTTTTTAGTTAACTTTTCAAATATCATAATTCAATTCAATTCAATTTTTTTTTGTTAACATTTCAAATATTATTCAATTTTAATACAATAAAATTGTAATATAAGAAAAATTAGACTTATATTTTATCAAAAAATAAAATAAGAAATTACAACAATTATTGCCTCGTTAAAAACCTCACCAAGAAAAACCCAATGGGAGAAAAACTTGGTAAGAAAAAAGAGTGCAATAATTGACAATTAATTTACAAATTACATTTTACAAAACAACTAATTGGGGGTGGTTCACTAGACCTCCCTCACTGTATCATCTATATTACAAAATTGAAATGATTCTATTTAAGCATTGTCGATAACCTGTATTGATCTTGATGGCGCGATCGTTCCAATCTCGAAGACATGTGAGGACTTCAATCATTTTTGGAGCAAGTTTAGTCTCTCATTTAAAATCCTTCCTTGCACTAAATGTTTGTTCGGATGAGACGTTGAGCAGGAACAGCGAAAACATCCAAGGCAAGTCTTGATAATACCGGAAAAATACATTTTCTGGCTCTCAATACTCTAAGAGATCAAAGTGACTTGTTGAAAACATTTCGGGGGTTGCCAAATATTGTTGAAGTTCATTACCTGCGACTCCATGGAGGACAGCATATTAGGGTTGTTGTGTGGTGGTGGTGGCGTTGAAGAGGAGGTGCGGCTGTGTTCGGACTCGGGTTCTTCGGCTATTCAGTGCATTCCAAGAGAATAAGTCTGCATTTGTTTCTTCTGCTACAGCTTCTCTGGATATTTCGCCTCTTTGCGACTGCGGGTTCCCATACCTATTTTCATATTGGAAATATACTTCGAAAAGACTATTTTTTACCTCTCTATTTGATTGATATATGATTCGTTTTGTAAATTTTCACTTAAATTGTCAAGACCATTTTCTAAACGTGGCTAATTTAATCTAGGATCAAATATAGCACCTAAACAATAAAGAAAAGGACAGGTCTCCAATATTTCAAAAAAATTTTTCCATTGCCTTTATTGGTGCATGTAAAATTTCATCATCTGTTTTTTGTAAATAACTCGGAAATTTTTATAATTGCATGTATACCAATGGACTAGTAGGGTAAACAACCCCAGAAAGTTGTAAAGTGGTTGGTAAAAACATTTGAGAAAAGAATGAAATACTTAGCTATCTTCCAATCATTTTCTACCAAATGATGAGGACCTCTATTATTGCTACAAAATAACTAATTATATTAGCATAAGGTAAACATGAATCAAGCATTAAATAAGTATTCATCTAACAGGCATATCTAATGTAAAAGTTCTAGGAGACATATTTGATTTTATACAAGCTTCTGAAATTCAGCATTTCTTTTATTACTATAGTAATCCAAGCTAAAGATTCCTAATTCTATCAATATTTTTTAATTGTTTTCATACCACTTTTCACAATTAAATTAATAACATGACATGCACACGTTGGTGAAAAAACTTCAAATTTATATAAAAAGATAATTATTTTGAAAATAAAGTTAAACTTAGTCTCACTTTATCAATAATATCATAATCTTCAAAACTTCAATAATTTATTATAGATTTCTAAACCACTATGATCCACATCCATTAATCAAACCAATAAAGATTTATTTAATTTAAATTCATTATCAAAATAATGACTAGTCACACAAATATAATCTTGTTTAGCTTACCACTCCAAATATAGCAGTTAAAGCCACACTAATATGACAAGTATGAAATTTATTTTTTAATCTAATTCATTTTTTTAAACAATTTTATTAAATCTTTCTAGTTGCAGTTTTAGAATAACTTTTAAATCCTGGAAAAAATGAATTTTGAACAAATCTTTCAAAATATTTATCCTGCCATATAATAGGTTGATCAGATGCAGCAAATATATAAGCTAATGTTCCCTATATACATCAGATTATAACGCCAAGTAGTACCCATATAGTATTTGAGTTTGATTGCTTTCTCTATTTCCATGTTGATTAATTGTTTATTAGCATGCCTTTTTAAAAGTACTAGTACCATTACCTGAATCAGCTTTATAAACATTGCACAATTTGCATCTTGTTTCTTGACTTGAACGCCATTTTCTGTCGTAAAACTTGTCGAAATGCGCCCAAACGTCTGATGTGTGTCTGTTTTCGCTTTCGACGGCAGTTGATGATCCCGCCTCAGCTTGAGATGAAGTTGGACGAGGACGACGATTACGAGGACGACTTCTAGAAACACCGGGCGTGTTGGAATCGACGCCATATTTTGAGGTGTATCGGATTCTGAGACTGGGATTGGGACAGCGGGACTATTTGAATCTCCTGCATTCATAGTAAATCAGCGAGACTAGGACTGGATAATAGTTTCTTCCTCATGAAATGATGGAGAGAAATATCTATCCATTGTAGACTTGTAGTTGAAAAAAAAAATGATGTAGAAGAATAAAAATTAAAGAAAGAGATTTGGAATATGGAAATTGGAAATATGAATGAAATTGCAAAACCTAATAAAAATTAAAATAAGAGCAAATTGTAACAAAAATATTAAGAGAATAAATGAATAATTGGACTTGAGAGTTGAGAGAATAGAGAATATGAGAAAATGAAGAATTTGAGTTGTGAGAAAATATGAGAGTTTAGGTCCAATTTATAGAAAAAATAGGGAAAGAAAATGACGAAAAAGACCCCTCAACGGCTTAAAACGGCTAGATTAAGGGTAAAAGTGTAATTGAAAAAAATAAAAAATATTAATAATTTTTTTTTTTTTTTTGGGCCAACCCGGCGGGTTGGCTGTTGCCAACCCGCGGGTTGGCCGTTGGCAACAGCCAACCCGCGGGTTGGCCATGCCAACCCGCCGGGTTGCGGGCCTCTTCCAAAGAGGCCAAAATAGACAACGGGGGCGGGGTTACCATTGTGTAACCCAGCCCGCCGGGGGTGACTGGGGGTTGGGCTCAACCGCCGGTTTGAGCCCTCTTTTTACGGGCCGGGTTAGGGTTGGCCGCCTAACCGGCCCATATTTCCACCTCTACTCCCAAGTGGGTATGACGTACCACAAAAAGAAATTCTTCTCAGATTTGAAGTACTAATTTGGGAAGATCCATTTCTTCTACAGACACTGGACAGATCAATGGTACGGAGATGTGTGGAGGAGGAGATGGAAAGCATTCTAAGGCATTGTCATGAGAAGGAAGTAGGTGGCCATTTTGGAGGAGCTAGGACAGCGGCAAGGTTTTACAATCGGGTTTTTATTGGCCAACCCTCTTTAAGGATTCCTTCCGGATGATTCAAGAGTGTGACCAATGTCAAAGGATGGGTAATATTTCAAAAAGAGATGAGATGTCGTTGAACAACATCTTGGTGGTTGAGCTTTTTGATGTGTGGGAGTTGATTTCATGGGTCCTTCCCAAGTTCTTTTGGAAACACATTTATCTTAGAGCGGTGGATTACGTGTCAAAGTGGGTTGAGGCAGTGCATTACGACTAATGATGCTAGGGTAGTGATTAAGTTTGTGAGAAAGAATATTTTCTCAAGGTTTGGGGTACCACGGGCAATCCTAGTGATGGGGATCTCATTTTTGCAATAGGCAAATGGCACTGTTGAGTAAATATGGAGTGACACATAGAGTTGCAACCCATACATCCACAAACGAGGGGCAAGTGGAACTATCGAATAGAGAAATCAAGGGGATTTTGGAAAAGACAGTAATGCATCTAGAAAAGATTGGTCAGGAAGTTGGATGATGCATTATGGGCTTATCGAACTGCCTTAAGACTCCGATTGGTATGTTCCATTCAGGATGGTATATGGGAAAGCGTGCACTTGCCGGTTGAAACGAGCATAAAGCGTACTGGGCAGTCAAACAGTTAAACATGGATTGAAAGCTGCTGGAGAAGAAAGGATGCTGACTTGAATGAACTCGATGAGTTTCGTCTCAGCAGTATGAAAATGCCCGGATCTCTAAGGAGAAGACACAAGAGGTGGACTGACAAGCATATCCGGAGAAATGAATTTGAAGTAGGACAGAGGTGTTGTTGTTCAATTCTAGACTTCGGCTATTCCCCGGAAAACTTAAGTTAGATGGTATCGGGGACCCTCACTATTACAAGAATTCACGCATCCGGAGTAGTGGAAGTTACATATGAAGAAAAGGGCACTTTCACGGTCAATGGACAGAGATTGAAGCCATACATTGATGGGGTGATGAGTTGCAAATCCATCCCAATCCGGCTTGACATCCCAACTTGAAGGATTGAGAGAGTCGAGCTATCGACTAAAAACAAGCGCTTCTTGGGAGGCAACCCAAGTGTTTTTAATTGTTCGTTTTTCAATTTGGTTGTTTAAATTTGTTGAATTCATTATGAGTTGTATGATTTTTAATATTTGTGTTTTTGGGTGTTTCAGGTGAAGTTTTCAGCCAAAGAAAGGAATTAAAATGCTCTAGACTTCGCCGGGGCAAAGATTTTTCTTCACCGCGGTGAAGCATTGTGAAGAAGAATTCGGTGTGAAAATGTTCTAGACTTCGCCGGGGCGAAGAAACCTGAAAATTGGGTTAGCTCCTGGAAGTTTTCGCTGCGGCGAAGGAATTGTCTTGGCCGCGGCGAAGAAAGTAAAAAATTCTTTTTCGAAAATTGGCTAAGGCATTTCGCCGCGGCGAAGAAATATTCTTCGCCGGGGCGAAGTAATCCGTGTATCCTCTGGAGGTTTTCTCCTCGGCGAAGAAGCGGCGAAACCTAGGAATTTTTTTTTAGGGTTCATCCACGAAGAACGATCTTCGCCGTGGCGACGATACTTTTCTATAAATACCCACTCTTCTTTTTCATTTTTCACGCAACTTTTCATTTTCACTTGAGAAATTTTTTCAAGATTCAATCTTTTACCTCCCTAGTGCTTTTCCAACCAAATTTCTTACTCCATAATCCTCCTAAACACCAAAACAACCCATTTCAACAACAATTTTCGCGAAAATTTCATAAATTTTTGGATCCAAAATTTAGGGCTTTTCAATCCGGGCTGTTTCTAGTTCAATTGCTGGCGAATACTCGTTCATATTGGTAAGATCTCAAGTACCCAAAGTTTTTTATCGCAAAATTTCAAGTTTTTAATTGTAGATCTGAAAATTATTATTGCGATTGAGTTGTGGAAATTGGGTGATTTTGAGCATTGATTTTGTTAGCGGAAGAGTAGTTTGTGCATTGGGTGATTGTGAGGAGTGTGGGTTTTTGAAATATTGAAGTGTTTGTGTGAAATTGAAAATTTATAGTTTAGGGGTAAAGCGGGAATTTTTGGAAGTGTGGGTTGTTTTTGCAGGATTGAATTGATTGTGTAGAACAACTAGGTTTGAATTGTTGGGGTAAAATTTTTGAGTGAATTTTTATTGTGAACAATGGCTCCTAAAGTTAAGCATCCATACAAGGGTAAGAGTAAAGGGAAGAATGTTGACAACCGTTTTGTTAATGATGAAGCCCGTAAAAGGTATGAGGCAACAATCCAAAGAAAGGATAAGGGTATTATTCCTGAGCGCGGATTGACTGCGAGTCAGGCCTTGGACTGGAGTAGAGGGAGACGTTGGGATATGTTTTTGCGTGCTCCTGAACGAGCGGCTGTAGAGCCGCTAGTAAGAGAGTTCTATGCCAATCTCCCGGAGTGTAAGGAAGATACTGTTTTTGTAAGAGGGGAGGATGTGCCATTTACGGAAAGGTGATCAATGAGTTCTATAACCTGCCTGAAATTCTCACGGATTAGTATGTGCAGTTTAAGAGATTACGGATCGATGACAATATCATCCTTCCGGTCATTGCAAAACCGGATGCAGAGTGGGAAGTATCGAAGAAACAGAAGAAGACTCTCAAGGGAACTCGATTGACACCAATGGCTAGACTGTGGCAATATTTTGTTTGTGTGAAATTGATACCGGAATCGCACTACAGCACAGTTACTCACGAGAAGGCCGTATTGCTTTACTCAATCGCCACATGGAAGAGTATCGATGCGGGAGACATGATCTTGAACAGTATTAAGCTTGCATCCAAACCAGGGCGAACAAGTTACGGTTTCCCACATCTCATCACAGCCTTATGCCTTAGAGCTGGAGTCAAGGTTCAGGATGACAAACACCGTATTCATGTTGCCCCAGTTCTAGATTCAGAGTATTACAGGAAGCACCTTGACTGTCCGGAAGCTGCGCAACCAAAAGCAGGGGCAAAAAGGCAGAGAACAAGCCTTGCCACATCATCCAGCTCCATAGGTACACAGAAAGAGATAATGCAGCAGATGATGGGTTTAATGAAATATATGAAAAGACGTCAGGATTGGGTGGTGAAGCAGACTCAGATGATGCATGAGCTACTGAGGAATAGCTTTAAGGAGCTCAACATTGACACTTCAGCCTACCAATGGGCCGACTGGAACTCAGATGAGTGGACGGACTCCGAGAAAGAAGAGGAAGATGAGGAAGATGAGGAAGAAGAAGAATGAGCCTGAGCACTTGTTTTTGTTTATTTGTTTTTATTTGATTTTGTTGTTCATTCTAAACATTAAACTCAGTTTTATTTTGGTTTTGCATTTTGTTTAGTTGTTTAGTTGTTGCTTTTAATTTGTAGTTGTTGAAAAGACGAGATTAGGTTGTAATATTTTCAAGTTAGTTGTGAATTTGTGCTAACATAAGGGACACCACAGTTTCAATTGTTTTGAGAGATTTTGGGTGATGAAAAGTCTGAGACCGGGTGTTCATTGTGGAGCGACACTTCATGGATTAACCAGGGAGCATTCTTATACCTTTGCTATTTTTATTTTTCTCTATTCCTGATTTATGCATAATAGAACATTGGGGACAATGTCATGTTTAGTTTGGGGGTAGGAAATAGAATTAAAACCTAGTTTAAGGGTATATTGGCTGGAAACCAGTAACTGCCTTAAAAACTGCCTAGTAGTACTTGGCGACCTTAGGTTTAACAACGCTACGTATGTTAGAGTAGATGCCCTAGAGCCAATCAATTATTGTAGAATTGACTCTTTGTAATAATGTTCATTAATCAATAATAAAAAGGCATTTTATTCTATATCGCGTAAATCATTATTATTGCAATATGTATTGATATATGTCCTTAGAATGGTAGAACCATGACGAGGGTATCAAGTGTTTCAAATCTTGATAGTAAGAACCCTATGAGCACATATGGTGGCCATTCTAGAAACGTCTGTAGCCCTAGTATTATTCTGAAGTAAGGGCACAGATAATACGGTAAGGCTATCATAGAGTTGAACAACCCTGTCGAAAGGCAGTGACTGATCTCACTTGTCAAGGTTGTTTGGTGACAACCTGGTGCAACACATGGGTGTTTGTTGTAGGCGATTACACCACAGCAAGTTCACTGGACTGACCCACCAGAGGATTCCATATGGATGGTAACCCCAGTGTCTATGGAACAAATCCTCTAACGAATGGTGGTGCATGTGATCCTTAGACTTGAGATCACCGGAGCGCCTTGTGCACCGATTGGTGTAGTTTGACACTAGCCTAACGCAGTTCTTTTCAGAGCTGTCAATACGGTGGTGATTGGCTGCATCAAGGAGTGTATCAAGACTATGGTGGATTGACAGAGGATTTATCACTCCCGGGTACGGGAGAAAGTTATCTCACGGCGCAATTCAGTATATGGCAATGACACTAAAACTGTGGCCACAGTGGGATTGAGTTGTTGCTCTATCCAGTTTATAATACGGGTCATTGGTCCAGAAACTGAATAAATAATATCGAGAGTAACCGAAGGTTGACACTATTTCTATGCCTTCGTCTCGTCGAGATAGCGAATGATGAAATGATCGAATTGCACGGTAACCATATTGTTGACAGGTAGCTACTTTGCTGAATCCGAATCTATCGGGTGGCCATGATGCCTTGCTAGGGGCCAATCTTGGTCTGTGTATTAATGAGATGATTAATTGGTGTTAATCGCGATACTATACACTACCGGTATGATGAGGAGCCTATTGGTCACACACATAGAAGACAATTTAAGATCCAAGAAAAAAGAAGGGCGTTTTCGTCTTTTTGGGTAAAAGGGTATTTTGGTAATTTCACATTGCAATTAAATTTGTTGAGGTCGTAGCCTTTTATTTAATTTGTTAGAAAAATTAAATAAGTGAAATTACGATTAAATGTGTGTTCGCACATATTTAATTAAATCATAATTATTGTTAAATGTTAATTAAATATTAAATGATTTTAATTGAAATAATGATGAATTAAATTAAAATATCTAATTGGGAGTGTTTGGCAAATTTGGGGGTGTTTCGGTTGGAGCCCAAGCCCATTCCATATAGGAATAGGGCAACTAAAATAAGACTATAAAAGAAAAGGTTTTAGTTGGAAAGGTGTGTGTTATTTTATTATTTCAATTTCATTGAAAAGGCAAAACTCTCATGCCCCAAAACACTCCCCACACCACTTTACTGTTTGATTGAAAAATCAAACACTTTCCTTTTGTTTTTCTTCTTGATTTCTTAAGGCCAAGGAGGATCTAGCAAATCCCTCCATAGTTCTTGTTGATTGTCTTCGTGTGGACCTTTACGGTTCGATCCTACACTTGGATTGGTAGCAAACACGTTCAGAGACAATATTGGTGGAGCCTCCAAACGTGGGTATGGTTTCTCAGATCTTGAACTGAATTTTTGCAGATTTGATTATTTTATATAAACTATGATTTTTGTACCCAGATCTTGGTTCTAAGGAATGATCCATAGAGTTTATGTTTTGTTTTTCGCTGCGTAACTGGGTCGTTTCCTAACAACGTACACCTTAAACTGAAAAAAAAAAAAATTTAGTTATTTTTCTTTAGTTTGTTTGTTTTTGCCAATGATGAATTGTACAAATCAATGATGAGAATTGGGTTGTTGAAATCTTATTGTTGAGAAATGTTAAGCATTGCTTTAAGTTTTTGTGTATTGACTGAATTTGTATTGAGGTTTGTTGAGTGGTTCAGCCACAATGTTCATTTATTTCGGCATTCTTAGATTCATTTTATGTGGTTAGGTGAAGTCTTGATAATGTTGCGGGATTCTAGAACCTAGTAGAGAAGTGCTTGAGGCGAAATTTTAGGATTAGACATGGTTGAGGAGATGATTTAGGCATTCTTGTTGAAACGTTTGAGTCTTTCTAGCCGACCCAGGAATGAAATTGTCCCTAGTCACCCGTTGAGCCGTATAAATCAGTATTGCTTTATTTTTCTTGGCAAACCGAAAATTGTCCGATCCTGTTACCCTAAACACTTTGTCGTACCCTTAGGAGAATTCGGCCTTAGTGCAAACACAAAGAACGGAAAAAGAGTTGTACGAATAAGCCAAACAAATAGTTTGCGGGTTGTGAGAAGGGTAGAAAAAAAAAAAGAAAAAATAAATAATAATAAAAGAGGTAGTTCACCTCAATTCAATTGATTGTTTTATGTTCTAAAAAAAAAATTATATGGTTCCGTTGCAGGGTTTAAGGGTATATCGGCTAGAAACCAGTAACTGCCTTAAAAACTGCTTAGCAGTACTTGGCGACCTCAAGTTTAACAACGCCACGTACACCTTAAACCCGCGCATTTGTGGTTTCAAAAATAAGAAGGATACGAGTTTGAGGGTGGTAAATAAGTGGACACGTTGATTGTTGGTTGAAAAGAAGTGGAGTTCGATTTGACTTGAGTGTTTGCATGAGGAAAACCGAGTTCTCTTACTTTGTTTTTCCTATCCTTTTCTTGGAACCCACTACCCGAGCCTAGCGTTACAACCTTTTAAAGACCTTTTGATTCTCATCTTTGTTTAGTCCTCATTAGTGGAGAGTAGTTCGATATTTAGGCTTATGGAGTCTGCCACCATTTGATAAACTTTACATTTTTGCATAAAATATCTAGAATTGGGATGTGGATTGAAGTGGGGATCACCTACTTGTGACCGATTGAGGAAGACAGTCGATAATGCTTATAATGTCTTGGAGTTTTTGAACATTTCCTATAATTTTTTCAACAACTTTGATACTTGTGCATTTCTAGGCAATTGTTTGTTGAATTTGAGTCTTGTTGGTTTTGTTCATTTTCCAGTTTTGTTTTGTTGTTTTGTGTTTTCGTTCGTTATCTGTGTTTTTGTTTCCGTTGATTTTGTACCGTATGCTCGAGGACGACATATCTTTAATTTGGGTTATTTGATAATCCATGGATTATCAGTTGACATTAGACTTTTTATTCAGATTTCAGGTACTTTCTGGTGCTTTTGACCTGAATTGTTGCTTAATTCTTTACGTTTTGTGTTTCGGTTAAAATGGACATTTTGAGCAAATAAGACAAAATTGGAAGTTTTTGACTCAGAAGTTAGCGGATCTCAGAAGTTAGGAGAGCTCTAAAGCAGGATAAAGCACGATAGGCTGTTCCAAAGAGAGAGCACCGAGAATCAAAGAATCAAGCGAAAGGCAAGCGAGTGGCAGTTCTGTAATTTCAAAACTTTTCAAGAAGCTTCGCCACGGCGAAGATTTGTCCTTCACGGCGGCGACGTACGCCAGACACGAACAAGTCTGCTTCTTTCTTCGCCGCGGCGAGATTTGTTCTTCGCCGCGGCGATAATTATAATTTCCAGTTTTGTAAAACGCACAGTTTTACTTTGTGCGTTTTTTTTCTTAGAAATTTGGGGTGAGGTATAAAGAAACACTTAACCTTTTTGCCCATGTCATCCAGGAATAGGGTTACAACTTTACATTGTCTTTGATTAAGCTTGGAGAGATTTGGTGATTAGAAGGGTGAAGATTGGATTTTGAACCAAGGGATTCATCATTTGGGGAGATTTCTTGTCCTCTCTCTTACTTTTCATTATGTTGAACTTGACTATTATCGTTTTAATTATTTGTAGTGTTAATTTAGCTATGAACTAACCCATTTGGGTTAAGGTTTTGATTGTAATTCGGATTTCTAATGGTTAAATTTTGATCATTTTAGTTCATATGACTATGCTTTGATTGTGTGTTTGCTCTAAGTTTTAATTGCTTTATGTGATGAACATGATGAGATTGAGAAATGAATCATGTTAGGCTTCTTGGGTAATCACCATTATAGTATTGGATGCTAGAGATAGATTCAAGAATTAATGAAATCATTGTAGGATTCTTATGCTTAATGAGTTTGGAATTGTTAACTTTCAAATTGTTGGGTGCGGAAAGTTAAAAAGGAAGAATAGGAAAACATAGTCTAAGAAGGTATGTTTAACACCTTAGTGAGTTCGGTTTACAACCAATGTATATGAATGTGAATGTAGTGTAATTTTTATGTTTAACCCATAAAATCCGAATGAAGTCAAAACCCTACCCATTTAATTGAATTGATTTTTATCCGTGTTTTACCTCTCGCATTCTTAGTAAATTCGCAGTTTAGTAATTTTGTTTTAGTACTAGGTTAAATTGCTCCCAATTATCCAAAAGATTTCGGTTGCTTCAACTTGAGAACGGTAGAATACTTAGTGCTTAGCTAACAATCCTCATGGGAACGATACTCACTCATCATTATATTACTTGAGCGATTAGTATACTTGCTACATATTGCATGTTGTAGGAAACACGCATCATTAACCTATCCACAATCACCCATATAGCATTATACCCTTGCTATACTCTGGGGAGACCTCGGTAGTAACCTACCAGGCCCAAGAAACTTCTGATCTCTTTTACTATTTTCGGACTCTGCCATTCAAGGATTGCCTTCACTTTACTCAGATCCATTGAAATCCCTTCCTTAGACACAGTATGGCCCAGAAATATCACTTGATCAAGCCAAAACTCACACTTAGAAAATTTACAGCTTCTTTTCTCTCAGCCGTTGCAACACTGTCCTCAAATGTTCCTCATGCTCTTCCCTTGACTTAGAATAAACCAGGATATCATCAATGAAAACCACTATAAACTTATCCAAATAATCGTGGAATACCTGGTTCATCAAGTCCATAAAAACTGCGGGGGCATTAGTCAAACCAAACGGCATCACTACAAACTCATAATGCCCATACCTTGTACGAAAGGTAGTCTTAGCCACATCTTGCTCAGCCACTCTTACCTGATGGTACCCTGACCTCAAATCAATTTTAGAGAACACTGCAGCTCCTTTCAACTGATCAAACAAATCATCAATACGAGGTAGCGGGTACTTATTCTTCACTGTCACTTTATTCAACTCTCTATAATCAATACACATCCGTAGTGACCCATCTTTCTTTTTCACAAACAAAATTGGAGCTCCCCAAGAAAAATGACTCGGTCGGATTAAACCTTTATCCAAAAGCTCTTGGAGTTGCTTCTTTAATTCCTGAAGCTCTACTAGGGCCATTCGATAAGGGGCTTTAGATATTGGTGTTGTTCCTGGTGCTAGTTCAATACTAAACTCAACCTCCCTTTTTGGAGGCAAACCCGATAACTCTTCCGGAAACACATCTAGAAAATCTCGAACTACTGGCAACCCCTGGATCTCTAGCTGCGGAACATCACTACTCTGTACTACATGGGCAATATATCCCGAACACCCCTTTCTCAACATCTTTCTAGCCTTCACACTACTAATCAACATGCTCAACTGATGGCCCTCTCCAAAACTAAACTTGTCTCCACTATCGAGATTGAATCTCGCTTTCTTTTTCTGACAATCAATTTCTACTCCATACCTCCCTAGGAAATCCATGCCCAATATCACATCAAAGTCGGGCATATCAAAAACTATTAGATCAACTATTAACTCTCTACACTGGATCACCACGTACTCTCCTGACAACATCTCTTGCGTCAGAACACTAACCCCATCGGGTAACTCTATCTTAATGGGTTGAGTCACTTTAGTAGGTTTTAAACCTAACCTCTCTATCATCCCATAAGATATAAAAGAATGATGGCTCCTGAATCAATTAAGGCATATAAAGGAACAACATGAAATAGTAACTGACCAGTAACGGCTGATGGACTAGCCTCTGCTTCACCCTGTGCCACTGTAAACACTCTGGCATTAGTAGTATCTCTAGAAATTTGTGTCGGTGGTGGAAGAGGAGCTTTACAATCTCTTATCAAGTGTCCTGGCTGTCGGCACCTATAACACACCCTCTGGTCCCTCAGACACTCTCCTGGATGGTTCCTCCCACATTTAGGGTAAAGAGGAAACCCTTTCGTCCGAGGCCGCTTACTCCTCCACTCTCTTCTGTTCTGTCTAGATTGAAACCTTTTCTTATTATTCTTCATTTCTTTTCTTTTCACACCCTCAAATTTCTCTTTCTACGGGGCGGTGGGTGGCTCACTAGTTCCTCCTGTCGAAGAACCTACTAAGGGAATTTTGTTCTCAAATATTTCTGCCCTCATTACCCGCCTCAAGGCCTCACTATAAGTTCGAGGGGGATCAGAACTCGTCATTATATCCCGAGCTATCTATGGCTTCAACCCATGTACAAACTTGTCTCTTCTCAATGTCGAAGTACTAACTATTCCAGGTGCAAACCTTGCAAGGGAATTGAATTTCACTGAGCACTCCTTCACGGTACTAGACCCCTGCTGCAAGCTGATAAATTCTTGGACCTTCTCATGAACTCGGTCTTCTGTCTTGTACTCGACCTCAAACTCTTGTCTGAATTCTTCCCAAGTCATCACTGCCACATCATGGGTATCTTCTATTAATTCCCACCATATTCAGGCATCACCCCGAAATAAGAAACTCGCATACCGGATCTTCTCCCGGTCTGTCATGGGAAACAAAACTATGGTACTCTCTACGGATCTAAACCATTCTTCTGCTACTACCCTTAAACTCTGAGGGTTGATGTTCGTTGGGAAGACCATAAATCGGTTTAACTCTATTCTGTACTGGGGGAGGTACCGGTTGTTCTCTTTCTACATTAGTGGTTGGTGGTTCCTATGCGGGGGTCCCAACTCTCCCTTGGCTTTCTGCCATAACTTACTGTACAATTTCCCAAATTCTAACTTCATCCAAGGGAAGGGGCGTAGCTTCTGGTAGGTTAGAAGGTTCTCCCTCCTTCATCACACATTTACCACGCTTTCGGGTACTACGCCTCATCTACAAACAACCACATTTAATCAATTTGAGAAACACTCATAGTAAGGAAAGAATTAACTCACACAGTCGGTTATCGAACGTTAGGGCGATGAGAATAGTACACTATCAAATCCCAAAATCTTTGCTCTGATACCAAAAATGTAATAACTGCTTCACACTAGGGTACTCATAGAAATACATAAAGTAAAATGCATTTATATTAGCAAAAGTAAATGGGCTCGAAATTTTCTTTTAATACATATAATCATTCTTTATACAAAGTAAGGTATCATTTGTAAAAGTTATCAAAAACAGTGGATAGTGTAGCTATTGCTCCTCGCTTGCCGACGCTCATTCGACCGCGTCCTCACCTAGATCTTGCAAACACAAAGAGAAATAATGGGGTGAGCACAAAATAATGCTCAGTAAGTAAATCCTCTACTCGTCTGTCCCCGTAACTCTTACTCTTAATTCTTTCCTTACACTCTTCTCATCTCATTTATTTTCTCTTCCTATTTCTCTTTCATATAGCTCTTTTCTATTAACTTTCTATTGTATGTCACGGCCTTATCTTACTGGAGGCACGGCCTTATCTTACCGGAGGCACGGCTGAGTGGAGATCACAAAGCACCTACCCACTCTTTGTGACTTCTACTCATTCTCTTCCTCTATTCTTTCTCATATTTTCTCATTTTTTCTCACTTGAATGTCATGACCTCATCTTACCAGAGGCATGACTGGGTGGAGTTCACAAAGCACCAACCCACTCTTCGTGACTTCCGGGTGAAGTTCACAAAGCACCAACCCATTCTTCATAACTTCCGAGTGGAGTTCACAAAGCACCAACCCATTCTTTGATTTTTCTCATTCTCTTTACTTTTAGAGTAGCTCATTCAAAAAGTTCTCTACTCTTTCTCAAACTACTTCTCAATGCACAATTAATGCATAAGGATGGTTCATGCTTAAAGTTTCTTACTTAATGCACTTATGAAATGCACAAATGCAATATTGCATCAAAATATTCATTCTACACAGGTCACACTCAAGAAGGAATAACTTGAGTTATACACATCAGATTGCTATGATTTTAGCCTCGTTTTAAANCTAGGTTTCAGGCCACTAGCTTGCAACAGTCTATAAATAGGAAATCAGAATCTCATTTTATTTTCTCTTCTACTAAGACTCCAAATCTTACTCAAACTATCAAACTTGATCTGATAAGGTCAATAAATCATATCTCTTTCATGATAGGGATTATCTCCCAAAACAGGACTTAGTGTCCTACTAAGATTCCAAATCTTATTTAAACTATTAAACTTAATCTGATAAGATCAAGAAACCATGTCTCTTTCATGATAGAGATTATCTCTCAAAATAAGACTTAGTGTCCTACTAAGATTCCAAATCTTATTTAAACTATTAAACTTAATCTGATAAGGTCAAGAAATGATATTTCTTTATTGATATGGATTATCTCCCAAAAAAGAGGACTCAATGTCCTACTAGGATTCCAACCTCTTGGGTTCACTATAAAAACAGAGGTTTGCTCTCTCATTAGGGGGCAATCTCCCATAGTCAATCTACACTACTCAAAACCATCTATTTGCTCCTAAGTTTTTGCTCCCAAGAGCCTGACGCCTTCACCGTAGTCCTAGCCTGTCACGCCCGCGGCCCCACACAGCAGTTCCTCGCGATGCCCACACAGGTACGTGACTCACAAAGTACTGTCCCCCCCCCCCCCCCCCCCCCCCCCCTCTTAAGGGATTTCTTTCGCCTCCCTCACCACTCGAACCCAAGACCAAAGGGCTATAATCAATTGGGGAGCATGTTGAGTACCATCAGGCCAGCCTTTTCATTTTCACGCCTGCGGCCCCACACAGGAGTTTCTCGCGGTGCCCACACTGGTACGTGACTCACAAAGTACTGTCCCCTCCCTTAAGGGATTTCTTTCGCCTCCCCCATGGCTCGAACCCATGCCCAAGGGGCTATAGGCAAATGGGAAGCACCATGAGTACCATCAGGCTATGGGGGAGGCGAAAGAAATCCCTTAAGGGAGGGGACAGTACTTTGTGAGTCACGTACCTGTGTGGGCACCGCGAGGAACTCCTGTGTGGGGCCGCGGGCATGACAATAAAAAAAAAAAGGAGGAGGAGTGTGAGGGGTGGAATGAACGAAAATAAGGGTTTCAAACCCTTAACACTTTAATTTATAGCCACACTTTCCCATTTTGCCCTTGCTCTTTCTTAGAAATTCCATCTATATCCCTTAATCAATTACAATAATGCCCTCATTACTAATGCATTCTCTATGAAATTCTATCTCTTTTCACTCCCCATAATTTCAATTAATTTTGAGTAAAAAGATCATTTTACCCCTAATGAAAGTTTAAGGGATTTTCTTCACATTTTTCTCAAAATAACTTTAACAAAAATTCAACTAAGGGCCAACCAACCAATATTAACAATATATCGACCCAAATAAAAGCAAAACAATAAACATTCAAGCAATACACCATAACTTAGCTACGTACCTCAAGTGGGGCGTTACATAGCCTCTGACAAGACTTCTGGTAATTCTTCATCTCCTTAATTCTTATTAAATAAGCTCTTTCAGCTTCGCTGACTTGAGCTTCGGAGTGCCTACGACAAACACTACCTCGGTGTTTTTCGAAAGCTTCACACTTGTCCTTTCATGTGTGCAGGTCTAGCAGATTATCAGTGGCCTCAATCTCATGGGATCAGACCATATTTTCATGACGGTAGATTTTTTGCATCTACAATGATTCATTTTCCTAATTGTCTCCTTGTAAATTTGTATCCCTTAGGAAAACAAATTTAAAGAGGAATATAATTGTTATGAGGGATGTGAGTCCTATTAGAAATATAATAACAAAGGTCCTATTAGGAATCGGTATTCCTATTTGGAATATAATATCTCTTGTATTACCTATAAATATAAGGGTGTGAATCAATTAAAGGTTATGAGAGAAGGATGAGTTACACAAGGTATGTGATGCAAAGGGTTGATTGAACACCATGGGTTGAGTGAAGAAATGGAGTTTGTTTTTGCTCTATTAATTAGGTATCGGGTTTATGGTGCATATACTATTGTATGTATGTGTTGACATTACTATAGTGAATTTCTCTCTCATCCACAGATGTGTGTGGTTCTGCTAAACCACGTACAATATCATGTATCTTTACGGTTTGTGTGATTTATGTTTTTACGAGTGTATTAATATTGACTTTTTTTTCCCGGGGGGGTGGGGTTGGGTTGTGTTGGTTGTGGGGGTGGCGCTTACAAGTGTTATCAAAGCCTCAAGGTACGAACTTGGAGATAAGTTCTTTCAAAATGGTGTATATACAAAAGAGATAGATTACAACAGGTTCTAGTTATAGGAGGAGTGGTTCTCAAATCTTGGTGACAAAATTCAACATGTTACTCTCTGACTTGGATGTTGTGATAGGGGAATGTTGTCTTCATCAATTCACCATTTTGATGGAAAACTCATCAAGGTAGACAGTGTTGAGATATTGTGACTAGTTTTCCTAATTGTTTCCTTGTAAAATCATATATTTTTAGGAAAGTTAATTTTAAGAGTACATAATTGTTATAATTTATAAAAGATGTGAATACTATTAGGAATAAGATTACTTAAGTCCTATAGATTTTTTCTCTCTCACTTGTGGTAGCTTGATCTAATTTCCAACAATTAATAATAAAGGATCCACGGTGCAAGTGTCATTTAATTCATGCATGATTTGATTTGTATAAAATTATATATATAACTAGTTGAAAGGCCCACGCGTTGGGCAGGTAACTTATGAAATTGGTTTTGACATCATGTTTGTTTGAATAATGGGATGTTTCAATTGGTTTATATCTACTGTAGAAGTACATATATTGTATAGGTAAAAAATGATCTATTGAATCTCCTTATTTTGTTAGTTACAAATTATAAAATATACTGATATAATTTGAAAATTATATAATATAGATAGTATCCTAAGATTAACTAAAATAATAGATTATAAAATATTGTGATAATATTAAATTTAATGTTCAATTAAGAATTAAAATAATAAATAATAAAGAAATTAAGAATAGTAATTTCATACAAATATTACATGTCAATGTATACCCATTTAATCCAAATAAGTAATATTAAATTGTAATGTTTTGTGAACTAGACAATTAATGTTGAGCCAATGGTTGGAAGTTTTGCTTGAAAATCAAGTTATTGTTTATTTAGTGTTAATATTAAATTGTAAAGTTTTGTGAATCGGGCAATTAATGTTGAACCAACCGTCCGGCCTATTTGATTAAAAATTGGGTTATTACTTAGTTAAGTTTTTTTTTTTTCATTTTCCTTTTTTCATTTTTCTCTCCACGTTTGCTTTCTCTTCCTGCCAATTCATTTAACTATGACTGTAGTGTTTGTTTGGAGGTTTCTTTCACTGCGGAAACAACATCTCTGTAAATAATCTTTCTTTTAATCTTTTCTTTCCTTTTTTCTATCAGTTTCAGTTTTTAAACTGTGGTTTATGTGATACCGTAAGTTTTATTTGATTGACATTGTATTTTGAGAGTGATGATTAAGGTTTGGGCTTTTATAGTTTTGAAAAATTGATTGTAGTTTTTCATATTTAGTAGTTGATAAAAGTTATGTTTTTCCTATGGATTGAAATTTTACCAATCAAGATTTTTAAGTTTTTAACCCCTTAATGGGTTTTCGTATTTTATATTTTTTGAAGAATGCTTGAATGTGAAAAATATTTTTTTTTGTTTGCAAGTGTTTGTTTGGAGTGTCATGATGTCAGTCGGGTTGTCATATGTTGCATGGCAACGAGAGGCTAGAATGATGATGTCCCTCCTAATAGTCAGTGTTTAACAGGGTTAATGTTAATCTTACTCACTTTCTTTACTCACTTTTCTTATTCACCTTATTTTTCTTATTCACCTTTGTTAAAATGTTAATTTTATCCTTTTTTTTTTTTTAATAAAAAAATAAATAAAAGAGATGAAAAAAATTTTTAAATATATATAAAAAAAAAAAAAAAAATGTGAACCACNACATATATCAATACATATTGCAATAATAATGATTTACGCGATATAGAATAAAATGCCTTTTATTATTGATTAATGAACGTTATTACAAAGAGTCAATTCTACAATAATTGATTGGCTCTAGGGCATCTACTCTAACATAAGGGACATAGATGGAATTTCCAAGAAAGTGTAAGGGAAAAATGGGAAAGTATGTTTATTAAATAAGATATTAAGGGTTTGTAACCCTTATTTCTCTCCTTTCCACCGCCACTTTCCTTTTCCATTTTCTCTCAAATTTTCATTCACTTTTCCAAGGAATTTGAGGGCTTTTGAGTAGATTTTCATAGGGTTTTGATTCTAGGCATCAAAAAGTAAGAATTCATGCTCTTTATCTATGATTTATTTGTGTAAAAGTTGAGTTCTTATGAAGTTTATGCTTAGGGTTAAGAGAAGATTTGAATCCAACAAGAGTAGAGAGCTTAGGAGAGACTACTCAAGCATAAGGTCTTATGAAGTTTATGCTTAGGGTTAAGAGAAGATTTGAATCCAACAAGAGTAGAGAGCTTAGGAGAGACTACTCAAGCCTAAGGTAAGTAAATTCCACTCAAACTCCAACTGAAGTTAAGGTTTAAGAAATCAATTGAGTAGAGATTTCTTTATGCATGTATATGTTATGATTGTTGAGAAATTGAAATGAGATTGATGATTATTTATGCTTGTTGTTGGATATATTTGAGTGTGAGAAGTGTTTTTGATTTTATGATGATGGGTTGAAATTCGGTTGGAATTGGAAGAATTTTGGGAGTGTTTTGCCATGTAGGGATTATGAGGATACATGGAAGTTTGGTTCTCATTTTGGGTGGTTAAAGAAACAAAGAGAATTATAATTAAAGTAAAGTTTGTATATTGATGAGAATGCAAAATGTCATATTTAACACCCCCCCATCCCCTCCCACCCACCCCCCTCCCCCCTTAATGTCTAGTCTTTTATACTTATTTTCTGCCAAATGTACTCATTATTATTCTATTTTGATTTAGGATGCAAATGGAGGCGTTAATTGCAAAACGGAACTAATTAAGTGAATTCGGACAGTTTCAACATTGTTTCATAATCTGGGCATAACTCTCTCATCCGAGCTCCGATTGAGATGATTCAAAATTATGAGGAACGCTAAGAAAGAGATCTACAACTTTCATGTTTTGAGTTTGGAGAGATACTCGCTGCATCAAGGATATAATTGAGCTTGAAGTTGACACATCTGCACTACCGACGTTCTGGAACATTCCGCTTTGTAATGCAATTCAAATAGGAAGATTATTACAAGAAGTTTTGAAGACCTATTGCACACAAATTACAGCTGGAAACACCATTTTCCTATTTTGTATTAAGACTTTATTTTATTTTCAATTACTCTTATTAGGATAAAGGTTATTTTGGGATTTTAGAATATTTTTAGGAGATTTAGATTTAGTAGAATTTTAATTCGAACTGGATATGAAGAGAGGGGGATCAGATTAGGGCTAACACAGATCACACACGCCTCTCTCTTCTCTCTCTGGTGGATTTTCGTTTTTCCTTTTAGTTTTGATTATGGCCCTGAGCGGCTAAACTTTTATAACTTGGTCGAAGGAAACGAAGGCCTCGGAATAAATAAACTGTGAGATCTAATCTATTTTTTTTGTGTTTGAGTATTGGATATTCTTCTATGCCTAATTTTATGATTGTTGCATTTAATTACTAGAAGGCCTACTAGTTTATTAATTGTTGCAATCTACTGCTAAGTTAGATATCAAATCTGTAATTGTTTGATTACTCTAACTTGTGAAGCAATTAGGGTTAATAATTCGCTGTGTCACGAATTAGTAATCTTAAGAACACTCGACTAAATTAAATACAACCGCTTGAGTTTGTGTTGTTTAGCTTTATCGATTTCTCTAACTCTTAAGGCTGCCACTAGATTAAATGTTTAGCGTTTGTCTAGGGTTGTTTAGTGGTAAGATTAATTAAGATCGCTTGTTTCCTAATTAATTACAATTAAGGAGAGATAGGAAAATAGTTCCAACAGTGAATATTTAGGGTATGAATTGATTTATTTTTGTATCGATGATCAGTTGAAAGATTCCGATGGTGGATGTTGACTTAGACCAAGGTTTGTTGTTTTGATTGATTTATTCATTTGAATTGTTGTTTTCCCGAAATTGTTTCTGTTTAACTCAAAACCCCCCTATACTGGTTAACATAACATTAAATTCGGCTAGACACTCTCCGTGGGAATGATCCTGACTCACACGACTACATGTGTTTTTTAGGTTTTAATTTTGGGTGCCTATGACAGCATGCCATATATGCACATTTATTGTTTGATGAAATGCCTAAGAGAAGTATGAGTATGAGTAGAAACTTTAATTTTATGGAACACTGCATATTTTCATTTCATGAGTGCATTTAAGTAAGAATTCTAAGCATGAGCCATCCATATGCATATAATTGTGTATGTGTAGAAATTTAAGAAAGAATAAAGAATGAAGAATAAAGAATAAAACACTCTAAAAATAAAGAGAAAGGAAGAATAAGCATTTAAGAATTAAATAGTGTTAAAGAAGAGAAAAGAATAGGTTGTGCGATGGGGAACCGTGAGTGCTAAGAAGAAATTCCCACATACATGCCATCTTAATTGAGTGGCATAAGAAGAAGAAGAATTTTACGACCCGTAAGAGTGTATGTGGATAAGGGTTGTACCAAGAAGAATTCCTACATGCACGCCACCTTAATTGAGTGGCCTAAGAAGAAAGAAAGAATTTGTACGGTCCACAAGAGTGCATGTAGATGAGGATTGTACTCACTCACACGGCCAAGGTTCCTAATCCATACATCAACCGAATCCGATCGGCAAAGAATAAGAAAAGAAAGAATAAGAATAAGAAAGAATGAGAAGGCTTGAACAAGCCAAGAAAAGAAAAGAAAAACAAGAAAGAAAAGAAAAGAAATAGAACAAGAAAATAGAAATAAGAAAGCAAAAGCATTTTATGCATTATTGCATATGCATTTTATTCATGCATATTGCCATGAATTTCATCATGGTTAGGAAGAATAGAAAGAATAAGAAAGAAAGAACAAAGAGAAGTAGAAAGAAAGAAAAGAACAGTGAGGGTAAGAAACAGAGAAAGAATTAAGTAAGGAAAGAACCTAAGAAGGAGAAGAGTTAAGGGATTTACTTACTGAGCATTTTTATGCTCACCCCATTGTTTTTCCATATTTTTGCAGGAAATAGGTGAGCAGCGCTCGGAAGGACGTCGACAAGCAGGGAGGATTGGCATTACTGTCCACTGTCGCTAAGTTTTTGTACTTGTTATTTTGATATATGTAAAGAATTATGTTTTGTAAGTAAAGAAAAATTTGGGCCCAACTATTTTCATATCTTAATTATATATGTTTTTATTGTATATGTTCTAAAGTATACTAGTAGAAAAGCAGTTATTACAGTGTTAGAAAAGTTCACTAACTAATATGAAAATATTACAATCCTAATCTCGCCTTTACAACTACTAGGAAATTTAAAACAAACTTTAAACCATCCAAAACAAAAAGCAATTTAGTTCAATGTTCGAAATGAAATACAAAAACAACTAAAACAAAGAAAATAAAATACAAAAACAGGTGTTCAGGTTCATTCTTCGACCTCCTCCTCTCCCTCAGTATCGTCTTCTTCTGAGTCGAAGCCTATCCATTCTTCTGAATCCCAGTCAGCCCATTGGAATTTCGAAGTATCAACGTTGAGCTTGGTGAAGCAACTGCGCTGCATATCATACATTATCTGGGTCTGCTCTGCCAGCCAATCCTGACGTTTTGCCATCCGTTTCATCTAACCCAACATCTACTACATCATCTCCTTCATAGTTGCTGTGGAACTGGATGATGTGGCAGTGCCTTGTGTGGTTCTCTGTCGTTTTGTCCTGGTGTTGGGCTACTCACTGGGTTGACGCTCAAGTAGCTTTTGATAATAGGCTGTGTTTAGAGCTAGGGCAGCATGGATAAGTGGTTCATCATCCTCCTTTTATACTCCTGCTTTAATGCACAGCTCGGTGATGAGATGTGGGAAAGAGAAACTCCCTCGCCCTGGTTGGGCTGAATTCGGTATACTATTCAAGATGGTGTTCCCCACATCCATCTTCTTTCTAATGGCAATAGAGTAAAGCAGCAATGCCTTGTCAAAAGTGACTGAACTATAATGTGTTTTCGGCATCATTCGCGCACACACAAAATACTACCACAACCTAGCTGTCGGAGTCAGATTGGTTCCCTTGATGCTTATTTTTCCCTTTTTTAAAACCTCCCAAGGGGTATCCGATTTTGCTATAACCTTAAGGATTTCATCCTCCTGAAATTGTCTCTTCTTAAACTCCAGATACTCATCAGGGTCAATCAAAGGCAAGTGAAAAAATTCATTGATGACCTTCACATTAAATGCCACATCAATACCCCTCACAAACACATGACCAGGATCACAATCAAGGACGTTGGCGTAAAACTCTCTTACTATCGACTCCACGGCTGCATGTGTAGGTTCATCCATAAATGCATTCCACTTTCGCCTTTCACTCCACTCTTCAGCATAAACAGTGGTCAACCCCCGCTCGGCAATAAATCCCTTATCTTTCCTTTGGATTGCCCCTTCATATCGTTTCCGAGCCTTCTCATTAACAAATCGGTCATCTACCTTCTTCCCTTTTTCCTTTACCCTTAGAGAGTACTTTGAGCAGCATTTTCCCCAAACCACAATTCTAACTCAACAATTCTAACTCAACAATTCAACTCTAAGCACCCTACTATCAACCACAATCAATCCTGCAAAAATATCACACTTCCAAAAATCGCACCTAGACCCCCAAACTTCGATTCGTCCAAACTTCACAAAACACTCCCAAAATTCAAACTCAAACTCCTCAACACCACACCATTCACAATCTACACTTCCTCAAACAAAATCAAAGCACAATAATACGAAAAATCCACAACTCAATCAACAATCCAAAATTTTCAGATCTACAACTTTAAACTCGAAATTGTCAATTAAAACCTTGGAGAACTCGAAATCTTACCAAAACTAGGACATATTCACCACCAATTTAGCCAAAAACAACCTAGATTGCAAAAGCCCCAAATTCTTTAACCCACAATTTTCTTCAATTTTTTCACAAAGATCTTTGCTAAAATGAGTTGTTTTGGTGTTTAGAAAGGTTAAGGAGTGAAGAAATGTGATGGGGAATACTGGAAAAACTCTGGATTGAAATAGGGAATTTTTTTCTCTCGGATGTGTTTTGAAATTTTTTCGAAAATGAAGAGTCGCGATGAATATTTATAAAAAGCAGACTTTGCCGCGGAGAAGTTCATAATTCAAANAAAAAAAAAAAAAAAAAAAGAAGCTTAAAAAACACACACAAGTGTTAGAATTTTGGCTTTGTGCTTTGAAAAGATTGAATGAATAAAACTTATATTATTAATAAGAATTTTAATTTGTTTAGAGGTAGTGTAGGGGAAAATGGAGAACAGTTAAGTATAAATTATGATAAAGGTATTATTATCCAAAAATCTAATGAGAGATAAATTCAATTAGAAATTGATTTTTTTTTTTCATTTTTACTCTTAAAGAAAAAGGTAATCAAATAATTTTTCTGTTATATATATAGTAGAACCTCTCTATAATCATAATGTTGGGACCAACTAAATTTGTTACTATGAGGAGGTTATAACTTAATAGAGGTGTAGTTATAATAACTATTGTTTTGATTAAAAAATTATTGTTTTGGTTTCTTATTTTATAATTCATGTTTTAGTAGTATTAGGATTTCAATACATTGTTTTAGTAGCATTATGATAGTATGAAAATGGATATCAAAAAGCCATTACAAAATTGAGTGATCAGATTTGGCAACTTCACCAGAGATCAAATTTGACAACTTAATAGAGGTATAGTTACAATAATTATTGTTTTGATTAAAAAATTATTGTTTTGGTTTCTTATTTTATAATTCATGTTTTAATAGTATTAGGATTTCAATTCATTGTTTTAGTAGTATTATGATAGTATGGAAATGAATATCAAAAAGTCATTACAAAACTGACTGATCAGATTTGACAACTTCACTACACTAATCAAATGGATATTAATATCTCCCTTAATCATCCAAATGAGTAACAAGTCGTGTATGCTTTAACTGAAGAAGAAATCATTACTGGAATTAGACAAAAAAATGAATGAGATAATCTTGAGGATAAATATAGTACGGAAATATCAAAAGTTTTGTGCCAAGAAGCTCTAAACATGCAGTTAGAAATATTTTGACATCAGCAAGAAGGCGTCCATGTTGGTGACTTATTACGTACCTGCAAGATAAAAGATATGGTAACAACTTTAAAACATAAATCATTTTTTCAAACAACTTTAGATAAATATTTTATTTTATCTTAAACATTTAATGTAATGTAACATATATATTTTTATAATATACATACAATTATTAGTATGTAGAGGCAAGTTCCTTAAGATGAGACTTAAGAAAACTATAACTTATTACAATGTGAAATTTATTCTTATTTATAACTGGCCTAAGTTGGGACCAGAATTTTTTATGACTACATAAAGGTTATTCTTATATAAAGTATCACTATAGAGAGGTTCTATATATATATATATATATATAGACAACCACCACAACACAAATAAAGGGGGAAAAAAAAAAAAAAATCTCCAGACAAATCATTGATTAATTGACCCCCTCTCCTTATCTCTTCCTTCCACTTCATTCTAACAACTTCCAATTTGTCGTCCTTTCTTCTCCAACTCCAACAATGTACAAAACTCTCGCTGCAACGTTTACATAGGTACGATCTCGACTCTCTCCATCATTTCTTCAACTCATCTTTATTTGCTGGCTTAGTAACGTTATTGGCATAGCTCATCCCTTTGGTTTCAAAATCCTAGGGTTAGAAATTTTTTGCCAAATATGAAATGAAACTAGTTTGGTAGGGCCAAATCTCCCTCAATTCTTATGAAAATTATTATTACTAGCTCATACTGTGTTACTGGTACAATAGCATTGCTGTTAATTTTTGCCTGTTCTCATTTCTTCATTTGGAAAGTGTTGATGTGATTTTTCGCACTGACTAAAGTGCCAAGATGAAGAAACACACTAACCTGAGATACTCGATTGACTCTTGGGAGAATCGAGCAAGATGGGTGCGTGGTTCTTGGGAACCAACATATGGGACCCGTTTTGCATGCTATGACTGGCAAAGGCGATAATATGCCTCTCGGTCGACGGTAGGGGAGCTGGAGAGAAGTTCCAACGTTTTTAAAGTGGTTTGGCCAGAAAAGGAATAAGGCCTACGTCCACTGTTATGTTATTTGACTGCATGTGTTTGGGGGATACAATAAGATGAGTTTTTCGGTAATCAAAAAACGTATCCCAACCTATTGGACGCCCGGAGACCTTGGGATCAGAGAGAAAGGCTTTGGAATTCCTCTCTCTTTTTCCCTTTTTTGAATTGAAATCTTTTCTCCTATTTTTCTCTGTTTCTTTCTTTCTGTCCCTTTTTCATGTGTCTCTCTTCCTCTCTTGGCCATGATAGCTTTTATATAGAGAGAAGGTATGTGAGTGCTATGATGACTAGTACGTCAGCCATGATGTCGGTATCGTGCGACGATTGGAGGCTTACATGCTCTTATGTCGTAGCTCATGATGATGTCTTTTGTGCCAATAGGTGTTTGTGCAGGTCTTCTATTGGTTAAGGTGCATGGAGAACACGTGTAAATTGTGTCCTGTCGTGTGTTGCTGGTCACTGCATGCAAAGTATACATGGTGAGATGATCAGTCTGCTTGGGGAAGATAGCAAAGACCAGCACCACAACTGCATGAACCCAAAGCAGAGAGCTACAAAACTGAAGACAGACACGCAAAAGAAGAAGAAGCTAAGGGGAAAAGCCAATACAACCAACAGATCCAAACAGAAAACTCTCAACCAAAAGGGGAACATACCCAGGCACCAGCACAAAGAAAAATCCAAAAAGCTATTGATGCTGGATGGGTGTTCTGGTGTTTGTTTCTTTGCTTGTTACTCTACCAATCTTTGAACTTAAAGAAAAATTGAACTTGATGAGTTCGACCTCCTTCCTAATTCGTTCTCTTTACTCGCGTGGTGCCGGTATTGCCGAAGTCACGATGAAAGTGGATGTTGTACTTTGGAGATGAAAATGGAAGCTGTGGTTTGCAGTTCGGAGAAGAGAAGAACGAAATGAAGCAAATTAGGTTTAGGAATTGGTTTTTTAGGGATTAGATTTGCTAGTTAGTGAACCGGTTTAAACCCCGGGCCAGTCGGACCGGCAGGCTGATACTATTTATCCGGTTTGTTACTGGTTTAAAGCGGGTTTTATATTATTTCCGATTTTTATATTAATTCGGCCGAAGTTAAGACTGGGTCTCGGTCGAACCGGACGATCCGGTCTGGCTTTTAAAACAGTGTTGTAAACACGGCCAACAACCAAGTACAAAATTTGATTAAATGGAATTGGAATAGAAGAAAAGAGTAGGAACTTATGGGTCCATTTGTTTTAGTATTTTGGATAGTATTTTTGAAAAAGTAAGAGTTTGGTGAGAATAATGAGGTATGATTTGAAAATTAACAAAAACATCCCCTAGGTTTGCTAATTTACTAAACACCCCTGTAATAAAAGCATTAAAAATTACAAAAACACCCCCACCCACCCATTAAATACTGGCAGTCGGCCACCACCGTCAGAGGGTGGTCGAAGTCGCCGTATCGTCACACGACCGTCGGAGGGTGGTCGGAGTCACCGTATCGCCACACGACCGACTGGATCTAGCAGGTCATACACCGAGATGACTTTTTCCAACCAAATCCATCTTGGATCTGGTTGGAAAAAGCCATATCTATGATCAGATCTGGTCATGTTTGGTTGTCAACGACGGCCAAAGATATGACTGTCGTTGATGATCAGCTACGGCCAAAGATCTGCTCGTCAACAGCCAGGTCTTTAGTCGTTGATCTAGCATTTTCTGGCCAGATCTACAGTTGATCTAGCCGAAAAATGATAGATTGACGCACTACCGGTCAGATCCAACCAATAGTGTGCCATTATACCAGATTCTAGCCACCTTTTGACGATGGTGGCCGGAATCTGAAAAGTGTCGGTGGATGAGAGTGTTTTTGTTAATTTCTAAACTTTTTTTGGAAGGTGTTTAGTTAAATTAACAAACTTATGGAGTTTAAAAGTAATTGAATAAAATAAAATAGGTTTTTCAAAATAAAAAAACAAATGTGTATTTTGAATAAGATAAGGATAGAATAGTACACAAATAATTAAACAAACGGACCAATGATTTGCTCTGTGAACCCAAATGGTATAAGAGATAAGTTTCTGCTCCGGGCCCAAAATAAAATTGCCAAAATGTGTTATATCCGAGAAGGCAAATATGTGATTATACTCCGAAGTTAGAAACATTCAAGTCCCTTTCAAGCTAGGTATTGAAAACTGATAAAAGTGAAAGCATATTTTCACGGTATCAAGCTTGCAAACCCCACATTATTCCTCCGCTTCAAGGCATTTAACCCTATAGTATTAGAATTATATCATAACAGAGCAACCATCAATCACAACTACAAACGTGAAGTTTGAATTAGAGATGAAGTTGTTGAAGGCAATTTTAAGCCATGAAAAAATCTTAGACCACAGCACGGCAATTCACTTGATAAAAAGCATGCACCAAATCACATCATCTTAGTGCTATCTCAGAAGATCCTTATCTACATTAACCCTCGACTAGCAAAGGTGCACAATGTCCAAGTCAAAATATGGCTATCTCTGTCTGAATGGGCAGTCCAACAAAGTCTTGATATAGCCTCAAGTTTCAAGAGCCATTGAGATTCTGAAAAAGCTCCGGAAGATGTGCATTGGTAAGCTTGGTTCTCTTGCTGATCTCATGCTTCTTCTTCTTAGGCTTGGCCTTGGTGGAAATGCCCTGTACCTGTGCTGCAGCCCTCCTCTGTGCAGTATTGGTGGCAGGCTTCATACCAGTCTTTGCAAGATCCTTCTCAATATCAAGCATGTCACGAGGTAATTCAATCTCTCGGAAAAGTTGCTTAAGGTCATCATCCACCTTAATTGGCACTCTGGGGTCATTAGGGTAGGCAATATCTTCTTGTGAATCAAAATTTGACAACAGCCAAATCTGGCCTGCAGCTTTTAAAGCCTACAAAAGAAATGACTTTGTACTTAAAGATACAGAGATAACACAAAAAAGTTCAAAATTTAATACTCTGCCCAGCAAGCAAGCACTAAAAAATGCAGTACCACAAATTACAATTTGGAATGTGCTCTTACCTTCTCTCACTTTAACAGGTAACTCTTGTGCTAAAGCTGCTGTTTAAAATTTCAATTGAGAACTATATGCACATAATCTATACATTATAGGTGACCAAAAACCTATTTGCAAGAAATAAAAGAAAAGAGGTTTCCTAAAACCAGAACCAGAGAGAAAGAGAGACACACAAACACCACATGAGAAAGGAAAAAAAAAAACATATTGGTATTCATAATGGCTCCTTTTGCAGGGTTGCAAGATTTTAAAATTACTGGCATCCAAGCAGAGGTGAATCTAGAGATTTCAAAGCTTGTATCAAATTCTCCAATAATCTCCAAGGCCAACCAAAGCCAAATTTCATGTGTTCCATAAAAGAAAACTGTCTCATTTCATAATGACTATTGACTTTTGTCCTTCACAACTCAATCAGGCAAGATGATCTTACAATTCCATCCTATTAGCCTCAGCATCCATAAATTACAAGAACAATGATGCATCTGCAGTTCTTAAGCATCTCATCATTTTCCAACAGTATCAATCACCAATAAGCCTTGGTCGCGGTATACAGTCATAATGCTCAAAAACATCACATTGTCAAAAAGAAACCAAAGTAAAAGGTCCACTTATGGCTTCATGACAAGATGAACCCTCTAGAGGTTTCCATACTCCAAACTGAAGTGCTCATACATAAATTCTGTGTATGCTGATGAAAAATTTTCAACACAAGAAAGAGAACAAATTTTTATATACCTGTAAGTCCTCCATCACAGTTGGGTATGCATCTTTAAGATCGATGACAGCAATTCCCTCTGGAAATTTTCGAATTAAAACAAGTAGTTCACTCTTCTCCTTCACATCATGCTTGGACTATATGAAAATATTACAAAAAATGTCATATTCTAGGGAGGCGAAAGAAAGTCAGTAACCATCACATTAATCATGACTTGACTAGTAATTCCAAAATATGCCAATTCACAGGGTTTGCAGGTGCAAATATTTGAGAGTTGACAGTTACCTTGTAGGAGAAGCGTCTTCCATCATAGTGGACTTTTGGGTTGTTCCTCAAGCTGTCAAAGACAGCTTTGTTGGCTTTCGCATCAACGTAGCATGCTTCATTAATTTGCTCAGGTGTAAAGGCTTGCCTTGTCTGTAGACATTCATAAAACAACTCATGAGATGGTTTTAACTTCTCAAGTGGTCTTAGCAAAGTCGGGTGTTAGCATTTCCTCCTTAACATCTAAAATTCAGAGGAAAGGATAAACACACAATGAGGAGGAAGAAAGACCCAGGGAAAGAGAAAAGGGAGGGAATATGACATAAAATATACTACACTCAACAGCTATTGTATATCGTCCTCTGAATCTAAATTCCTTACACCAGAACATCAGCACACTTCATAATCTGCCAGAATCATTACTTGTATGATTTCAATGGGTCCAGGCCACACAAACTGAATGCCATATTTCAGGACTTTCTTTGACAGGGAATTGATAAATATTTAGGCATCAGCGCCCACTAGAAAACAAATATAATGAGACAATAATAAACCATAAAACATTCTTGTTTTCTGACTCTCCCAACTACTAGAAAAATCAACTATGAACCTGACAATCACCAGCTACAATTGCTACAATCTTACACTAGAGCATTCGTCCCAAACTCCAATAATTTCCACATATGCAGCCATCAGCTAGAATTGCTACAATCTTACACTACAGCATTTGTCCTGAACTCTAATAATTTCCCCATATGCCGAAGAACCCTTACCACTTTAAAACCAAAACAGCCAACTACCATACCATGCTTCCAACTGTCCCGGTTGAGACAACCTAGGGTCTTCCTCAAGTCGTCCTTAAAACCCACAATCACTTCAAGACAAAGAACATCTTAATCCAAACTAGGCTAATATCATCTTGCCAAAAGTAACTGTATCATTAAAACCCTTCCTCCTCCAATAACCTCCCAAAAGTATTTTTCCGCTTCAAAACATTTTGCTATTTGGCTATGAACTAAAGTAATCATCATTTGGAGTCTCAACAACTATATGCACCATCAAAAATAAGCAACCATAACCTGTGCGTTGTTAATTATATGCACTGCTGATACAATAGCTATTAGAAATTTAGGGTTACAGTATATATATAGCAAATTTAATCTAAGCGTTTGCATTATGGACTAAAAAGGAAAAAGGTTAGACTAGAACCTCCAAGAGAAGGTCTATAACACGCTTAATCTGAGCCCCAACAGGGGCTTTTCGGATGCTATTAATATGTTGAAGTCTCTCTGTATCATTTGAAAATTTGACAGCAGGAGCAGGAGCCCTTGGTGCAGGTGATGCCGCTACAGGTGTGGCCCTAGACGATGAAGTCTTTGAAGATTTGGCAGCAATGCTGGTGAGAGTTGCCTGACACTTCTCTTGCTGCTTCTTGAATTTATCCAATTGTTCGTTTAAAAACATCTTGGAATTAAAACTTGTTTAATGACAACCCAATGAGTTCAATTGTTGAAAAACTTGTGCTCCAGTACACAAAATTCTTGAATTTTTTTGAAGAGATCAACAGTACCCAAAATCCTTATACAAAAATTTTAAGGATCGAATAATACAATAATTAAAAACCACTAACCACAATCTTTTAGCTTCAAATTAGGATTTATCTTGTTGCCCTAAAAAACCATGTGATGAACGAATTTCACAAAAAGGATTAGTTTCAGGTCCCTTGCGAGACAAAAACAAAATTTATTTTATCCCTAATCAAGAAACCTAAATACGTGCTCCTGGTAGAACCAACAAATAAAATGATGAAATAATTAGAATTAGAAATAGAATATCACAACAAACCTCCTTAGAGGAGATATCGGATGCTTTGGATTTTCGATAAATCCACAATTAAAAGACGGAGAATTTCAGAGGATTAGCAAGAGAGAGGAATGTTCGCGACAACAGAGATGTGAGATTGGGAGTTGAGAATACCTCAGCGAATAAAATACCTTATTGAGCCAATCAAGTTGACTGCCAAAAGCCCAAGCAAATAAGGGCTCAGAATTAAAATACCTCCTTGGGCCCCCCAATCAATTTGTGAGAACTANTCAGACAAGGATTGCAGAATTAAATCCATTTGTAATTCTGCATCCAAGCCACATCCTAAAGTCTCAAGCCTCTCTATGTCCTCGATCATCTTGAGCACATGAGGACCAACTTGGGCACCCTCAGTCAGACGACTCCCAAACAGTGCTTTTAACACCTTGTACTGTAACGCCCCACTTGAGGTACGTATTTAAGGTTTGCTGTGTTGCTTAAATGTTCATTGAGTCAGTTTCAATTGAGTTGTATGTTGAGTTGGTTGAGTGTTTGCCTTAAGATTGGTTGAGACTTAAGGGATCTTGGAAATACAGTCTTCGCCGCGGCGACATTGACATTGCAATTGCAGTGTCGGTTCTATCAGTTTTCATCGGGGTGACGGAATTGCTTCGCCGCGGCGACGGGATGGCAGAAAAGTTTTCTTAAGATTTCTAGAGAATTCTCCATAGGGGAAAAATGACCATTCTACCCCTAATTAGCAGGAAAAGTGGGCAGTAAAATGTAAGGAAATTTCAGGGAGAATAGGTTAGTGTAAGGGTGTGAATGTAATGAATCAAAGATATAGATGGAATTTCCAAGAAAGAACAAGGGCAAAATGGGAAAGGAAGGTTATAATATAAGTTAAAAAGGGTTAAGTGACATAAACCCTTCATTTTCATTCAATTCCACCGCCATACCCATTCTCTAAATTCTCTCAATTTTCCTTCAATTTTCCCAAGATTTCTAAGGAGTTTAAGAGAGCTTTTGGGTAATTTTATTAGAAATTTCATCTCAAGCATCCTAAGGTAAGGATTCTTGCTTTAGATGTGAGTTTTGCTTATGGTTATATTGAAATCTTATATTGTTATTATTGTTCTTGTTGTTGTTTTAAGTTGAAGAGAGAAGACAAGACAACAAGGGGAAGGAAAAGTGGTAGAGAAGTCACTTTTTTCACAAAGTAAGTAAATCCAACCAAGTTGAGATTTGAATAAGCTTTTGAGTAGAAATTGAGTAGAGATGTATTCATGTATAAGTATGTAGTATGTTTGATGAGGAATTTAGTTGAGATAATGTAATAACTGCTTCATACTAGGATACTCATAGAAATACATCAAGTACATATATTTATATTAGCAAAAGTAAATGGGCCCAAAAGTTTCTTTTAATACATTTAATCATTCTTCATACAAAGTAAGGCATCATTAGTAAAAGTTATCAAAAACAATGGATAGTGTAGCTATTACCCCTCGCTTGCCGATGCCCATCCAACCGTGTCCTCACCTAGATCTTGCAAACACAAAGAAAAACAACAGGGTGAGCACAAAATAATTCTCAGTAAGTAAATCCTCTACTCGTCTATCCCCGTGACTCTTTCTCTTAATTCTTTCCTTACACTTTTCTCATATCATTTATTTTCTCTTTCTATTTCTCTTTCACATAGCTCTTTTCTATCAACTTTCTATTGTATGTCACGGCCTCATCTTACCGAAGGCACGGCTGAGTGGAGATCACAATCACCCACCCACTCTTCGTGACTTCTACTCATTCTCTCCCTCTATTCTTTCTTATATTTTCTCATTCTTTCTCACTGGAATGTCACGGCCTCATCTTACCGGAGGCACGGCTGGGTGGAGTTCACAAAGCACCAACCCACTCTTCGCTCCTTCCGGGTGGAATTCACAAAGCACCAACCCGTTCTTAGATTTTTCTCATTCTCTTTACTTTTAGAGTAGCCCATTCACAAAGTTCTCTACTCTTTCTAAAAATACTTCTCAATGCACAATTAATGCATAAGGATGGTTCATGCTTAAAGTTTCTCACTTAATGCACTTATGAAATGCACAAATGCAATATTGCATCAAAATAGTCATTCTGTGCATGTCACACTCAAGGAGACATAACTTGAGTTATAGACCTCGGATTGCTACAGTTTTGGTCTCTTTTAAAGCTTAGAGACAGGGCTAAAACTTTTAGGTTTTGGTCTCAACCCAGTTCAATCTGTAAGATGCCCAAAAGTCACTCAGAAAGTCACAGCTGTGACAAGATAGTTTTCACTTAGGCATATCATCAAACATTAATTGTGCATAAACGAACCCTAATTCAATTATCATTCTATTTAGTTCTCAAACCATCCAAAATGAGAGAAAAACTCTCTTGTAGCCATCACATACCTACATGGCAAACACACTCCACAAAAATTTCTCCAATTCTTCCAATTTCAACCCATCATCAAATCATCACATATACTTCTCATATTCAAATATATCCAACAGCAAGCATAATTCATCATCAATCTCATCTCAATTTCTCAATAATCACAACATATGCATATTTAAAAGAACTTAACTCACTTGAATTCTTAAATTTGAGCTTGAGTTGGATTTTGAGTGAATTTACTTACCTTGTGCTTGAGTAGCTCTCCTAAGCTCTCTATTTTTGTTGGATTCCAATCTTCTCTTAACCCTAACATAAACTCATAGAAACTCAACCTTTACACAAATAAATTATAGTAAAGAGCTTGAATCTTACCTTGTAATGCCTAGAATCAAACCCTATAAAAACCACTTAAAAACCCTCAAATCCTTGGAGGATTGAATGACAATTTGAAGAAATTGGGGCAGAGTGTGGGGGTGAGAAAAAATGAAGGGTTTCAAACCCTTAACACTTTAATTTATAGCCACACTTTCCCATTTTGCCCTTGCTCTTTCTTGGAAATCCATCTATGTCCCTTGTCATTTACAATAGGCCCTCATTTTTAATCATTCTCTATGAATTCTATTTTCTTCACTCCCCACATTTCAACAATTTTGAGTGAAAAGACCATTTACCCCTAATGAAAGTTTAAGGGATTTTCTCTACTTTTCTAACTTTAACAAAAATTCAACTAAGGGCCAACCAAAATTAAACTATATCAACCCAAATAAAAGCAAAACAATAAACATTCAAGGAATACACCATAACTTAGCTACGTACCTCAAATAGGGCGTAACAGATAAGTAGCTATTTTGTGGTTGTTGGATACACTTCATGTATGAGAAGTGTTTTGGTGAGTATGGAAAGTGGAGATTTAGATGAAGTTTTGGGAGATGTTTGGTAAACCTATTTGGATTGTTTTCTTTGACAGGAATTTAGAGTGTATGAGAGAGTTCTCTCCCATATTGGGAATGTTCAGAAAGAGGAAGTTATTGTTACAATAGAGTTTTATATGCACATGAGTTGTATGATAAAATGCTTGAGTAGGCATGATAAGAGTAGGGAACCTTAATTATTGCTATATGGCTAATTGCATTTCATGGTGCATTAATAGCATGAGTCATCCATATGCATTAATGCATTGGAAAGAGATAGAGAAATAGTAAGAATTTGAGTATAAGCTACTTAAAAGTAAAGAGAAGAGAGAATGAGCACTAGAGAACAAAGAGAAAGTAGTCTAAATGAAAGGTTTGAGTATGTTGTGTGATGGGGAACTTGTGAGTTGGGTAGAGTATTCCCGCATGTATGCCGCATTGAGAGAGCGGTATGAATTGTAGAGAGAGAAGTGGTGTAGCCCATGAAGTGCATGTGATAGGCTAACCGAGAGTACCTAGAGAAGAGTTTTATTACTCACATGGCCAAGGGTTCCGAATCCATGCATAACCGAGTCCATCGCTGAATGAGAGAACCGTAGACGGGAGAGCGAGTCCCGCCGTGCCTCCGGTAAGATGAGGCCGTGACTACTAAAAGAGTTATAGAAAAGAGTTATAGAAAGAGAAAATAGAGAAATATAGAGAGAGAGAGAGAGTAAACAAGAATTATAAGGAAAGAAATATAAGAGCTACGGAGGATGAGTAGAGGATTTGCTTACTGAGCATTAGTTGTGCTCCCACCCGTTGTTTTCCATGTTTTGCAGGATCTAGGTAGGACACAGTCGGATGGGCATCGGCAAGCAGGATGGCTACACTGTCCACCTTGTTTTGATCCTTTGTACATGATACAACTTTTTGTAAAAGAATGTAATGTTTAATAAAAAATTTTGGGCCCAACCTTTTTATGCTATGTTATATGTATTTTATTATGTACATGTTTTAGAATATTTGAGTAGAAATGTCTATTACATTTTTGGTATCGAGCAGAGATTTTGGGATTTGACAGTGTACCATTCTCGTCGCTACGAGTCGAGAGCCGACTGTGTAGTTAATTCTTTCCTTACATTAAGTGTCTCTTGAATTGATCAAGTGTGATCGTTTTGTAGATGAGACGTGTAACCGGAAGAAGGTAAGATTGTGATGAATGAGGGAAACCCTCTAACCCACCAGAACCAACTCCCCCTACTCTTGATGAGACATGATCCGAAACGTAGTACATCAGGTGTTAGCTAAGAGTCATGGAATTTGTACCAGAAAGAATGAGACCCCTAAAAGACCGTCGTAAGACAGAGCGAGAAGGGCCGGTACCTTAGACAGTACAGATCAGGTTGATCCGATTCAGGGGCTTGCAAGCCAGCACCGCCGTCAGATTTAGGAGTACTAGGGAACCGTTGGAAGCAGAAGATGGTTTAAGTCCGTAGAGCGACGGTGCTTTGTTTCCCATGAATGATAGAGAGAGGATCAGATATGCTAGTTTTTATTTCAGGAGATGCCCGAATTTGGTAGGAATTAATGGAGGAGACCATGATATGCCTCGATGACCTGGGAAGAATTCGAAGATTGTTTGAGTCTGAGTATCGAACAGAAGATCGAGTACTAGAAAGTCCAAGAGTTTTATCATCTGAAGCAGGGACTAGTACTTTGAAATAATATTCAGTAAGATTCACCCCCCTTGCTCGTTTGCACCTGGCATAGTGTATACACCGGTTAAGAGAGATAAGTTTGTGCAAGGGTTGAGATTGGATTTTGCCCGAGATGTTATGACAGGAGCCGAGCCCCCTCATACTTACAGTGAAGCTCTACCAAGGGCTTTAGGGCAGAGATCTATGTAAACAAACACTTGCAGAAGGTTACCTCCAGCAGTACCCAGGTAACCATCCACTACTTTACAGAGGGAGAGAGTAGATGTCACAAGGAACAGAGATGTAAGGCCAAGAAGAAATTTCAACCCAGAGGAATAGAGGAGACTGGCAGAATAGCGGCCCATGACAAAGGTTTTCCCCCTTGTGCTAAATGCGAGAACCATACAGGAGAGTGTTTGAGGGATAGAAATGTATGTTACAGGTGCCGACAGCCAGGCTCTGATGAGGGATTGTAAATTCCCCTCCACCGGTTCTTCTTCCACCTGTAGCTCAGACTTCTAGAGGTACCAATGCCAGAGTGTTTCAGTGGCACAGGATGAAGCCGAGGCCAGTCCGTCAGCTATAACTGGTCATTGTTTTATTCCATGCGTTTCCTTAGCTTTAATTGATTATGAGGCTACCCATTCTTTTATTTCTCATGGGATGATAGAGAGATTAGGTTTGAAACCTATTAGGTGAGTCAACCTATTAGATAGAGTTACCTGATGGGGTGAGTGTGTTGACTCAGGAGATGTTTTAGGAGAATCCGTAGTGATCCATGGACGAGAGTTAGCGGTTGATTATAGTCTTGATATGCCTGACTTTGATGTGATATTCATGGACTTCCTAGGGAGATATGGGAGTAGAATTGATTGTCAGAAGAAGAAAGCGAGATTTAATCTCGATAGTGAGATAAGTTTAGTTTTAGAGAGGGCCATCAATTGAGTATGTTTAGTAGTGTAAAGGCTAGAAAGATGTTGAGAAAGGGGTGTTCCATATATTGCCCATGTAGTGCAGGGTGGTGATGTTCCACACCAGAAATTCGAGGGTGCCGATAGTTCGAGAATTTTTAGATTTGTTTCTGAAAGACTTACCAGGGTTGCCATCGGAAAGAGATGTTGAGTTTAGTATGAACTAGCCAACAGCACCAATATCTAAAGCCCCTTACCGAATGGCCCCAACAGAGCTTTAGAATTAAAGAAGAAACTCCAAGAGCTTTTAGATAAAGCTTTTATCTGACCGAGTCATTCTCCCTGGGGACTCCAATTCTATTTGTTAAGAAGAAGGACGTCACTACGATGTTTATTGATTATGAGAGCTGAATAAGTGTAGATGAAGAATAGTACCCGCTACCTCGAATAGATGATTTGTTTGTCAGTTGAAAGGAGCAATAGTATTCTCCAGATTGATTTGAGGTCAGGGTACCATCAGGTAAAGTGGTTGAGTGGATAGCTAAGACTACTTTCCGTACAAGGTATGGGCACTATGAGGTTATAGTGATGCCGTTTGGCTTGACAAATGCCCTAACCGTTTTTATGGATTTGATGAACAGAGTATTTCATGACTGTCTAGATCAGTTCATCGTGGGGTTCATTGATGATATTCTGGTTTATTCCAAATCGAAGAAGAGCATGAGGAACATTTGAGAATAGTGCTGCAACGATGAGGGAAGCAGTTGTATGCTAAATTTTCTAAGTGTGCATTTTGGCTCGACCAAGTAATATTTTTGGGCCATACAGTGTCTAAGAAGGGATTTCAGTAGACCCAGTAAGTGAAGGCAATCCTTGAGTGGCAGAGGCCGAAGATGGTAAAAGAGTCAGAAGTTTCTTAGGCCTGGTAGGTTACTACAGACGATTTCTGAGGGGTTCGCCCAGTTGGCTAAACCATTGACAACTCTTACCAAACAGAAGATTCCGTTTTGATGTCAAACATGTGAGAAATGTTCTAAGAGTTGAGAAAAGGTTACAACAGCTCCTGTGTTATGTTACCTCAAGAGGGTGTAGATTATGATATTTATACAGATGCCTCTTTGCAAGGACTTGGTGTTGTGTTAATGCAGTTATAGGGTGACAGCATACCGCTCTCGGCAACTGAAAGAGTATGAGACAAGATACCCTACGTATGATTTAGAGTTGGCAGCCGTGGTCTTTGCCTTAAAGATTTGGAGGCATTACCTTATGGTGCAAAGAGTAACATTTACACTGATCATAAGAGTTTAAAGTACTTTTTCACTCAAAAGAGCTGAATATGAGACAAGAGGGTGGTTAGAGCTGGTTAAGGATTATGAATGTGAGATCAAGTACCAACCGGGAAAGGCCAATGTAGTAGCCGATGCCTTGAGTAGAAAACCCTATTTATCCTGGTTCACCAAGCAGAAATAGTAATAGAAGAGTATTTAGAGAACAGATTGAAGTGATTCCGAAGGATTGCCAGGTTAAAGATTCAGTCTACTTTATTGAGAAGTTAAAGAGAAACAGTCCGATGAGTGGTGTCAGAGAGTAGCGCAGCAAGTGCTTGAGGGTAAGACACTGGAGTTCCATTTAGTTGATGGTGTTCTCTACTTCAGAAATCGGTTGTGCATTCCTTCGAATGATGAGTTGAGAAAGAGAATTCTTTTGGAGGCTCATGACACCCGTACCTGCTCATCCTAGAGTAACCAAGATGTACCAAGAGTAAGAAAGGCTACTGGTGGCCAGGTATGAAGAGAGATATATAGAGTTTGTAGCTAGTGTTCTGACGTGTCATAGGTGAAACAGAACACCCAAAGGCCGTCAGGCTTACTTCAGCCACTTAGTATTCCAATGGAAATGGGAGAGTATTTCAATGGATTTCATCACAGGTCTCCCTAAGTACAGAAAGGTTATAATGCTATTGGGGGATTATGGATAGATTAACTAAGTCCGCCCATTTCCTTCCAATAAGGAGAGTACCCCCTCGGATCAGTTGGCTCAAATTTATGTGAAAGAGATAGTCGGGTTACATGTGTTCCCAATTATAGTGTCAGACAGAGTCAAGATTTGTCTTAGCTTTCTGGACTAGTTTATGAGAATTTGGGTACTCGTTTGGCATTCAGTACTGCCTATCATCCCAGATGAATGGTCAACAGAGAGAACAAATCAGGTACTTGAGGATATGTTAAGAGCCTACTGTATGGATTTAGAATGTCGACATGAAATTTTACCGTTGGTAGAGTTTGCCTACAATAACAGTTATCAGTCTACAATTAAAATGGCCCTTACGAGGCTTTGTATGGTAGACGATGTAGGTCTCCACTACATTGGGATGAGAGGGTAAAAAGTGAGTTGAGACTGCCTTGGGCCAGAGAAGACTCAGAAGATATAGAGGATGTGATTAATCAAAAAAGAATGAAACAGCCCAAGATCGTAGAAAAGTTATGCCAATTTAAAGAGAAAGAGGTTGAATTTCCAGTGGGTGATAATTGTTTCTGAGAGTTTCCTTCAGCAGTGATGCGCTTCAGGAACAAAGGGAAGTTAGCACCGAATTCAAGTCCATTTAGATATTGCAACAGTGGGTAAAGTTGCCTATAGACTGGCACTTCCACCTAGTATGGACAAGGTGCATGATGTTTTCCATGTCTCAATGCTACAAAAGTATGTAGTGATCCCTCCCATATCCTGAGCTTAGAGGATGTTGAGTTAACAGAGAACCTCGTTTATGAGAACGTCCAGTACAGATTCTAGATCAAAGGATTAAGACTCCGGAATGAGAGTATTCTGCTAGTAAAGGTTCTTTGGAGGAATCACAAGGTAGAAGAAGTGACATGAGAGGTAGAACAAGACATGTAGAATCGCTTCCCGAGTTGTTCGTGGGAATTTCGGACAAAATTCTTTTAAGAGGTGGAGAATTGTAACACCCCACTTGAGGTACGTATTTAAGATTTGCTGTATTGCTAAATGTTCATTGAGTCAGTTTCAATTGAGTTGTATGTTGAGTTGGTTGAGTGTTTGCCTTGAGATTAGTTAAGACTTAAGGGATCTTGGAAATACAGTCTTCGCCGGGGCGAAGAATGTCTTTACCGCGGCGACGTTGACATTGCAATTGTAGTGTCGGTTTTGTCAATTTTCGTCGGGCGGACGGAATTGCTTCGCCCGGTGACGGGACAGCAGAAAAGTTTTTTTGATTTCTAGAGAATTCTCCATGGGTAAAATGACCATTCTACCCCTAATTACAGGAAAAGTGGGGAGTAAAATAAAGAAATTTCAGGGGAATGGTTAGTGTAGGTTGAATGTATGAATCAAAGTAATAGATGGATTGTCCAAGAAAGAAAGGCAAAATGGGAAAGGAAGGTTATAATATGAGTTAAAAAGGGTTAAGTGACATAAACCCTTCATTTTCATTCAATTCCACCGCCAATTTCTTTAGTCTCCTTGGATACCCCACAAATATACATTTATGGATTTGGGGCCCAACTTATTCAAAGTCAATTTCTTACATAAGCTTCGCAACCCCAAATCCTTAGATAGACAGTTGGCTTTCTCCCACTCCATAACTCATAGGAGTCTTATCTACAGACTTTGACGGCATACGGTTCAAAACGTGAGTGGTAGTCTCTAGGGCATAACCCTAGACCGATGCAGGTAATCACTAAAACTCATCATGGACCTAACCATGTCAAGTAAGGTCTTGTTCCTTCTTTCAGACACTCCGTTGTGTTGGGGAGTATAAAGAGGGGTCAGTTGTGATACTATCCCCATTTCTTCAGGTACTCTAAAACCCTGAGCTTAAGTATTCACCTCCTTAATCTGACCAAGAGCTTTAATACTTTTGCCCAACATATTCGTACTTCATTCCTGAATTCTGAATTTATCAAAGGCTTCAGATTTATGTCTCATATGTAGACATAACCATATCTACTAAAATCATCAGTAATGTTGATGAAGTATGAATATCCACCTCTGCTTCAACTGTCAGTGGACCACATACATCACTACGGATGATGCCTAACAGTTTAGTAGCCCTTTCACTTTGTCCTGTGAAAGGAGACTTGGTCATCTTGCTAAAGGCATGACTCGTATACCTCAAATGACTGAAGTCAAAAGGGTAAAAAACTCCATCCCTTTGAAGTTTTGCAATGCGAGTCTATTAACATGACACAATCTACAATGCCAAAGTATGTTTGGTTTTGATCGCTATGTTTAGCTTTCTTGGTTTAAATTTGAGAATATCTTTATTGTTTAAATCGAGAACATATAATCCATTATATACCTTCCAATTCCAAATAGAAACCATTCAAACTAAAGACACAATCCTTAGATATCTCAAAATGATACCCCATATTATCCAAAACGGATACTGAAATAATATTCTAGAAATAGAAGGTACGTGATAACAGTTATGTAGTTCTAATAACAGCCCGTAGGCAAAGATAAACAATAAGTCCCTAAAGCCAATGCAGCCACATGTGCTCTATTTCCAACTCGTAGGTTCACCTCTCCCTTGGCAAGCACTTTACTCTGCCTTAGTCCCTGCCCATCAAGCACAATGTGAGTACCACATCCTGTTTCAATGACCCAAGGTTGAGGGAGAGAAATTAATCTCAATCATAAAAATACCTGAAGTCGTAGCCTCTAGCTTCTTCTTGCTTGCGAGGAAAGCCTTACAGTGTTTCCTCCAGTGGCCAGGCTTGCCACAAAAGAAGCAGACTACCTTTCCCTTCCCTGCCACTCTCAGGCCCAAGAGCAACCTGTCCTTTGGCTTGGGCTTGGTTTGGGCTTGGGCTTGGGTTTGGCCTTGGCCTTACCCTTGCCATTACCCTTTGCTTTATTGGCAACAACCAGTAAAATAGGCTTGGACCTTTTCAAGTCGCTCTACAGTTTTTAGCATGTTCAGAAGTTCGGATAGGGTTTTCCCTTCGTGTTCATATTGAAATTAATTATGAACTGAGCATAAGTCAGACAAGGATTGCAGAATTAAATCCATTGGTAATTCTGCATCCAAGCCACTCCTAAACTCTCAAGCCTCTCTATGTCCTCGATCATCTTGAGTACATGAGGACCACTTGGGCACCCTCAGTCAGACGACTCCCAAACAGTGCTTTTGACACCTTGTACTATAACGCCCCACTTGAGGTACGTATTTAAATTTGCTGTGTTGCTTAAATGTTCATTGAGTTAGTTTCATTGAGTTGTACGTTGAGTTGGTTGAGTGTTTGCCTGGAGATTGTTGAGTTAAGGGATCTTGGAAATACAGTCTTCGCCGCGGCGACATTGACATTGCAATTGCGTGTCGTTCATCAGTTTTTGCCGAGGTGATAGAATTGCTTCGCTGCGGCGACGGGATGGCAAAAAAGTTTTCTTGAGATTTGTAGAGAATTCTCCATAGGGGCAAAATGACCATTCTACCCCTAATTAGCAGGAAAAGTGGGAGTAAAATGTAAGGAAATTTCATGGAGAATAGGTTAGTGTAAGGTTGTGAATGTAATGAATTAAAGGATATAGCTGGAATGTCCAAGAAAGAACAAGGGCAAAATGGGAAAGGAAGGTTATAATATGAGTTAAAAAGGGTTAAGTGACATAAACCCTTCATTTTCATTCAATTCCACCGCCATACCCATTCTCTAAATTCTCTCAACTTTCCTTCAATTTTCCCAAGATTTCTAAGGAGTTTAAGAGAGCTTTTGGGTAATTTCAGTAGAAATTTCATCTCAAGCATCCTAAGGTAAGGATTCTTGCTTTAGATGTGAGTTTTGCTTATGGTTATATTGAAGACTTATATTGTTATTATTGTTCTTGTTGTTGTTTTAAGTTGAAGAGAGAAGACAAGACAACAAGGGGAAGGAAAAGTGGTAGAGAAGTCATTTTTTCACAAAGTAAGTAAATCCAACCAAGTTGAGATTTGAATAAGCTTTTGAGTAGAAATTAAGTAGAGATGTATGCATGTATAAGTATGTAGTATGCTTGATGAGGAATTTAGTTGAGATAAGTAGCTATTTTGTGGTTGTTGGATACACTTCATGTATGAGAAGTGTTTTGGTGAGTATGGAGAAGTGGAGATTTAGATGAAGTTTTGGGAGATGTTATGTAAACCTATTTGGAAGTGTTTTCTTTGACAGGAATTTAGAGTGTATGAGAGAGTTATCTCCCATATTGGGAATGTTCAAGAGAAGAGGAGAGTTATTGTTACAATAGAGTTTTATATGCACATGAGTTGTATGATAAAATGCTTGAGTAAGGCATGAGTAAGAGTAGAGAACCTTAATTATTGCTATATGGCATAATTGCATTTCATGAGTGCATTAATGAGCATGAGTCATCCATATGCATTAAGTGCATTAGAGAAAGAGAGTAGAGAAATAGTAGAGAATTTGAGTATAAGCTACTTTAAAAGTAAAGAGAAAGAGAGAATGAGCACTAGAGAACAAAGAGAAAGTAGTGCTAAATGAAAGGTTTGAGTAAGTTGTGAGATGGGGAAAATGTGAGTAATGGGTAGAGTATTCCCACATGTACGCCGCATTGAGAGAGCGACATGAACATGAGAAAGAGAAGTGGTGTAGCCCGTGAGAGTGCATGCGGATGAGGGCTATACCCAAGAGTACTCGAGAGAGAGAGTTTATATACTCACATGGCCAAGGGTTCCGAATCCATGCATAACCGAGTCCGATCGGCTAGAATGAGGAGAAGTCACGTAGAGCGGGAGCGAGTCCCGGCCGTGCCTCCGGTAAGATGAGGCCGTGACTACTAAAGAGAGTTAGTAGAAAAGAGTTATGAGAAAGAGAAAATAGAGAGAAATATAAGAGAGAGAGAGAGAGTAAACAAGAATTATAAGGAAAGAAATATAAGAGCTACGGGGATAGATGAGTAGAGGATTTGCTTACTGAGCATTAGTTGTGCTCACCCCGTTGTTTTCCATGTTTTTGCAGGATCTAGGTGAGGACACAGTCGGATGGGCATCGGCAAGCGAAGGGAAATGGCTACACTGTCCACCTTGTTTTGATCCTTTGTACATGATACAACTTTTTGTAAAAGAATGTATATGTTTAATAAAAGAAAATTTTGGGCCCAACCTTTTTATGCTATGTTATATGTATTTTATTATGTACATGTTTTATGAATATTTGAGTAGAAAGTGGCTATTACATTTTTGGTATCGGAGCAGAGATTTTGGGATTTGACAGTGTACCATTCTCGTCGCTACGATGTCCGAGAGCCGACTGTGTAAGTTAATTCTTTCCTTACATTAAGTGTTCTCTTGAATTGATCAAGTGTGATCGTTTTGTAGATGAGACGTAGTAACCGGAAGAAGGGTAAGAGTGTGATGAATGAGGGAAACCCTCTAACCCACCAGAACCAACTCCCCCTACTCTTGATGAGACGATGATCCGAAACGTAGTACATCAGGTGTTAGCTAAGAGTCATGGGAGAGTTGTACCAGAAAGAACTGAGACCCCTAGAAGAGGACCGATCGTAAGACAAGAGCGAGAAGGGCCGGTACCTTAGACAGTACAGAGTCAGGTTGATCCGATTCAGGGGCTTGCAAGCCAGCACCAGCCGTCAGAGTTTAGGAGTACTAGGGAACCGTTAGAAGCAGAAGAGTGGTTTAAGTCCGTAGAGCGGACGGTGGCTTTGTTTCCCATGAATGATAGAGAGAGGATCAGATATGCTAGTTTTTATTTCAGGGAGATGCCCGAATTTGGTAGGAATTAATGGAGGAGACTCATGATATGGCCTCGATGACCTGGGAAGAATTCAGAAGATTGTTTGAGTCTGAGTATCGAACAGAAGATCGAGTACATGAGAAAGTCCAAGAGTTTATTCATCTGAAGCAGGGGACTAGTACTTTGAAATAATATTCAGTAAGATTCAACCCCCTTGCTCGTTTTGCACCTGCGATAGTGTATACACCGGAGTTAAGGAGAGATAAGTTTGTGCAAGGGTTGAGATTGGATATTGCCCGAGATGTTATGACAGGAGCCGAGCCCCCTCATACTTACAGTGAAGCTCTACCAAGGGCTTTAAGGGCAGAGATCTATGTAAACAAACATCTTGCAGAAGGGTTACCTCCAGCAGTACCCAGTGAACCATCCACTACTTTACAGAGGGAGAGAGTAGATGTCACAAGGAACAGAGATGTAAGGGCCAAGAAGAAATTTCAACCCAAGAGGAATAGAGGAGACTGGCAGAATAAGCGGCCCATGACAGAAGGTTTTCCCCCTTGTGCTAAATGCGGGAGGAACCATACAGGAGAGTGTTTGAGGGATAGAAATGTATGTTACAGGTGCCGACAGCCAAGGCATCTGATGAGGGATTGTAAAGTTCCCCTTCCACCGGTTCTTCTTCCACCTGTAGCTCAGACTTCTAGAGGTACCAATGCCAGAGTGTTTACAGTGGCACAGGATGAAGCCGAGGCCAGTCCGTCAGCTATAACTGGTCAGTTGTTATTCCATGCTGTTTCCTTATATGCTTTAATTGATTATGAGGCTACCCATTCTTTTATTTCTCATGGGATGATAGAGAGATTAGGTTTGAAACCTATTAGAGTGAGTCAACCTATTAAGATAGAGTTACCTGATGGGGTGAGTGTGTTGACTCAGGAGATGTTATTAGGAGAATCCGTAGTGATCCATGGACGAGAGTTAGCGGTTGATTTAATAGTCTTTGATATGCCTGACTTTGATGTGATATTAGGCATGGACTTCCTAGGGAGATATGGAGTAGAAATTGATTGTCAGAAGAAGAAAGCGAGATTTAATCTCGATAGTGGAGATAAGTTTAGTTTTAGAGAGGGCCATCAATTGAGTATGTTGATTAGTAGTGTAAAGGCTAGAAAGATGTTGAGAAAGGGGTGTTCCAGATATATTGCCCATGTAGTGCAGGGTGGTGATGTTCCACAGCCAGAAATTCAGAGGGTGCCGATAGTTCGAGAATTTTTAGATGTGTTTCTGAAAGACTTACCAGGGTTGCCATCGGAAAGAGATGTTGAGTTTAGTATTGAACTAGCAGCAGGAACAGCACCAATATCTAAAGCCCCTTACCGAATGGCCCCAACAGAGCTTTAGGAATTAAAGAAGAAACTCCAAGAGCTTTTAGATAAAGCTTTTATCTGACCGAGTCATTCTCCCTGGGGAGCTCCAATTCTATTTGTTAAGAAGAAGGACGGGTCACTACGGATGTGTATTGATTATAGAGAGCTGAATAAGGTGATAGTGAAGAATAAGTACCCGCTACCTCGAATAGATGATTTGTTTGATCAGTTGAAAGGAGCAATAGTATTCTCCAAGATTGATTTGAGGTCAGGGTACCATCAGGTAAGAGTGGTTGAGTAGGATATAGCTAAGACTACTTTCCGTACAAGGTATGGGCACTATGAGGTTATAGTGATGCCGTTTGGCTTGACAAATGCCCTAACCGTTTTTATGGATTTGATGAACAGAGTATTTCATGACTGTCTAGATCAGTTCATCGTGGTGTTCATTGATGATATTCTGGTTTATTCCAAATCGAGAGAAGAGCATGAGGAACATTTGAGAATAGTGCTGCAACGATGAGGGAAAAGCAGTTGTATGCTAAATTTTCTAAGTGTGCATTTTGGCTCGACCAAGTAATATTTTTGGGCCATACAGTGTCTAAGGAAGGGATTTCAGTAGACCCAAGTAAGGTGAAGGCAATCCTTGAGTGGCAGAGGCCGAAGATGGTAAAAGAGGTCAGAAGTTTCTTAGGCCTGGTAGGTTACTACAGACGATTTGCTGAGGGGTTCGCCCAGTTGGCTAAACCATTGACAACTCTTACCAAACAGAAGATTCCGTTTGTATGGTCAGAAGCATGTGAGAAATGTTTCTAAGAGTTGAAGAAAAGGTTAACAACAGCTCCTGTGTTAGTGTTACCTCAAGAGGGTGTAGATTATGATATTTATACAGATGCCTCTTTGCAAGGACTTGGTGTTGTGTTAATGCAGTTAAGTAGGGTGACAGCATATGCCTCTCGGCAACTGAAAGAGTATGAGACAAGATACCCTACGTATGATTTAGAGTTGGCAGCCGTGGTCTTTGCCTTAAAGATTTGGAGGCATTACCTTTATGGTGCAAAGAGTAACATTTACACTGATCATAAGAGTTTAAAGTACTTTTTCACTCAAAAAGAGCTGAATATGAGACAGAGAAGGTGGTTAGAGCTGGTTAAGGATTATGAATGTGAGATCAAGTACCAACCGGGAAAGGCCAATGTAGTAGCCGATGCCTTGAGTAGAAAACCCTATTTATCCTGGTTCACCAAGCAGAAATAGTAATAGAAGAGTTATGTAGAGAACAGATTGAAGTGATTCCGGGAAGGATTGCCAGGTTAAAGATTCAGTCTACTTTATTGGGAGAAGTTAAAGAGAAACAAGTGGCCGATGAGTGGTGTCAGAGAGTAGCGCAGCAAGTGCTTGAGGGTAAGACACTGGAGTTCCATTTAGTTGATGGTGTTCTCTACTTCAGAAATCGGTTGTGCATTCCTTCGAATGATGAGTTGAGAAAGAGAATTCTTTTGGAGGCTCATGACACACCGTACACTGCTCATCCTAGAGTAACCAAGATGTACCAAGATGTAAAGAAAGGCTACTGGTGGCCAGGTATGAAGAGAGATATAGTAGAGTTTGTAGCTAGATGTCTGACGTGTCAATAGGTGAAAGCAGAACACCAAAGGCCGTCAGGCTTACTTCAGCCACTTAGTATTCCGGAATGGAAATGGGAGAGTATTTCAATGGATTTCATCACAGGTCTCCCTAGAGTACAGAAAGGTTATAATGCTATTTGGGGGATTATGGATAGATTAACTAAGTCCGCCCATTTCCTTCCAATAAAGGAGAGTACCACCTCGGATCAGTTGGCTCAAATTTATGTGAAAGAGATAGTCGGGTTACATGGTGTTCCCAAGATTATAGTGTCAGACAGAGATTCAAGATTTGTCTTAGCTTTCTGGACTAGTTTATAGAGAAATTTGGGTACTCGTTTGGCATTCAGTACTGCCTATCATCCTCAGATGAATGGTCAAACAGAGAGAACAAATCAGGTACTTGAGGATATGTTAAGAGCCTACTGTATGGATTATAGAATGTCATGACATGAAATTTTACCGTTGGTAGAGTTTGCCTACAATAACAGTTATCAGTCTACAATTAAAATGGCGCCTTACGAGGCTTTGTATGGTAGACGATGTAGGTCTCCACTACATTGGGATGAGATAGGTGAAAAAGATGAGTTGAGTACTGCTCTTGGGCCAGAGAAGACTCAGAAGATGATAGAGGATGTAAGATTAATCAAAAAAAGAATGAAACAAGCCCAAGATCGATAGAAAAGTTATGCCAATTTAAAGAGAAAAGAGGTTGAATTTCCAGTGGGTGATAAAGTGTTTCTGAGAGTTTCCCTTTACAAGCGAGTGATGCGCTTCAGGAACAAAGGGAAGTTAGCACCGAGATTCATAGGTCCATTTAAGATATTGCAACGAGTGGGTAAAGTTGCCTATAGACTGGCACTTCCACCTAGTATGGACAAGGTGCATGATGTTTTCCATGTCTCAATGCTACAAAAGTATGTAAGTGATCCCTCCCATATCCTGAGCGTAGAGGATGTTGAGTTAACAGAGAACCTCGTGTATGAGGAACGTCCAGTACAGATTCTAGATCAAAGGATTAAAGAGCTCCGGAATGAGAGTATTCTGCTAGTAAAGGTTCTTTGGAGGAATCACAAGGTAGAAGAAGTGACATGAGAGGTAGAACAAGACATGTAGAATCGCTTCCCGGAGTTGTTCGTGTGAATTTCGGGGACGAAATTCTTTTAAGAGGTGGAGAATTGTAACACCCCACTTGAGGTACGTATTTAAGATTTGCTGTATTGCTTAAATGTTCATTGAGTCAGTTTCAATTGAGTTGTATGTTGAGTTGGTTGAGTGTTTGCCTTGAGATTAGTTAAGACTTAAGGGATCTTGGAAATACAGTCTTCGCCGGGGCGAAGAATAGTCTTTACCGCGGCGACGTTGACATTGCAATTGTAGTGTCGGTTTTGTCAATTTTCGTCGGGGCGACGGAATTGCTTCGCCGCGGTGACGGGACAGCAGAAAAGTTTTTTTGAGATTTCTAGAGAATTCTCCATAGGGGTAAAATGACCATTCTACCCCTAATTAGCAGGAAAAGTGGGGAGTAAAATATAAGGAAATTTCAGGGAGAATAGGTTAGTGTAAGGGTGTGAATGTAATGAATCAAAGTATATAGATGGATTGTCCAAGAAAGAACAAGGGCAAAATGGGAAAGGAAGGTTATAATATGAGTTAAAAAGGGTTAAGTGACATAAACCCTTCATTTTCATTCAATTCCACCGCCAATTTCTTTAGTCTCCTTTGGATACCCCACAAATATACATTTATAGGATTTTGGGCCCAACTTATTCAAAGTCAATTTCTTAACATAAGCTTCGCAACCCCAAATCCTTAGATAAGACAAGTTGGGCTTTCTCCCACTCCATAACTCATATGGAGTCTTATCTACAGACTTTGACGGCATACGGTTCAAAACGTGAGTGGTAGTCTCTAGGGCATAACCCTAGAACGATGCAGGTAAATCACTAAAACTCATCATGGACCTAACCATGTCAAGTAAGGTCTTGTTCCTTCTTTCAGACACTCCGTTGTGTTGGGGAGTATAAAGAGGGGTCAGTTGTGATACTATCCCACATTTCTTCAGGTACTCTGAAAACCCTGAGCTTAAGTATTCACCTCCTTAATCTGACCGAAGAGCTTTAATACTTTTGCCCAACATATTCTGTACTTCATTCCTGAATTCCTTGAATTTATCAAAGGCTTCAGATTTATGTCTCATAATGTAGACATAACCATATCTACTAAAATCATCAGTAAATGTGATGAAGTATGAATATCCACCTCTGGCTTCAACTGTCAGTGGACCACATACATCACTACGGATGATGCCTAACAGTTTAGTAGCCCTTTCACTTTGTCCTGTGAAAGGAGACTTGGTCATCTTGCCTAAAAGGCATGACTCGTATACCTCAAATGACTGAAAGTCAAAAGGGTAAAAAACTCCATCCCTTTGAAGTTTTGCAATGCGAGTCTTATTAACATGACACAATCTACAATGCCAAAGATATGTTTGGTTTTGATCGCTATGTTTAGCTTTCTTGGTTTAAATATTGAGAATATCTTTATTGTTTAAATCGAGAACATATAATCCATTATATAACCTTCCAATTCCAAATAGAATACCATTCAAACTAAAGGACAACAATCCATTAGATATCTCAAAATGATACCCCATATTATCCAAAACGGATACTGAAATAATATTTCTAGAAATAGAAGGTACGTGATAACAGTTATGTAGTTCTAATAACAAGCCCGTAGGCAAAGATAAACAATAAGTCCCTACAGCCAATGCAGCCACATGTGCTCTATTTCCAACTCGTAGGTTCACCTCTCCCTTGGCAAGCACTTTACTCTGCCTTAGTCCCTGCACATCAAGACAAATGTGAGTACCACATCCTGTGTCAATGACCCAAGATGTTGAGGGAGAGAAATTAATCTCAATCATAAAAATACCTGAAGTCGTAGCCTCTAGCTTCTTCTTGCTTGCGAGGAAAGCCTTACAGTGTTTCCTCCAGTGGCCAGGCTTGCCACAAAAGAAGCAGACTACCTTTCCCTTCCCCATGCCACTCTCAGGCCCAAGAGCAACCTGTCCTTTGGGCTTGGGCTTGGGCTTGGGCTTGGGCTTGGGTTTGGCCTTGGCCTTACCCTTGCCATTACCCTTTGCTTTATTGGCAACAACCAGTAAAATAGGCTTGGACCTTTTCAAGTCCTGCTCTACAGTTTTTAGCATGTTCAGAAGTTCTGATAGGGTTTTCTCCATCGTGTTCATATTGAAATTAATTATGAACTGAGCATAAGAGTCAGACAAGGATTGCAGAATTAAATCCATTTGTAATTCTGCATCCAAGCCACATCCTAAAGTCTCAAGCCTCTCTATGTCCTCGATCATCTTGAGTACATGAGGACCAACTTGGGCACCCTCAGTCAGACGACTCCCAAACAGTGCTTTTGACACCTTGTACTATAACGCCCCACTTGAGGTACGTATTTAAGATTTGCTGTGTTGCTTAAATGTTCATTGAGTTAGTTTCAATTGAGTTGTACGTTGAGTTGGTTGAGTGTTTGCCTGGAGATTGGTTGAGACTTAAGGGATCTTGGAAATACAGTCTTCGCCGCGGCGACATTGACATTGCAATTGCGGTGTCGGTTCTATCAGTTTTTGCCGAGGTGATAGAATTGCTTCGCTGCGGCGACGGGATGGCAAAAAAGTTTTCTTGAGATTTGTAGAGAATTCTCCATAGGGGCAAAATGACCATTCTACCCCTAATTAGCAGGAAAAGTGGGAGTAAAATGTAAGGAAATTTCATGGAGAATAGGTTAGTGTAAGGTTGTGAATGTAATGAATTAAAGGATATAGCTGGAATGTCCAAGAAAGAACAAGGGCAAAATGGGAAAGGAAGGTTATAATATGAGTTAAAAAGGGTTAAGTGACATAAACCCTTCATTTTCATTCAATTCCACCGCCATACCCATTCTCTAAATTCTCTCAACTTTCCTTCAATTTTCCCAAGATTTCTAAGGAGTTTAAGAGAGCTTTTGGGTAATTTCAGTAGAAATTTCATCTCAAGCATCCTAAGGTAAGGATTCTTGCTTTAGATGTGAGTTTTGCTTATGGTTATATTGAAGACTTATATTGTTATTATTGTTCTTGTTGTTGTTTTAAGTTGAAGAGAGAAGACAAGACAACAAGGGGAAGGAAAAGTGGTAGAGAAGTCATTTTTTCACAAAGTAAGTAAATCCAACCAAGTTGAGATTTGAATAAGCTTTTGAGTAGAAATTAAGTAGAGATGTATGCATGTATAAGTATGTAGTATGCTTGATGAGGAATTTAGTTGAGATAAGTAGCTATTTTGTGGTTGTTGGATACACTTCATGTATGAGAAGTGTTTTGGTGAGTATGGAGAAGTGGAGATTTAGATGAAGTTTTGGGAGATGTTATGTATACCTATTTGGAAGTGTTTTCTTTGACAGGAATTTAGAGTGTATGAGAGAGTTTTCTCCCATATTGGGAATGTTCAAGAGAAGAGGAGAGTTATTGTTACAATAGAGTTTTATATGCACATGAGTTGTATGATAAAATGCTTGAGTAAGGCATGAGTAAGAGTAGAGAACCTTAATTATTGCTATATGGCATAATTGCATTTCAGGAGTGCATTAATGAGCATGAGTCATCCATATGCATTAAGTGCATCAGAGAAAGAGAGTAGAGAAATAGTAGAGAATTTGAGTATAAGCTACTTTAAGAGTAAAGAGAAAGAGAGAATGAGCACTAGAGAACAAAGAGAAAGTAGTGCTAAATGAAAGGTTTGAGTAGGTTGTGCGATGGGGAATCTGTGAGTAATGGGTAGAGTATTCCCACATGTACGCCGCATTGAGAGAGCGACATGAACATGAGAAAGAGAAGTGGTGTAGCCCGTGAGAGTGCATGCGGATGAGGGCTATACCCAAGAGTACTCGAGAGAGAGAGTTTATATACTCACATGGCCAAGGGTTCCGAATCCATGCATAACCGAGTCCGATCGGCTAGAATGAGGAGAAGTCACGTAGAGCGGGAGTGAGTCTCGGCCGTGCCTCCGGTAAGATGAGGCCGTGACTACTAAAGAGAGTTAGTAGAAAACAGTTATGAGAAAGAGAAAATAGAGAGAAATATGAGAGAGAGAGAGAGAGAGTAAACGAGAATTATAAGGAAAGAATTAGAGAGGGAGAGTTACGGGGATAGATGAGTAGAGGATTTGCTTACTGAGCATTAGTTGTGCTCACCCCGTTGCAGGATCTAGGTGAGGACACCGTCGGATGGGCGTCGACAAGCGAAGGGAAATGGCTACACTGTCCACCTTGTTTTGATCCTTTGTACATGATACAACTTTTTGTAAAAGAATGTATATGTTTAATAAAAGAAAATTCTGGGCCCAACCTTTTTATGCCATGTTATATGTATTTTATTATGTACATGTTTTATGAATATTTGAGTAGAAAGCAGCTATTACATGTACCTCTCATGTTGAGCATTTGTTTCAAATAGCTCCTTGAGGTGTAGAATAATGGAAGAAGCATCCATATTCTCTTGCTGCTTTTGCAGCATAGGTGTCATCGATGCTAACATCAAGCATTGAACGCTATCAGCATCATCAAGGAACTTTTGATAAGTATCCTTAAGTTCCTGAGTGGCATCANTCTACTCAAATTCTCTCAAATTTCTTCACTAGATTTCCAAGGAAATTCATAGATTTTGGGTATTTTTGAGTGGATTTTCAATCCTAAGCATCCAAAGGTAAGATTCTTGCATCAAGATGTGAGATTAAATTTGAAAGTTTCAAATTCTTATGGTTTTATATGCTTAGGGTTTAAGAGGAAAGGAAATTCTATCAAAGAGAGATTATAGTGTTGGAGTTGCTCAAATTCAAGGTAAGTAAATCCAACCCAAGTTATGATTTGAGAAATCAAGGGTGTAGAGATTTTACATATGTGTATATGTTTATGATTTTGAGAATTGTTGATGAAATTGATGAATTATTGAGGAGTTTGATGATTATTAATGAGTAGAATTTAGCCATGAGAAGTGGTTTTGGTTGTATAATGATTCATTGAAGTTTGGTTGAAGTTAGAAAGAGTTGAGTAGAATTTTTGGGAGTGTATTGTTTTTGGCAGGTTTAGTAGTTGTTTGCTGGATTTTTACTCCAAATATTGGTGACTTGAGAAAGAGATAGAATGGTAGCCAAATTCAGATTGAGTATGCATGCAATATGTTTGATGAAATGCCAAAGTGAAAAGCCCAAGTGAAAACTGCCCTGTCACGTCTGTGACCTTCTGAGTGATTTTTGGGTATCATAGAGATTGAACTGGGTTGAGACCAAAACATAAAAGTTATAGCCCTATCTCTAAGCTTTAAAACGAGACAAAAACCGTAGAAATCTGATATTTATAACTCAAGTTATGCCTTCTTAAGTGTAACCTGTACAGAATGACTATCTTGATGCAACATTGCATTTGTGCATTTCATGAGTAGAGGTGGAAAATTTAGGCTGGGTTAGGCGGGTCAACCCTAACCCGGCCCGTAAAAATGCGGGTTAAACCCAGACCGCCAAGATGGCGGTCCGAGTTTACCCTAACTTGGCAGCAACCCCCGGGTGGCAACCCGACGGGTTGTTGTTTTGTCTCTTTTGCAAGAGACCCGACAACCCGGCCAACCGGTCGGGTTGGCCGAAAAAATAAAATAAAATAAAATTTTTTATTTTATTTTACAAATTACCCATTTATCCTTGAAATATAGCCGTTGGAGGGGTCTTTTTCATCATTTTTCTTTCCCATTTTTTCCTATAAATTGGCCCTAAACTCTCACATTTTTCTCACAACTCAAATTCTCTCATTCTCTCATATTCTCTAATCTCTAATCTCTCAATTATTCATTTATTCTCTTAATCTCTTTATTATCAATTTGCTCGTATTTTAATTTTTATTAGTTTTTGCAATTTTCAATTCATATTTCCAATTTTCCAAATTCCAATTTCCAAATTCCAATTCTCTTTCTTTAATTTTAATTTCTTCTACATCAATTTTTTTTTTTCAACTACAATGGATAGATATTTCTCTCCCATCAATTACAATGATGACGGAAACTACTATCCTAGTCCTAGTCCTGCTGATTTTACTAACATAAATGTAGGAGGAGATTCAAATAGTCCCGCTTTCCCATTCTCAGAATCCGATACACCTCAAACTATGCCCCAAATTCCAAAAGCTCAAGATGGTTCTAGAAGTCATCCTCGTAATCGTCGTGCTCGTCCAACTTCATCTCAAGCTGAGGCGGGAGCATCAACTGCCGTCGGAAGCGAAGACAGACACACTTCAGACGTTTGGGCACATTTCGACAAGTTTTACGAGACAGAAAATGGCGTTCAAGTCAAGAAAGTGAGATGCAAATACTGTGGAAATATTTATAAAGCTGATTCAGGTAATGGTACTAGTACTTTAAAGAGGCATGCTAATAAACATATTAATCAACATGGAAATAGAGAAAGCAATCAAACTCAAATAACTAATATGGGTACTAATTGGCGTATAGTTATTGCTGTATAAGGGCATTAGATTTATATATTGCTGCAACGATAACCTTAATATGGGAAGATAATATTTGAAAGATTGTTCAAAATTCATTTTTTCAGGATTTAAAAGTTATTCTAAAACTTCAACTAGAAAGAATGTTTAATAAATTGTTTAAAAAATAAAATTAGAATTAAAAAATAAAATAATACTGTCATGTACTATGGTCTAACTGCCGATATTTGGTGGTAGAGCTAAACAAGATTATATTGTGTGACTAGTCATTATTGATAATGAATGTAAATAATATCTTTATTGATTTAGATTAATGGATGTTGATCATAGTGGTGAACAAATTTTAATAAAATTATTGAAGTTTTAGAAGATTATGATGTTAGTAAGTGATAAGTTTAACTTTAGATAATGCAAGTCTAATAGTAAAGCTATAGATTATTTCAAAGTAATTATCCTTATATAAATTTGAAGTTTTTTCACCAACGTTGTGCATGCGCATGTTATTATTTAATTGTGAAAAGTGGTATAAAAACAATTAAAGAAAATATTAATAGAATTTGAGATGTTTAGCTTGGATTATAGTAGTAATAAAAGAAATGCTGAATTTCAAGACGCTTGATAAAATCAAATATGTCTCCTAGAACTTTGCATAGACATGCGTAGATGGAATAGTACTTATTTAATGCTTGATTCATGTTTACTTATGCTAATAAATTAGTTATTGTAGCAAATAAGAGAGGTCCTCATTATTGGTAGAAAATGATTGGCAAATAGCTAAGTAAATTTATTCTTTTCTTAAAATTTTTTACCAATCTACTTACAAATTCGGTGTGTATTATCCTACTAGTCCATTGGTAATACATACAATTATAAAAATTTCCGAGTTATATAAAAAACAAAGACAATGAAATTTAAATGCACCAATAAAGGCAATGAAATTTTTTTTTTTTAAAAATATTGGGAACCCTTCCTTGATTTTATTATTAAGTGCTATATTGATCTCGAATTAAATTAGCAAGGTTAGAAAATGGTTTTGACAAAATATGTGAAAATTTACAAACCGAAGTTATGCCAATCAAATAGGAGAGGTAAAAAATACACTTTTCGAAGTATTTCTAGTATGAAAAAGGTATGGGAACCCGCAAAGAGGCGAAACATCCGGAAACTGCATCGGAAGAAACAAATGAGACTTCTACTCTTGGGGTGCATGAATATGCCAAAGAGGACCCGAATCCGAACCACAACCTCCATTTCAGAGGCCACCACCACCACCAACAACAACAACAACAACTAATGTATTGTCTTCATGCAGTCGCAGAGTAATGACTCAACAATATTTGGAAACCCCTAAATGTTACCAGTAGATCCACAACAGAGAGCCAACATTGACTTTTAGACTATGAAGAGCAGAAAATATATTTTTCCGGTATTTCAAGACTTGCCTTGGATGTTTTCGCTGTTCCTGTCTCAACCGTCTCATCCGAACAAACATTTAGTGCAAGTGGAAGAATTTTAAATGAAAGGAGATATAAACTTACACCCAAATGATTGAAGTCCTCAAATGATTGAAGTCCTCACATGTCTTCGAGATTGGGAAAAGGTCGCGCCATCAAGGTCAATCGAGGTTGTTGACGATACTTAATAGAATCATTTCAATTTTGTAATATAGATGATACGGATGAGGGAGGTCCTAGTGAACCCCAAAATTAGTTGTTTTGTAAATTGTAACTTGTAAATTAAATGTCAATTATTGCACTCTTTTTTCCTACAAGTTTTTGTCTATTGGGTTTTTTTGGTGAGGTTTTTAACGAGGCAATAATTATTGTAATTTCTATTTTATTTTTAATAAATGAATAAATTTAATTCTTTTAATTACAATTTAATGTATTAAAATTGAATAATATTGGAATGTTAACAAAAAAAAAAAAATTAATTTAATTTAATTATTGATATTTGAAAAGAAATTAACAATTAACTAAAAACAATTACATTTATAAATGTTAATTACTCATTTGAAAAGTTAATTAAACATTTAAACTTAAATAAAATAAAATTTAAAAAAAAAAATCAAAAAGCGGGTTAACCAGCCCAACTTGCGCCTAACTGGCGGTTAGGGTTGGCGGTCCAGGTTGGGCCAGCCAATTCTCTATATTGGCAGGCCTAACTCGAACTGCCAATGTCATCGGGCGGGTCAGGATCGACCTGCCAGTTGCAGCAACCGCGCGGGCGGGTCGGGTCGGGTCGGGCCAGGGGGTTGCTTTTCCACCTTTATTCGAGTGCATTAATGAGCATGAATTATCCATATGCATTAATTATGCATTAGATAAGAGTAGAAAAAGAGTAGAGAACTTTGAGTGTGAGTTTATTAAGAGAAAAGAGAGAAAAAGAGAATAGAGTAGGTTGTGCAGGGGAACCGTGAGTAATGTAGGTGAGTATCCCGCATGTACGCCGCATTGAGAGAGCAGCATGAGTATGAGAGAGAGAAGTGGTGTAGCCCGTGAGAGTGCATGCGGATGAGGGCTATACCGAGATATCCCAGAGAGAGATTAGCACTACATGCCAGGGTTCTGAATCCATGCATAACCGAGTCGATCGGCTAAGAACGAGTAGAAGCACGGAGAGCGGGATTGAGTTCGGTCGTTGCCAACCGGTAAGATGGGGCCGTGACTTACTAAAGAAAGTTAGTAGAAAAGAGTTCTAAGAAAGAGAAATAGAGAGAGAGAAACAGAAAGAGAAAACAGAGAGAAGTATAAAAAAGAGAGTAAATGAGAATTGTAAGGAAAGACTTAGAGAGAGAGAGTTACGGGGACAGATGACTAGAGGGTTTACTTACTGAGCATTATTTGTGCTCACCTCGTTGTCTTTCTATGTTTTTGCAGGATTTAGGTGAGGACACGGTCGGATGGACGTCGACATGCGAGGAGGAATGGCTACACTGTCTACATAGTTTTTTGATAGTTTTTGTTTATGATACTAATTTTGTATAAAGAATGTATATGTTTAATAAAAGAAAATTTTGGGCCCAACTACTTATGTTATTATACATGTATTTTATTATGTATATTTTTATGAGTATTTGAGTAAGAAGTAGTTATTACAGTTAGCAAGAGTTTTGGCAACCTCTTCGAGGTAGGAGTCGAGATGTCTTGTAGAATCTTGAACAGAGAAAGGTCGGCGGCTATAGGTGAGAGAGTAGCCAGAAGAGTCGGATCCTCGACCTCTTACTTGATTTCAACATTTTCCTCTCCCTTCTTAACTACTTCCTTAGGTTCAGAGTCGTTCGAGTAGACATAGGCCATCTCTTAAGCCTCGGTTTTCATCTTGTTGACCTCCCTCTGATAAGCCCATGGAAGAAAGGAGAAGTCAATCGAGGGATGAGCTTCCCACAACTTCTACACCAAGAAGACTAATGTCTCCCAAGCTCGGTTCATGAGGGCCGAGTTCAGCTCCCCGACTTCAAGCCTAAACTGCTCAATTTTAGCCTCAGCCTCTTAGAGACCTTTCGCCTCTTGGGCAAGATCGAGTGAGACCTTTTTGAACTTAGCATCCCAATTTGAGGCAAATTTCTGAGCCGAGGTGAGCTCGGAGTTCAGCTTATTGTTGGCACCTCGTTGTTGTGCTAAACTCTTCTCAGCCTCGACCACTTTTGCTTTAACCTTTGCCCGAGCGGCCTTAATCACCTAAATTTTGTCGAGGAATTCCCTTTCCTTGACCCTAAAGGCCACCATTTCCTCTTTAAGCTGTTCAAGCTCGGCCTGTTTCGAGTTCTTCTCCTTCTTCGCTACCTTGATCCTAACCAAGACATCCTCCTTGAGCACCTCTGCTTCTTACCACCCTTGATGAATACTCACCAATGTGGGATACCTCTCATCATAGAAGAGCTTGGTCACTAAGCAAGCCTAAAAAAATGATGAGAGTTGGCGAGGAATAAAGAGAAGCGTTTATAAAAAAAGGAAAAAAAGGCGAACTACTGATACCTTGGTCCTATAGTTGCATACCCAATTCAATAGCTAGGAAGGAGACGAGTCTCTGATGCCTGCATAAGTTTACAGGTTGACAACATCCTTGACTGCCGAGGCCCCAACATCGATATGCTCTAGGAGCTCATAAATCATTTTATCGAGTGCAACTCGAGCTGCCTCATTCGTCACTTTGTCTCTCTGCTAAGGCAAGCTTGACTTACTTCCTACGGGAATGACAGCTTCGCCTGTGGGAACAGATTTCTTCTTGGCTAAGTCCTCAGCCACGGACTTCTTAGGGCCACCTTGTTACTCAGCGACCTTTTGTTTTCCCAAGCTCCAATACGGCTCGGTCGACTTCTTCTTGCTAGAGCCTCATGCTGCCTTGACACTTTTTCTTTGCTTAAGCCATCATGCTGCTTAGGCGCCTTCTGCTTCCCCTAGCTTCCAGTTGGCTCAGAGGTCTTCTTCGCCGAGCCCTTTTAGGACTTGGGGGCACCTTTCTCCCTGACTGCCTTGGGGGTAGTTGTAGGCTTCTTGGCATTTGGGCATTCCCTAAGCTCACCACTGCTTTGTTTGAAGACCGAGCACGAGGCACCCTACCTGACCATTCCAACAGCATTAATGAGCTGCTTCTTCACTGGAGCGATCGATAGTTTCTTGGCAGCTCCGAAAGCCACTGTCTTATTCTTCAGGGCTTTTGGTTTCTCTTCCCACATTTCTACAAAAGAAGAAGCAAACAATTAGTGACCTAAAAAAAATAAAAGAAGAAAGACGAGCAAGCAAGCACTTACCTTTTTCGAGAACAGTGTTGAATATGGGTTCGTTCGCACAAAAGTTGTGTGCCCTCAGCCAAAGAAGTGAGATGATCTTGTTAACATCACGCTCCCTTTCGAAAAGATTGTTGAAGTGCTGAAGCCACGCTAAGCTCACCGCAGGGAGAAAATTTTGCTTGACGTTTACTACAAAACAAAGAAATTCGATTAGCCTAATAATCGAGCTTGGAAACACTCTTCACACACGTAGGGGTCGAAGTCTTACTAACTGCCACGCAACCCGTAGGGGGATTCTTTCAGGAGAAGCCTCCTAGAGCCCTCAAGTTATGTCCAGGCGCATAAGTTTCATTTATGCGCCTAAGATCCTCTGCATCAATCGAGGATTGTGGCTCCTTGCGCGGCCTATGAGCTGTAGACTTCTTTAGTTGAGCGACCTCCATAGAGGCATGGCTAAAAGAGCCCGCATCGGGGCCCGAGATCCATGTAACGACCTCCTCAGAAGCCTCGGGGACTATGCCCCCAAGAACTGCCAAACCCACTGGGGAATCAAACATCGGATCAATGGTATGGCTGCCTGACGAAGACATGACGACTTGCCTTTAGGTACTTGAAATAGAAGCAAACATGTGTTAGAGCTCCAAAACTTGGCGACCTATCCACACTTTTCTCTCAGTTTACGCACCGAGGGTAGCTCACATCGGATGACAGATATACGTGACCAACCAGGGTTTCGGCAGCCACCACTATAAACCCTCCTTAAACCCAAGACCGTTGGAGACACTCAAAAACCCTAGCAAAGCTCTAAAAAGCTCAATGTGACCACGACAATGGCCACCCTTAACCGCAAGAAGGAATAAAAGTAATCAAAGGAGAGGAAAGTAACCTTACCAGAGTATAAAGATGGAAGAAACTCGCCAGAAGAGCACCGTGAAAGCGAAATAGCAACAACAGAGTAAGCACAAAAATTTCTCAACTTTCACAAAGTGTGAAGAAGTTCTGACAATGATTGCCCGCTTTTATAATGGCTTGCATGTGAGACAAAATTGTGGGGTTTGATCGTAGCTATCGATCTGCAGTGAATCTCAGCCCTTCATTCGTCGAGCAATCTTGGCCCTCGGACGTGGCCACGTGTCAATCACCCACGATAGGCAATTAACCGTCAAACTATTGCAATCATAACCTTCATCGCACATCGCCTCAACTTCAAGCATGGTCAGTTGTTGTTGCCCACGCACAACAAAAAGTAACTGCCAAAGGCTATTGCATTTAATGCGACATGACCGCGTAGAAGTTACACATATACCCTTCATTTCAAATTTTGAATTTGTCAAGAATATCACAGCAGAAAAAAAAGCCAAGTGTTAGATACGTTGACTAGATCTGAGTCCGACTCAGAAAGCTTGACCGAATCTGTATTTAGTAAGCAGCTGATGATGTCTGAGCTTAATACCAAGTCGAGCAATAGTCTTCAAAGCTCGAAACGAGCATCGAACTTTAGGGGGCAGATGTTGTGTGCGATTTTTCCATCAAGCTTAGAGCATTGCAAGGTTATACCTCGATCCATAATCAATTTAACTCAATCAATTGTCTGACCCAGCATGAGCTCGTCGAGTTGTAGCTTGACCTAGCATAAGCTAGTCGCAACCAATCCTTACAGTTGTTCAACCAACTCACAAATAACTTTGGATCCCGGATATCTCGGGAGGGATTAGATCGACAACAATCTTGGCGTGATCATAGCGCCCAATCGTGAGAATATCGAAGTTGTATTTCAATCTTAATTGCAATCCTTTTATTTTCGATCTTTCCTTTGTACAAAATCTGTATATAAAACCCCATCAACGATGAGAAAGGGGTTAGCAAATTATTCTAGGATTATCACTGTAAGCTTTCACAGTAAATATAAAAAGCAGTGGACGTAGTCTCAAGAGTGTAACTCGCCGAACCACTTTAAAAACTCACTGTGCCATTTACTTTACTACATTTTTCTTTTTAAACATTGCTGGTTACCCAGAATCACGCACACATTAGTTTCAATCTCGTCAAGGTCGATCAGATCACTCTAGTTGATGTATTTTTGCATCAACAATACTTATTTATCATGTGATTATACTATCAATATATATTCAATGATGGCTGCCTACAAATAAATATCGAAACCCTTGAGTTAGAAAATATTAAAATGAAAAATTGGGATCTATAATATTACTAATGTAGAAATATTATTGTGTATTTGTTGGTTATGAGAAGATAACAGGAATTGGAGAGGGAAGAAGAGGAACTAAGCAATCCAAGTTAAACCTAATTGACGCTGCTGTGATTGTAATAAACTATTATGTCTATATTAATAAGTACAATTAAATGTGCATTGGTTCGGGGTAATAAAAGATAACTCCAGTAATCTATCTTTAATCCGATCATTTCCATGTTTGGGTGTCAAGTAATAAAAGATTCTAATAATTTTCCAATACCAATAATGATTACTGTAGGTAATATGGGGGATAAATCTGGTTATTGGCCGAAAAGGTGGTGTTTTTTTATTACCAGGGTAATCCAAATTTTGTTCATGTTTTACCCTTAATTAATAAACATTTTGGACACAAATGCCCTCATATGTCTACCAAATAACAATTAGCTCAAATGTGCGAAATGACTTCTGTAACCTCATAAATTAATTTTTTGGACATAAATGCCCCTCACTATTTACATGAATACCACCCAAAATAAGTCAGCCACTTAAGAGGACTATCGGTCATCGACCACCGCCGACCGCTGTGGCAATCATCAGAATGGCGCACGATCAACTGGATTTGGCCGACTGTGTGCTGACCTGGTCGAAAACGACGGCCAATTCCATGGCTGATCGAAAATTAATGACCATGGATCTGGCCATCGTTTTTGGCCAGATCCATGGCTCTTGCCATTTCCTGACATGGATTTGGATGAAAACGCCCAGCCAGATCCTGTCGGTCGAGCATCGTTCTAGCGACTGTTGTTGGCGACTGGCAACCGTCTTTGATGGTTGCTTATTTTGTTAAATTTTAAACTTTTGTTGTGGTTGAGGTGTTTTAGCTAAATTATCAAGTGTAGGGGGTTAAAAGTAATACTCTAAATAATAATATTAAAAAGGAAGGGCAATTCAGTAAAAGTCTATCCCAATAATATTTTATTCCTCCTAACCAAACACATTAATTATTTATACCCACCAATTTAATGAAACACGTTTAATATAATATTCCCAATAATTTTCAAGGTAATCTATTTTTCCATTAATATAACATTTCCAATAATACAATATTCCTTAAACCAAATGCTATTTTACTTTTTACCCATTGAACGTTATTTTGCATTCGATTTATCCTAGGTTCTCATGATTCAAGCCCATTTCTAAAGGAGACAACTTTGCCTGAAGAAAATGAGATACGACAAAAATTGAATTTTAGACTTTGAAAGATAAAAGTTAGGCAAATATAGATCTTGGTTTAATCCCTAACAATTGACAAGTGAATATCATCAATCAACAAAATGATCCACATTTTTCTTCCACAATCATCGGTTGATATGCCAAATTTTCTTGCTTCTTGGCCCATATTACATCACCGACATTAGGTGCGTCTTGAATATGTGGCGGCCCTGCTTGACCAATTTCTACCAGCCACCACAAAAAAGGCAAGCAAAATAAACAGCTTATACATCTAACTTGACTTTTCAACCATGTTTTTGATCTTTTGTTCATTATTGAATTTCATAAATTGATATAATCTTTCAAATCTCGGGCCCTTTAATCATCTAATATACATTTAGATACTTAATCTCCAGCTATCATGGATGTGAAGTCAAGACTAAAAGGTAAAAGAAATAAAAAAGGAAAAGAAAAGAAAAGGACAATATGCTTGTAATATTTTTTGTTTTTTTCTCTATTTACTACTAAATTTTTGGTTAAAAATTCTAATATAACAAAAAGAAGCCTCAAGGTACTCTGTGTCTCTCAAGAGCACTATAAGTAACTGAATTTTTCTTCGTTCTCGTTTGAGGATTGCTCATTGGCTTAACCTTGCAAGGAATTGTATTAAACGTTGAGGGGCGCGGACAAGTCCTAGGCCGCGAAGAGAAAGATGCACACTCCGCCGCCGATCTCTGATTCGGAAGATTAGGAATACAATTTCTTGTCACGTCAAGAACCCCACTATCGACCAGATTCTTACACAACGGTCCAACTAGAGTGAAATAATTATTTGACAAAGATAACTTCACCAAACTTCCCGCTGCACACAACACTTCAGGCACCTGCCCGTATAGTAAATTTCCAGCAAAGTTGAGCTGCTCTATCTTCCCCAAACACCCTAACGAGCGTGGTAATGGACCAGTTAATAGATTGTTACTAGCATCAATAACCGTAGCTTCTTTCAGAAACCCTAGTTCATATGGGAGACAGCCTGAGAGTAGATTATTCAAGAACAAAACTTCCTGTAACGTTGCAGAAGCCTTGCCGATGCTACTTGGTATTGGACCGGTGAATTTGTTGTTAGCCAAGGTGATATAACGTGCCGGTGTAGAACCCAGAGTATCCGGGAGAGTTTGACCAAAATTATTGTTATTCAGGAAGAGTATTTCTAGTTTTAACAAGAAAAGTTGGGGAGGGACAGGCCCTGAAAAGAAATTATATCGAATATCTAAAAATGATAGGCCACTCATCTGAAGAATTTCCTGAGGAAAAGGACCGGAAAATTTATTGTTACTTACGTCTAGCTCGTATAAAAATGGGAGTTTCGCAAGTTTTCCCGGCAAAAAGCCAGAAAATTTATTGGAATTGGCATGGAAGAGAGCAAGATCCGGTAGTCGGTCGAGGAAGCCGTCAAGAGTTGGGGCTTCGAGGCCAAAGCTGTTGAGATCGATGGACGCAAGGGCGGTGGCAGATTCATTGTCAGGCGGGTGATCACAGTAAAAACCTGTGTAGTTGCATACATCAGATCCAACCCAAGTGCTGGTGATGCCTAAGGGATCAGATGTGATTGTGTCCTTGAAGGTTTGGATAATGGGGTAAATAAGCGCGAGTCTGAGGTCTAAGAAGGATAAGAGGTCTGGTATTAATGGTAGTGGGGGCAATAGAGAGGTTTGAGAATATATACAAAGAAAGCAAGGAAGGAGGAAGATTAGAGTTTTAGTGAAGCGTTTGAAGTGAAAGTTGATGACGGTATCCATTTGATGAATGAAGAGAAGAGAGATGGGAGGGGAAGAGGGTGACTATGAAAAGATTTTGATCTCTGTATTTAATAGTGGCTATCATTTGTGTGGTTGTTAAAGTCTTACTCAATAAAATAGCATATATATATAGATGGAAATTGTGGTAGGTCAAAGACAAGATTGTCAAATTCTACATGTTTTAATTAAATCATATATATTAATTAACCAAATCCATGAGTTCTTGCTTTGCATTTATGTGTAGCATTGGGTCAAATATGATCATCTCAACTAATCTTCGAGATACATTAAACACTTTATAAACCTAATCTTCTAAAGTAAACCACAAATGTTGTAGGTGAATCCAAGTTGGTTTAAAAACAGAAAGTCAATAAAAAAAACAAACCTTCTTGACCATCAGGCCTTGGGGTTAGGTTACTCAAGTTTATTATAGTTTGAACATAATAAATCTCTTGATTATGTACATTAAACTATTTTCTGTGTGATGTTAGTTACTTATTTTCGGGGCTTCAATAACTGAATTCAGGAGTAATACTAATTACATCCTGTAACTTTGGATACTGACACTTGATTCCTTCAAAGCAAAGAAACTACCAACCCCACCACACTTCTGCCATTAGTTTTCGGCATTACTGCTTGAATTCATTTTAAGAAAGCATTGAATAAAGTTTTTTTCTTTGTTAACTAATACAAAAAGAACCATATGGATGCTTATTAAAAAGTTTTAATACAGAAAATATGTGTACTTTCTTTTACAATATTATTCATCATATGAATAATTTTAATTCTTTGTGTTTTTGTAATTTACTTTTGGTGAACTGGACTCCATAACATCTAACAAAGTACCATTATTGACGGTCATTTCTTGAGTACATTTATCATGAAGAAGACATAGATTAACTGAAAAAGAAATATTTCCTCTAGAAGTTTTATTGGTTTTCGTTGTCCACAAACATTGCTTGCGAAAAGAATTGTAGATTGTCCAATTAATAATGTGTCCGCCGTCCAAAGCTGAGGCATGTGTTCACATTATTTTCCAAAAGCAATGATCAAACATTAAAGGAAATCAGTGCGCCAACCAAAGAGAAACAGTAGTGGAAGGAGAATAACATCTTTTTTTGAAACTTTAGTGCCTGCGTAGTGCTACCCTGCTTTCATTGAATTTGTAAGTAGTAATATAGACATTAAAGAATTAGGAGATAAAAATCCAATTGCAATATTGAGGTGCAGTAAGTACTTATTATGAAAGCACTTTTGATGTCTACTATATGATTTGTTTAAAGACCAAACTCGGATATATATATATATATATATATATATATAATTTTTTAAAAATAAATTGTATCATTAAAAGAGAGAAAGAATGTATAGAAAGACCATAAAAAATCAGCCATCCTACCTAATGACAGCCTTGAGATAGAAACAAAAACACAAGCTTAATAGACTAAGAGTCTAATATCCTCTTGTTTATCTATCTTAAACAGACAAAGGATAGGAGATAAAAAGAGAGGATCAAACAAAAGAATATAAAGACAAAGACATCTTATCATAGGATATGCTCTTGGATAGGATCCAAAAAAACCTAAACAAGATTAAGAATGACTATATACAACATCATTCCTACATCAAGACAAGTATTGAGTTAGGAAAACCTATGTTCCTACAGGTGCTGATATCCGTTTCACTACTTTACACCTTTTATTTTTATTATTTTTTAATTTTTTATAAATGTATATAGAAATTAATAAGATGCTATGATGTTCATATTCAAATATGGTGGGTTCATGAATCTGGAAGATTTAAAATCCGAGTTGTTTCAATATACTTGGAAGTATGACCAATCTACACTTCTTATCTTTGAAAAGTTATTTATTTATTTATACGGCGAATCGTTTAACATTTTATGAGGTAAAATGCTTTTGTTGACAGAGATAGTCAAGTGAGAAGAATTATTTCATTTCTTTTATAAGATTGTTGATGTGTTTGGTTCAATATTTGAGCCAAACTTGTTTACGTGTCCAGTAAAACTAAGAAAAATTCTTCAGCCTTGGTCGTTAGTTAAGTTCTTCCTGGTCTCTGTCATTCTGTTAGAAAAACTTTAGTTCTTACTGGTCGTTAGTAGTGTAGAAATTGTTAAGTTCTTCCTTGTCAGGGTTTCACTTTCACAGCTAGTAGAAAAACTCCTAAGAAATTGTGCCTGTTTTTGGTTTGCCCTTCCCTCCACTACTGTATAGTGTCTATGCATGCGTAATCTATAAGACTTTTTTCCCCATTTTCGTATATTTGTCAAGGCCATCAATTCTTTCTTTCTAGAAACCAATAGGTACGCGCCATATCTCTTTGTACACATCTTTTCTTTTACCTGCAAGTTGACAAACTTTTATCTCCACTTTTGTTTTGTATCCAAAGCAACATTAATTTAACATAATTATAATGTGGATTATTAATATTTGTATTCCAACAGACATTAATTTATCGTGATTATATTATCAAATGTTCAATGATCCTGTTCCATGATCAGGTTGACAGACCCAAGGCCAACGACGTTGGTGTATTGCAAATACTGTGTCAACGTTTACATGGCGTCCGCATATTGTCGATTATAAGAGGAAAAGCTGTAGGATACCAATCAACACTCATACCTCAACGTGAGTGATGTTGGGGTATGGCAAATGGAAATTACTGCTGACACTGTGGACACTTTGGCGTAATGTTAGTAAACTCGCATCGGCTTCCGGTCGTCGGGCATACACCAATTCTGGTAGTAGATGTAGATTTATAAATCAACATTATATTATTATCGGTATGTAACTAGTATTATCTCTAATTTCAAGCAGATTTTTTTTTTCCTGACATTAGAGTGAAGAGGCGGAAGTAAGAAACAAAAATTGATGCTGCTGTGATTCTAATAAAAAAGCTGGTTCATTGAGTAATTGAAATACATTAAAAATTTCAATAGCATATACAGTACTTAATAATGATATGATAAAGCGCAAGAATTGTCAACTTAAATATCTCTTGAAGTGTACTACCATCTGAACATTATTGAAGATAAATGGTACAAAGCACAAGAATTCTTAACTTGGAAATCTCTCGCTACCGACAGAACAGTTTTTTGGGCCTCAAGTGCCGACTAACATAAGCCCGTGGAAGAAGATGCTGTCATGGGTTTAAACCCATTTCTAGCCTAGACAAGTTTGTGACATTTCATTTATGGGCTGAGCATTTACTTTTCTCACTATATATATGTATATTATTTATTTTTATTGTTAAAGAAAAAACGCTTGAAACTGGATCGGAACGTGTCTCGGTCAAGTGACTGGTTTACGGTTTAAGCGATCGGACCGGTCGAACCGACGGGTTTCCCTCACCGTCATTTTTTATTTTATTTTTATTTCTTCATCTTCTTGAATCTTCACCTGTCCCTCATCAGCATCACCACCCCCTCCCCTCCCTTTATTTCTTTCTTCTCACCAAAAAACAACGCAGCCACACCACTATCTTTTTTTTTTCTTTATTTCTCACCATCTTCACCACATGTCCCTCACCATCACCATCACCACCCCTCCCCTCCCCTTATTTATTTTTTCTCACCAAAAACAACCCAGCCACACCATTATTTTTTTTCTTCTTTATTTCTTTATCTTCTTCACCACCCGTCTCTTACCATCACCATCACCAGCACCACCCACTCCCCTCCCCTCCCCTTATTTCTTTTTTCTCACCAAAAAACAATCCAGCCACAGATCTATAATAGATCTCCAAAACCTAACCGCCCCTTCACTTCTCTTCCACAGTCTCCAAAACCAAGCCAAATGAAACACAACTAAATGTCTAAACCAGAAAACCCACAGATCTCCGGATGGTGATGGGTGTTGTTATGCCTGGAAAAGTAGGGCTAACGTAGATCCCTATCAGCGTAAGTGGTCAGAGCTTAAGTAAGTCTAGTAGCCATTCAGGCGAAGCCATGTCGTACGCTGACGCAAGCGCCATGCTTCTGCCAGTGCAGTAGGTGTGCGCCAGGCTGGTGAAAGGCTGGAGGAGATCCACATGTCCAATCCCTGCAAGAGTTGAGTAAATCACTCGAGTAGGTGAGCAACGGGATGCTAGGAAGGATTTGCACGACAATCTGACCCACTTCCTGATTTAGTAATCATTACCTCAATTCATCCTCCTATAAATAAAGGGATCCTCTCCCGTTTGTGGGATTAGCTAATTTTTCTCTAGAATAGCATAAATACTTTCTCTTTCTCTCTCTCTCTCTCTCTCTCTCTCTCTCTCGCTTGTAACCTCTTGTAAATCAGCTCGCTGAACGTGACCTGATCTCAAATATATTAATACAATATTAGTGGACATAGGATTCGCTTACTTAAGCATCCGAGCCACTTTAAACACCGTTCTTCACTCTTTATTCAGCTCAATACCCCCTGTACACGTGTGTCTTTTGAGTCAGCTCAGCATTTCCCACGTGCGTTTAGTTGGTATCAAAATCATACATCAACAGTTTGACGCTAGAAGGACGGCCTGATTCAGTATTTGTCCTTCATCAGGAGAATCTTTAACGAATCGGTCCAACAGCAAATGACTCACAGATTCGAACTTGAGTGAACCAATCATGGTGAAGAAGGAATCCCCTAGGTGCAAGAGGTCACTTCTTCCAAAGTGCCCCGAGTTTTGCAAAATCTTGTGGGGGATATTCCTTCAAGCTCACGGCTTGATCTAGCCATCATGAGCTACCTAGAGAGGTTCAACAATACTCTTCAAACGGTCAACCAAAGGCTGGACCGTTTGGATCGGGTTGCACCACCTGAATCAAATGAGGCGGTGCCACCGTCGAAAACGCCTGTAAGTCACATGAAAGCACAGAAAAGGGCAATAGCCTGTGCCGCGTGCACTGCAGCTCATCAAAGGAAGGGAAAGCAGGTGGCGAACAACAGGCCTAGAGGCTATGAGGGACCAGCGAACACCAACCACACCCTAAGAAGAATACCTGTGGCGCAAAGACTTTGTGATAGGTTGCAGCCTGAGCTGTCCCATGCCACATCGCGAAGCACTCCCACAAAAGTGCTAGGCAGGGAGATTTCCACCATCGCCAAAATGACAACCCCGATCGTCGTCGTGCCGGAAATTCCTACCGATCACGGGTCGGTTCGCACCACCGCGGAGGTCAGGAAGGTTCTCTAGACTATTCATCACCATCGCACGACTCTAGCTAGCGTGTGTCAAGAGCGACCGAAACTGGCGGCCGAGGCGAGGAGGAATCCGACCTCTGAACTTTCCTCAACCGCAATCGCGAGGGTCGAACCGGCATTTGGGAAAGCAACCCTCAGATGGCTCCGCTGCCTGAAATTGAGGAGCTACAGCGAGCTCTGGATCAGCTAAAAACTCAACAAAATGAGCGAGGGCAGGTCGCAGAGGTGTCTCCCTTTTCTCCGGTTGTGTTAGCCGCCCCTCTCCTAGATTCAAAATGCCCGATATGCGGGCGTTCGATGGGAATTATGATCCATAAGATCATTTGTACGAATTCAATGACCTGATGGAACTTTACCAAGTTTCTGATTTGGCAAAATGCCGATGCTTGGCAATGACTCTTACATCTCATGCCAAGCGATGGTTCAGGTCGCTCCCTACGGGATCAATCAGCTCGTGGAATCAGATGAGCTCGACATTCTTAAGACACTTCCAAGCAAACAGGAAGTTCTCAATGCCTTTGAGGTACCTCAGCAACATAAGGCAAGAGAGGGATGAAACCCTCCAATCTTACATCGATAGGTTCCATAGAGAGCTCCATAAAGTAGCTCATATCCCGAATAGTCCGTTCGGACTCTCATCATAGCAGAAGTTCATCCACAAACAGATCTGTGGGAAGCAGCTGCAATCAGAGGACGATATTTCTCTCACCCGCTTTTACAACCTTACAGAGAAATACCTCCGCATTGAGAACTCTGTGGCGGCATTCCACTGCCATGACCTCGGCGCTTCAGGCAGTGCGCCAGGTTAGGGGGAAAGTAGGAGGGCTGATCATCGATGGGCTAATGATGATCAGCGAAAAGGAAAGAAACAGCGGTTTGAGCCCAAGAAGTCTTATGCTCCAATTCCTCGTCGCGATCGTGACAAAAATCAGTATACCCTTTTGAATGTATTTGTCTCGATCATTCTTGATAAGTCAAAAGAGGCCAACCTGCTTGAAGAGCCTAAGCCCATGAAAAATCCCTCTTTAACTAGAAACAGTAAAAAATATTGTCATTATCATCGGGACAATGGGCATCACACCGATGAGTGCCGAGCTCTCAAGCAGGCAATCGAAGATCTTATCAAGTAGGGGCATTTCAAAGAGTATGTTGATGACTCCGCTCTCGTAAGAGAGAAAAATCGAGAGGAACCGAGTAAGAAGCTTCGTGATCGCAAGGGTATCTGTAGCATGGGGATAATCTTTGGGGGATCATACCTTGGAGGAAACTTGCGAGGTGCCTAAGAAAGATATGCTTGCACAGCTCATCACGACCCTATCCATGTGATGAACACGACACGACGACCATTGAAGGTTCGTAGAGAGAAGGAACTCACCTTCTCTAAAAAAGATGCAATCCGATTGCATCATCCCCACGATGATGCTCTCGTCATCACGCCCTAAATAGGGAGCTGCGATGTCTACAGAATGTTGGTGGATAACGGAAGTGCTGTGAATATCCTGTTCCAGTGAGCTTTCGAAAAAATGGAATTGGATGAGGTCGACCTGAAGCCTGCCTCAGTCCCTCTTTATGGTTTTACAAAGGATCATTTGATCCCTAAGGGAATGATCTCGCTTCAGTCATGCTGGGTGACTTCGACGAGGTGACCAGGGTTACTAAATTCTTGGTAGTGGATTGCCCCTCCGCTTTCAATGGCATCTTAAGGCGACTTTTACTAAGAAGCTTCAAGGCAGTCACTTCGATCTACCATCTTAAGATGAAGTTCCCCACCCCGACAGGGATAGGGGAAGTAAGCGGATCTCAGAGCGCATCTCGCGACTACTATGTAAGGCCAGTGTAGATGGCGTGCAAAGGGAAAGGCATCCCCCGTGGTATTCACAAACAGGCAATGGCGATCAGTCGGATCGAACCACAGCCTAGCCTAGCCAAGGATAATATGGATCCTAGTATCCAAGAATGTCCTTCCAGTGGGCTAGTTAAGGATCTATCGGAAGTGTTAATCAACTAGAACGAGCTGAGCTGAGTGTTGAGGATTGGAAGCAATCTTAACCCCCAACTCGCTAACGACCTGACTAGCTTCCTCAGAGAGAATATTGATGTGTTCGCATAGATGCATGCCGATATGGTCGAGATCAGCCCGGACATCATTTGCCATGCCCTGAACATCGATAGTGAAGCTAGGCCGGTCTGCCAGAAAAGAAGAGCGATATGCTGCCTTGAAAATCAAGGTAGATAATCTCCTTCAGAATGGGTCCATTCGAGAAGCTCTCTACCCAAGCTGGGTTACCAACTCAACTTTAGTGAAGAAGCCCAATGGCAAATGGCAGACCTGTGTCGACTTCATCGACCTCAACAAAGCTTACCTGAATGAAAGTTTTCCCTTACCCAGGATCGACCAGCTCGTTGATGCCACCTTCGGGCACGAACTGCTGAGTTTTATGGATGCATACTCGAGATACAATCAAATTCTGATGTATGCGTCAGACGAAGAGCATACCTCTTTTGTTACAGATCGGGGGTTGTATTGCTATAGAGTTATGCCCTTCGGCCTGAAAAATGCTAGAGCGACTTACAGTGTTTGGTTAACCGAATGTTCTCTGAGCAGATCGAAAAGTCGATGGAAGTTTATATTAATTGATGACATGCTGGTTAAGTCGCATGTCGCTTCAGATCACATAGCGCATCTCATTCAGATGTTTAACATCCTCTGGAGGTACAGAATGAAGCTCAATCCTTTCAAATGTTCACTCGGAGTATCCTCAGGAAAATTTCTAGGGTACATGGTTAACCAACGGGGAATAGAGATCAACCCCAAGAAAATCCAAGCTCTCCTCGACATGAAAAGCCCGACCAGCCGAAAACAGGTTCAAAGTCTCAATGGGCGAATAGCGGTGCTTAGTTGCTTCATATAGAGGGTAACAGATCGCTGTTTGCCATTCTTCAACATTCTCAGAGCCAATAAGAAGTTTGAGTGGACTTTCGAGTACGAACAGGCATTCTAGAGCATCAAAGAGCACCTCGAAAAACCACCTCTTCTGTCCAAGCCTCTTCTGCAGGAAATTCTACTTCTGTATCTATCCGTCTCGCAGTGCGCAGTCAGTGTAGCTTTAGTTCGAGAAGAGAGCAGGATTCAATGGCCAGTTTACTACGCGAGCAAGTGTCTGCTAGATGCGGTATCCGAAAATGGAGCAATTGGCTTATGCCTTGCTGATCGCATCCAGAAAGTTACGACCTTACTTCCACGCCCACACAATCCATGTAATGACAAGTTACCCGCTCAAGCAAGTCCTCCAGAAGCCAAAGGCATCGAGTAAATTGCTCAAGTGGGCCATGAAACTAAGTCAGTTCGATCTGCAGTATAGACCGAAAGCAACTATCAAAGGGCAGACTGTTGCCGATTTCAACTCATAATTCTCATACCAGTCGATAAAGGAATCCGAGCAACAAGCCAGCGAAGTCACCCAGGAAACTGTTCAGAACCTGTCGACCTGTAGCCTATATGTCGATGAATCATCAAACAGGAAACGGGCCGGACCAGGTCTTCTCCTCCTAAGTCCCAAAGGGACTCGCATTCATGGCATTTTTCGTTTTGGGTTCAAAGCAACCAATAATGAGGTCGAGTATAAAGCTTTGCTCGCTAGATTGTGGTTGGCAAGAGAAATGGGATCCACTGCGACCTACATTCACAGCGACTCCATGCTGGTTGTCAACTAGATTTTGGGGGAATATCAAGCCAAGGAAGAAAACATGATCGACTATTTGAAGAAAGATAAGGCCGCACTTGAGCATTTAAACACTTTAGATCACGCAAATTCCTAGGGACAGCAATTCTGTTGCAGATACCTTGGCAAAGATAGCCTCATCACTGGATTCGGATGCGCCAAAGAGCATTCCTGTTCGATTCATAGAGGCCCTCAGTATCAGTTCACCCGAACAGGCTGTGAATGCAACTGAATCAGTCTCCTAGATGATCCCCATCATTCAGTATCTCTGAGATGGGATCTTGCCCAATGACAAGGTCAAGGCAAGAACCTTGCAAACAAGAGTTGCTCATTACACACTCATAGGAGATCAACTGTATAAGCGAGAGTTTAGCGCCCCTCTTCTCCGATGTGTAACCGATGAATAAGCAGATTATATCATGAGGGAGATACATGATGGAATTTGCAGTAATCATATGGTCGCACGATCCCTCACCAACAAGGTTGTTCGTCAAGGGTATTACTGGCCCTTGACTTAAGAAGACACCTATAACATTGTTAAAACGTGTGACAAGTGTCAGCGGTTTGAAAACGTATCGCGAGCTCCTTCCCACCAACTGATAACCATGTCCAGCCCCTAGCCATTCTCCATGTGGGGAATTGATCTTATCAGACCCATGTCAATTGTTAAAGGGGGAGTCAAGTATGCGGTGGTCGCGGTAGACTACTTCACTAAGTAGGTCGAAGTAGAGCCATTGGCTGCGATCACCACGAAAAAGCTCAAGGACTTCATCTTCAAAAATACTATGTGCCGCTATAGGATTCCTCATACCCTTATCTCTGATAATAGGAAGCAGTTAGATAACAAGGAGTTCAAACAATTTTGCGACGAGCTGGGCATCCATAAGAAGTTTGCCTCGGTCGCAAAATCGCAAGCAAATGGTCAAGTTGAAGCTGTCAACAAAACCATCATGCACACTCTGAAGGCCAAACTTGGCCCAGCCAAGGGAAATTGGGCCGACGACCTTCCTGAAGTTCTGTAGGCATACAGGATAACTCCAAGAATCTCTACCTCAGAAACCCCTTTTTCGCTAGCATATGGCTGCGAAGCAATGATCCTTGTGGAGGTAGGAATCGGTTCACTTCGGAGAGACCTATTCAACGAGACAAACAATGAGGTGCTTATGCGCGCAAGTCTGGATCTAGTCGAAGAACATCACAGCAAGGCTCAGCTAAGAATAGCAGCCTATCATCAGTGTACGAAAAGGTTCTTCGACTCTAAAGTCAGAAGAAGAGATTTCCGAGTCGATGACCTCGTTTTAAAAGAAGTCCTTCTCGATACCAAAGAACCAAGTGCGAGAGTTTTGGGACCGAACTGGGAGGGCCCATACTGCATCGCCAAAATGAAAAGACCGGGGACTTATCATCTCAAAAGGCTGAATAGTTCTGAAGTACCACGAGCTTGGAATGTTGAACATCTCCGACCACATTATCAGTAATTCTGAACTCAATTTTTCCTTGTAAAGATTTTACTTAATCCTTGTAAATAACCAGTGTTTAATTCTGTTCTTTTGTAATCATTTTCCTATGTATACAATTCTGTTCGCATAGACTTGTTCCAATGTTTTTGTAAACAGTTAGAATACGATCTCATGTATGACATGTAAGGTACGGAAATTGTAAGTACTCGCAAAAGATTAAAAAAGACATGTATTTATTTATTAATAAAAAGGGAAAGTACATAAGCGAGCAGGAAAAAGACTACAAAAGCAGATCATTGATCCTCATTCCTAGGTCCCAGAGGGGCGACCTCAACATCCCCAAGCTGGTCGCTGATTACCTAATCGGGTGTGAGCTCCTCTGGGACATACTTCAGATGCTTATCTTCCAGATTAGGTCCCCAAGCTGCTTCCTCATCCTCGACCCGCGCCATGGAAGCAAGTTCATCCTGATACTCATCTGGGAGGTCGGACAGATCCATAACAGGGTTCTTCGGCCGAAGGGCGAAGATGGACTGAATCGTCCATTCTGTAGCCCTCCTCTCGATCTCCGCATCCTACTTCTGCATCTCCGTGGTTAGTGAAGTGACGTAATTTCGAGTGAATTGGAGCTCGGACTCAAGTGTCGATCGTTGCTTCTCAGTAGTCTCCTATAGCTCGCCCTTTTCCCGCTATACCAGTAAGGTCTTCTAGGAGGTCATTTTCAACTCCTGGTCTTTCTTGCCAACCTCCCTAGTGAGTCTGGCCACTGTCTTCTAGAGCTCCTTTATCTCCTCCCCGTGCCTCTCCAGCTCAGCTCTCTGAAAATCCACTGTGCAAAGAGCAACATTCCTTTCATTTAGTAACTGGTTCACTGAAACGGTGGATAAGTCTTTCTCTGCGTCAGTGGCTTCTAAGTCCCGTTTCAGTTACACGTTCTCTTCTCTCAGCATGACCATTCCTTCAGCAGCTCCCAGCTAGACCTTTTGCAGGGACAATTGCATGGAGAGCAGAGCCTGTGAACGAAGAGAGCAACACGTTAGTTTCCTTACTACTAAAAAGAATAAATGTAAAGTTCTCGTCGATGACAGCTCATTCTACCTTGCTCAAGTGTTGAATGGACGTGGACATCAGGTCCATGGGGTTGGAGGCCACAAACTGCTTGAATGCCTCCGCGAGCCCGCACTCTAGCAGGGTGAAAACCATCGGCTATAGGTGATCCGAAAGTTGTCCCATCGAGTCCAGCACGGGTGTGTCTATGCTTGTAGCAGGTAGAGTTCCCCCCGCTGGCTCTTTGCCTGACCTTCTCCTCAGGACTACGGCCTCTTTTTGCCTTGTCTGCGGACCCTCGGGGACAATACAGATACCGGTCATGCCCCTGGGCGACCTTCCCGAGCGAAACGCTTGGTAAGGCTGCGACCTCTCAAGTTAAACGCCCACAGCCTCGGTTTCAGACTCTGACTCCTTGGTCCGAATTTGATTTCTCTTCTTAGGCCTCTAGGCCATCGTTTTCTATTTTAGATGAGCAGCCGAAGGCTGAGGAGCGCCCGTCAATGTCCCTCTGACGTGGGGACCGCTTGGAGCCACTCCAGCTGGTCCGGTGGCACCAAATCAGGGAAAGACAATTTGCCTAAGTCGCGGCGATCTGGACACCTTTGGAGGCATGGTCGCTGTATGCAAACATCGTTAGCAAAACAGTTCACTGCATGAAAAAACTAAAAAATAATCTAAGGTCACGAAGCTTACTTCGTGTTGTCTCTAGGGTCGCTTCGGAGTTGAAGAAACCATATCTCCACAAATTTATGGTTGTCACGAGCAATCGTGCGTCGCAATTCTCTTCTGGCAGAAAGCCGAAGGTAGTGATCCTGTCTGGATCCTCGAGGAGTGTTAACCTGGTCGTTTTGTTAACTACAAAGAAACAAAGAGCTCATTAGCAAAGAATAAAAGTAAGTTCGCAAACTCAAAAGAAATGAGGACCTACTTGGCTCCTGAAAATGGCAAATGTCATCATGACGAAAGAAAAAGAACTTCGTCTTGTATGCTCCTACGTTGCTCGGGTAACTATGTATTCCCGCTTCAATGGTAGGTCGCTTGGAAAGATAGTAAGAATCCTTGTCCTTACTCTTTTTTAGAATGTATGAGCAATTGAGCTCTAGTGCGGTTAGCTCACCTAATCCATTTTTGCTGCACGCGATATACATAGCCACGGCTATCATGTACACGTTCGCCGTGAGCTGTAATGGTGCGATCCCGAAGTGATCAAGGACCGACCTAACAAAAGGGTGGAAAGGGATCAACCCTCCACTCTTGAAAATATTCTCGGAGATCGCTACCATCCCTCGTGGCGGACTCCGAGCTGTGTGTACCCTATCTCGAAAGACCTCCACGCTGAAAGCTATTGGTCTACCACCTTTTGAAGATCCTCCGAAGTAATCATCGACATGATCTCTTGAGGGGGACCCGCAGGAGCATCCTGCACAGGCGAACTGGTCCCTTCCTCGGCTTTGGTCTTTGGGAGGTCCATTCTACTGCGGTCTGCAAAAGCGACATGTAGGGAATCATTTAGTCCTCGTACATTGTTTCGTACGATGACGTGGAGGAGAAAGTAAAAAAGCTTCCTTCCTTAAACCCTAGAAAACCCTAACAGAATGCTTTTAGAGCCACCATTAATGGCTCAAACCCAAGGACAAGATTTCATCTCCGATCAACTAATAGCAGGCAATCATCACATGGCAACTATCGAAAGCAAGAAGTAAAAATGAGTGCTAGAGAAATCATCATTCCCTCTTGGAATGAGAAGATGAATCCTATTGCTTCGAATATCAAGTGCGCACCAGTCTGATAGACAAAGAATCAAAGCTCATGAAATTTTTGCTCTCTCTAAGAAGATGAATATTATGGCATTACCTGAAGTGGGCTTGAGGTTTTATAACGAAGGAAGTGGTGCTTTGGTTTCTCGAAGTCAAACGACGTTTGGGCGGAAAACTCATTTGACAGTTGATCGCGACCATGTGTCACAAATCAACGAAGAAGAGTGACCGTCACACTTCAAGAAACCAAATCGTCGTCCCCTTCCATTGAAACACTCAAGCGACGATACGTTTTCCCTCATCCACATTGAATGCGCCTACTTCCGCATTTAATGCTATGAGAAGGAATGTCGTTTCAGCATGGCTCGCATTTAATGCGCATGGCTAGCACTTATTGCGCACAAGACACGTCTGTCAGAGCAAAAGATACTTCATTAAATGTGTCAGCTACAAAAGTGCAACGGATAACTTCTAAAGAGGTCGTTATTTATAACATTCTTCGTCTTATGTCAGTCACGAAGGGATGTGACTCTTCAATTTTGTCTTACGTCAGTTGCAAAGTGACGAGAACCCTTTGGCAAAGATTCTGTTGAGTGTAATAAGGTCGCAGACCTTATTCAAAAACTAGCCATCGTTATGGCACTATACATGGTCTAAAAATAGGTAGCTGATCCTAAGGGGCAAGCCGTGTCAAGTCGCCTACGTGGAAACGTTTCTTTGACCTCTTTACATCCAGGTCAGATCGACCAGTATCTCGTCAAACACATCAAATCAAAACATAATATGTAGTTTCCAAGGTTCGATTCTCAAACCTTAAAAACTAGGGGACTTCTGTTATGCCTGGAAAAGTAGGGCTGACGCAGAGCCCTGTTAGCGTAAGTGGTCAGAACTTAGGTAGTCTAGCAACCATTCAGGTGAAGCCACGTTGCACGCTCCTGCCAGTGCAGTAGGTGTGTGCCGGCTGGTGAAAGGCTAGAGGAGATCCACGTGTCCAATCCCTGCAACAGTTGAGTAAATCACTTGAGCAGGTGAGCAACGGGACGCTAGGAAGGATTTGCACGGCAATCTGACCCACTCCCTGATTTAGTAATCGTTACCTCAATTCATCCTACTATAAATAAAGGGATCCTCTCCCATTTGTGGGATTAGCTAATTTTACCTTAGAATAGCATAAATACTTTCTTTCTCTCTCTCTTGTAACCTCTTGTAAATTAGCTCGTTGAACGTGACCTGATCTCAAATATATTAATACGATATTAGTGGACGTAGGATTCGCTTACTTAAGCATCCGAACCACTTTAAACACCGTTTTTTACTCTTTATTCAGCTTAATATCCCATGTACATGTGTGTCTTCTGAGTTAGCTTAGCATTTTCCACATGCGTTTAATTAGTGTCAAAATCACGCATCAACAGATGTAAACAATGGGGCCAAAAGAAGGTGGATTGAATACATAAGGGGTGGCCAAAACGGTGAAGGTGGGTACGACGGTGAGGAGGTAAGGTGGGAGGTGGGAGGCAACGATGAGGGAAGGGGTGGTGAAGAAGAAAAAGAAGAAGAAATGAAAAAAAGAAGAAGGGATGTTGAACAATGAAAAACACAGATTTACAGGAAAGGAGAATGAAATTAGATTTGATTTAGGGCTTTTTCGGTGAACTAGTTTTTCATCTGGGATGGTTGGCCCGACAGTCTGACACGATCTAATGATGGTTTAAAACGGTTTATTGTTAAATTCTGGTCTTCATCCTTTATTGAACTGGATATATGTCTGAAACCCGGTCGGACTGGTCGAATCGGCTGGTTCGGTCTAGTTTTCAGAACATTGGAAAAGTAAGAAATAGAATAGTATGATTAGAAAAGTAAACACATTTTATATAAATGAACAATATGTTAATAGAAGAATCATTTGGTTAATTGTATATTATAGTTTATAGGAAGGTTTTCTGTGCAATATTATCATAAGGATGCGTTCGGTTCAAGGAATGTTATATTATTACAAATGTTATATTAATGGGAAAATATATTATTTTGAAGATTACTGGGAATAAATTGATGAGTATAAAATGTGTCTCGTTAGATTGGAATAGATTAATAGGTATGTTATATTGATATATTTGGTTGGAAGGAACAAATTGGTCGATGTGTTTTATAAATTATTGGATTACCCTTCTTTTTTAATACTATTATTTTATATTATTTTTTTAACTCATACATTTGTGAATTTAGCTAAAACAACCACACAATAAAAGTTTAAAGTTAACAAAAACACTCGAGCCATGCAAGAGGACAGCCCCGTCGTAGACCACCATCGTTGGCCGGCGACCGTCAGTCCCTTAAATGGCGCACGAACCAATCGGATCTAGCCCGATCATGCATCAATTTGGTAATTGCCGACTGACGGTGGTGACTGCAGCCAGTGGTGGCGGTAGTAGTGACAACGAAGGTGGTGGCCGGCAGTCATTGGAAGGTGGCTGAGTGTTATGGGTAAATTGTTTTAAGAACAAGGGTAATAATGTCTTAAAATTTTATTTGTTACAGGTACAATTATAACAAAATTAAGATTAGTATTCAGATTACCGCCTATATAACCAACAGTAATTATTATTGATTTTAGAAGATTATCGAAATGTTATATTACTTAACAATCAAACGTAATAATATCAATAATATAAGACGATATTACTGGAGTTATGTGACATTCCTCCTAACCAAACACGCCCAAGATGTATATAAATTAAAGGATGTGTTTAGGATTTGATCAGATTATTTTATTCCCCACCCGATTGTAAAAATAAATCTTCACGACAGAACAACCTGGATACAAAAAGATATATCAATATTATATCTCGATCTGTCTCACCCTTTACGCGTTATCAAATCATAGCTCTTCAATCTGTGTTTGCTCCTTCCTCTTTTGAGAAAATGTAGAAAGGTAACAGGTAATGGTAAAACCCTCAACTTTGCTTTAAATTTTAATCTGTCATTGTAAATACCGATGATAATTTTTAAAACATTGTTATCTATTAAGTGACATTGTTAGGTGTTTATATGGTAAATTAGTGGGAGAATTATATTTTCCCACCCAAGGTTTGAGGAAACGACACAAACAATACTTTTCCACCTGTCAAGTTTCACAATGACACTTTCCCACCCTTCGTTAGGTTCTGTTAGTGTTTTCTGTTAATAAATGACTGAAAATGCGAAAATGTCCTTAAATAATTTATTTCTTAATTAGTTTATTATAAATTAAAATTTAGTTAAATTAAAGTTCTTATTCGATTATTTATCTGTCCAAGTATAAAGATACATTTTTTTCTTTGTTTATTTAATTAATTAGGAATATTAATTTTATATGTTAATTAGTAAAAATGAAAAGCATTATAAATAATAATGATGGGATGTTGATGACATTATAAATAAATAAATATTAAGATCATTTAACTTTAAACAATTCTATTACATTACTCTTAACTTTTTAGGTAAGGTTAACTATTTTTTCTTTTTTGACTTTTTAATATTCGACTTTTTAGCTAATTAAAAAATAATAAAAAATTTATAAAGTAAAATATTTAAGGGTATTTTTGTCATTTTAGTAAAATATTAACGAAAAAAATAACAAAACTTAATGAAGGGTAGAAAAGCGTCATTTTGAAACTTGATGGGTGGGAAAGTGTTGTTTCGCCAAACCTTGGGCGAGAAAGTCTTTCTCCCTAAATTAGTAATATACGTCCTTAATTAATTCTCTAACAAATGAAAAACCACATAAACATAATTGATAGTTCTCTCTTATTTTCACTTAACTTAAAATCAAATTCAATCTTGTATAGATTCCAATAATCATTCTTCATGAAAGGACTCCAAGTTAATTAAAGAATTCTCATTTTACAGAATGTTTTCATGATTTTTTGGAACGGAAACTGGCCGGGAGTAGTTAGACTTCGGCTTCACAGTCTAAAGTTTAAAGACAAACCTAGAGTGCGTCAGATAATGGATGAGTGGAACCTGCCCATGAAGTGCATTGAGACTGGTATTGTTAATCATGATTGATTTTATGATGCTGCTTCTTCTTTGGTTGATTTGGGGTTTTGGATACGACTGCAATGTGAGCAGTTTCTGGTGTTGGGCCTCAAGCTCTTGGGGTCATTTTCTTTTTTAACTTTTTTGGAGAGGAGCTCAGCTCCTCAATCCTTATTTAGGCCACAACAACTCAGAAGAGCTATCATGTACTTTTGCCGTGTTACGTTCAATCAGAAGAAAGGCTTAAATGGGCAGGTTTTTTTTTTTTTTTTTTTTTGGTGGAATTTGGATTGGTAACATAAGAAGGCCGCTTTGTTGGTTTTGGGGTGTTTCTTTTTTTGGGGCGGGAAAGTTCAGAGGAAAATTCTTTCCTGCTCTAAAGGGTTCTTCTGCAGCTGGCATCATTTTCAATGGGTTACTTGCGTGATTTTCTTCCAGCCTATTGTCTATGGCGTTTGCAGTAGAGTCCACTTGTGGACTGATGTCATTAGAAAGGAGAATGTAAGGGGAAGTTGGGGCTTTAAGTCTACGAGTCATCATTTTAATCTCTTAGGCTGGGATTGCTTTTTTTGGAAGGAGATTAGGCTCTTGTTGCTGACCGGTCCGTTTATTTCAGTGAACTTCTGGAGTTTTTGGAAGGAGATTAGGCTCTTGTTGCTGACCGGCCTTTAACTAGATCGTGAAGTCCTTGGGCTTGTGTCATTTGAGCTGGAGGGTTTATTTAGGCTTTTGGGCTTGCAGCATTTCTTTATATGAAAATGCTTTATAGTTAGTTATGGGTTTTGTCTGGGCCTTCTTTTTTATAAGGCTTTGCTTGTAGAGGATTGTTTTTCCTTTGTTATGGCATTTGTTCTTGTTAGTTTGATCCTGGGTTTGTCCAAGGCTCTTTTGGGGGAAGGGCTCCCCTTCCTCGGTTGTTATTTTTTTATTTATTTTTATTCAATTATCTGAGTTTACCCAAAATAAAAATTAAATAAATAAATAACATAACCTAGAACTTCTTTATGATAGTATTAATTTGGAACAAATCAACCATATTAAATTCTTGATAGTTCTGCAAATAATTAAACTTGTATTTCTTTTTCTAATGATGATACCAATAAGTATATTAAAAAAATTATAAAAAATATTTTTATTTATTTATTTAAATATATATGTTGATGCAGAAATCTGCAACAACCAAAGAGATCCGATAAACCTTATTGGGATCGAAATGGATGTGTGTGTGATTACAGGTAATCAGCTACAAATAAGCCAAAATGCTAGAAAATAAATGGTAAGAAGGACTTTTAAAGTGGTTAAGCAAAGTTTAACAGTCTACGTCCATTGTGTTTTACTTATTTGCTGTGAGAGCTTACAATATAACTTCTAAACTAGAATTTGATATCCCCTTTCTCATTATTTTAGGGGATATATATACAATATTTACGTAAAGGAAAGAGCGAAAATAAAGGGATTACAATTGATTGCGACTGTAACTCTGATATTCTCGTTATTAGGCGCTAATATTGCTCTAAGATTGCTGTTAATCTGATCGTTCCCATAATATCTGAGATCTAAAGTTATATGGGAATTGATTGAATGATTATTCGGGTTCTTCACGACTAGCTTGTGCTGGGTTGAGCTATGGCTCGACAAGCTTATGCTGGGTTGATCAATCATAGTCACCGAGGTCTTTCTGGGTCGAGTTATATCCTTGCGTCCACCCAAGCTTTGCGAAAAAACCACACACAACATTTGCCCCCTAGTGTTCGATGCTCGTTTCGGGGTTTGGAGACTATCGCTCGATCTGACACCAAGCTCGGCTTTAGTAGTGAGTCTCTGAGAGTATGCTCGATTGAGATCGATCTTACGTCTGGTCGACGTTCTTCACACTTGGACATTATTACCTGCACCACTTGCTAAAACTTAGAATACAAAAAGTTAGGGTATACATGTAATTTTCGCGTGGTCGTGTCGCATTAAATGCAATAGCCTTTGTCAATTAAGTTTCATCGCACGTGGTCGAAGACAGCTATTCACACGCGAAGTTGAGACGTCGTGCGATGATGGTTATCATATTCGATGGTTCATTGCACCTCGTGGATGGTTGACATGTGGCCATGTCTAACGCCTGAGATCGCTTGATGAACGAAGGGCTAGGATCGATTGTGATTCAATGGTCGAGATCGAACTTCGCCCTTTCGTCTTCCATGCAAAAACCACTATAAAAGATGGCGAATATTCAGAACAACTATTCTGAGAATTCTTCCACCTTTTTGCTTTTCTCTTGCCATTGCTCTCTCGTTGTCGCAGTAGACTTTCTTGCAAGTTTTCAGTGTAGTCCTTTAATCCGGTAAGATTTTTTTCCCTTCTTTACTTAATTTTCTGACTTTTGGGCTACAGGGTGGCCACTATAGTGGCCACATTGGTTGTTTTGAGATTTTAGTAGGGTTTTTGAGGTGTGTTTTCGGCGGTCTTGGGTGTTAAAAAGGGCTTAACCGTAGTGGCTGCGGGTGTCCTAGGTAGGTTGCATGACTTTGTTGTGTTGTGCGAGCTACTCTAGGTGCCTGAGATGGGAGTGAATGTGGAATGATCGCCGAGTTGTTCAAGCTATAACATATGTTCCCTTTTTTTTTTTTTTTTTTTTTTTTTTTTTTATTATAGGTACGCAGAGTCTAGCTTTGACCATGTCTTTGTCTAGTAGTCACACAATAGACTAGATGTTTGACTTACCAGTTGGTTTAGCAATATTAGGGGACGTGTTCCCCGGGATATCTAAAGAGTTCATTGCTAGAAGCTCGCACCTCGACGCTGCGGGCTTGTCTGACCCTGCTTCGATCCAACTGGCTCAATCCCTACAGTTTCTAGTTCATAGGCTACAAAAAGATCCTTAATCCTCAATCACCCTTGGGGATCTTGAGCGTATCAGGGCGGCCTATGCACCACAGCTCAACCTGATGGCCCTGGGGGAACATTCTCAAAAGAGCCCTCCAACCGGATGGGTGGCTACTTCTGAGACTCTCCTCAGGTGCAGGGTATCCATCTCCCTGCACCCCTTCATCGATAAAGTGTTAAAGAGGTTCGACATCGCCCCTCTTCAACTGACAGCCAACTCTTACTTGATCATTACCAGTGTATACATCGCTTACATGATCCCTAAGCTAGGCGAGCTGTCCATCGAGGAGCTTATGCACTTGTACAGGCTCAAAAAAAGGCAAGACTAAACGTACTACCTTTCCAAGGTGAGGAAGGTAACTTTTAATGGTCTGATCGACGTCCCGAAGAACATCCTACACTGGGACTACCACTTCTTCTTCTACGAAATCGGGACGAGCAGCGTTTTTTATCTGGAAGCGAGTAAGGCCTTGGTTGCTCGTGTATGCGAGGATGAATTTCGAACTTAGTTTCATTATTTGACCGACTTTCTTTTCATTGCAGTTAACGTTGAACAAAACTATCTCCTTGCAGCGAGCTTCCAGAGGCTACAGTGTTTCAGCGATCTTTCAGATAGCTCGCGCAACGTCCATAAGCTTCTAATGCTTCCACACCTAAAGGCGTACAGCTTTGGTAGGGACGAGACCAGATTTTTACCGCTCTTGGAGAAAGGTAAGTTGTTGCTTATTCGCGTTTGATTTCCCGTGTGAATTGATCATTAACATGTTTTCCCTTTTTTTTCCTTGCAGACATGTGGGCTGAAAAACCCAAGGGCCTTAAAAGAAAACGGCAGTAACAGCGGTTGCCTAGAAGGCATCGGCTGCCTTGGTGACAAAACAGCTCGCGGATGTCACTGGCACAAAGGGCGCTGGAGGCAAGCTGGTGGAGGCCCCTAGCACGAAGAAGCCCATGACCGCTTCCAAGGTGGTCAGCAAGAAAAGTGCCATTGGGCCTCTTAAAGGGCCAGGGAAGAAGACGTTCAAGCCAACTGAGGCTCGGGAAAGGGTAAAGCACATGAGCAACATGATGGCTTGGGGAAGAAAAAGGTAAGCGAGTCTTATGGGGGTTCGAGCAAACAGGTCGCCACGCATGCTGGTAGCCTTCAGAAGAGCGCATCCAAAACGCGACCAAGAAGAAGCCCGCTTTGACGGGTGCGACAACTACTCCAAGGGAAGTAAACCTGGCCTGTCTAAGCCAAGGGGGACGAACGATGCGAACGAGGCCACGATCAATGCTCTGATCAACCAATTCTCTGACCATATCGGTGTTGGGGCCGCAGTGGCCAGAGATTATGTCACCCCATGGATGTTCGAGGCCGTTAGGGAATCAGTTCCCTCACAGATACTGGCCTTAACCTGTAGCTATACGACTAAGGTATTGATTGCTCGCTTCCTTTTTTTCTAAATTCTATTACTCTTTTTTGCTCGCTTCTCACCTTTTCATTTTCAGGTTGCCATGGCAAGCCGACTCTTGTATGAAGAATGTGGCCAGGCCTTGGAAGGAATTCACAAGGGATGGTTGCTCACGGAGATGGTAAAGGAAGATGCTTTGGCTAGGGCCGAGGTAGCGAAGAAAGAGAAGAAGGCAAGGCAAGCTGAGCTTGAATGCCTCAAGGAGGAAATTGTGACCGTTGGGGTTAAAGAATGAGAGTTCCTCGACAAACTCCAGGCGAGCGAGGCTGCTCTGAACAAGGCTGAAGCCAAGGCAGTAGAGGCCGATCAGAGTTTGGCTTAGAAACAAGGAGCCAGCAACAAGCTAAACTTCGAGCTTTCTTCGGCCTAAACAACAACAGCGAGTTGGGAGGCCAAGTTCGAGCTGGCTTCGTTCGACCTCACCCGGGAAATTGTAGGTCGGAAAAATGTCGAAGTAGAGGCCGAGCAACTCAGGCTTAGGATTGAAGAACTGGACAAAGTCGTCACTACCCGATCTTGGGAAACATCGGTCTTCCTCGTGCAGAGGTTATGAGAGGCTCATCCGACAATCGACTTTTCCTTCCTCCCGTGTGCCTATTAGAAGAAGGTCGAAAGGATAAAGGTCGAGGCCCAAGGGATGACCTATGTGTACTCGGATGACTTCGGGGATGCCGACGAGGGCCAGGAAGAGGTCAGAGAAGATGGTTAGGAGGTTGGTCTCAAGCTAAAGGTCGAAGACCCAAATCCTCAAACCACAGTCTTTTCGAGTGAGGTTCCTGGACATGAAGTTGAGGATGAAGACCCTGCTCCCCCATCGACCTGAAGACCTTTAGTCTTTTTCTTATTTTGTTCGAGCAATAAAATAACATTTTTAAACGTCTCTTGTTCGAGCAATAGTTTCTGCGGAGTCATTTAATTTGTCTTAATCAGACTTTCCGAATTTTGCTCTAAGTCATGCGTAGTTAGCTTCTTTGGGAGCTTTTCCGATTTTTTGCAAAAAAACCTTTATGCAACATTTCGCCTCGATTTGGACTCATCGTCCTCTTCGGGCCTTCGTCGCCGGCTTAGGACCGATTTTTTCTGACGTGTTTTTCTCTTGGAAATTTCCAAGTTTAACTTCGTCGACATGGGATTTTCAACCCTGAATTATACGACGAAATCTGATGCAACGATAAAATTTGATTTTAGACTTAATTGTCCCTTTTGAGTTCTTTGGTCTCCGGCTTAGAGCCGATTTCCTTCGATGCGTTTTTTCCTTGATTTAAAACTCAAGTTTAACTTCATCGATTTAGGATATTTTATCCTCAAAGAGTTGGATTTTGGCGTGGCTTTTTCGAAGTAAGCTGCCTTTCCACAAGTCTTTTTTTTTTTTTTTTTTTTTTTTTTTATCGTGTAGGTCATGATTTATCGATTGGTAATTAATTGTCGACGAATTCTAAAATGTAAATCATGAACAAAGCAAGTACTGAATAATACCTCTCTTATTGATAAAGTGTTTTGGTTGTAAACAACCTTACAACGAATGTAGTCAACAGAAATAAATAAAACCAAAGCTGCTTATTGGTAATACCTTTGCAGGTGCTCGGCGTTCCAAGCTTGCATTATCGTTTCACCATTGAAGCGTTCTAGGTGGAAAGATCCTAGGAGGAGCTTTTCGGAGATTCTGAAGGGACCTTCTCACCTAGGTCCTAGTGCCCCCAAGTTCAGGTTTTAGGTACTTTGGACGACCTTTCTCAGAACTAGGTCACCCACTTCAAAGTCCCTGTTTTTGACCTTGGTGTTAAAGTACAGCCTGGCCCGCTGTTGATAAGAGGCGAGCCTTAACTAGGATTTAGTCCAATGTTCTTCAATCAGATCTAACCTCAAGCGGAGTAACTCTTTGTTAGTTTCTTCCTCAAAGATTTCTCTCCGAAACAAACTAACTCTCACTTCAATTGGGACCATTGCTTCACACCCATAAGACAAGGAAAACAGAGTCTCGCCCATTGAGCTCTTGGTAGTTGTCCTATAGAAACATAGGGCTTCCAATAGCTCATCAGCCCACCTTTCTTTAAGGTCGTCGAGCTTTATCCTTATGGTGTGTTTGATCACCTTATTCATAGCTTCAACTTGTCCGTTGGCTTGAGGTCGGTAGACAATTGTGAAACTCTTTTTTATGCCGAGCCATTCTCAGAAAGTCCTGAAGTCTTCGTTGTCGAACTATTTTTCATTGTCAGTTATTATTGTGTGGGGGATTCCGAACCGACAAATGATGATTTTGTAAACAAAATCTTTCAGCTTGTTCAACGTTATTGTCACTAATGGCTCGGCCTCCACCCATTTGGTAAAGTAGTCTATGACGACGACATCAAACTTAATGCCCCATTTTCCTTGAGGCAATAGGCCAATAAGGTCAATTTCCTAGATCGCGAATGGCCAAGGGCTTGTCAGAATGGTTAATTCTTACAGGGGAGCTCGCGAAATATCTACAAATCTCCTGTATTTGTCACATCTACGGACATAGTTTGCCACGTCATCGTAAACCGTCAGCCAATAGTATCTCTGGCAGAGCACCTTGTAAGCTAGAGATCTACCCCTGCGTGGTTTCTGCAAATGCTTTCATGTATCTCCGTTAGGACATAATTTGCATCTTTGCGGTCAACACATCGCAGCAATGGCACGTTGAAGTCTCTTTTGTACAATTTATTGTTGATGAGCATGTATCGTGCTACTTTTGTGCGGAGTGTTCTAGCTCGGTTCTATCCTTTGGTAGTGTGCCATCCTTCAAGTAGGTGATGGTGGCATCCATCCAGCTATACCTTTGACCGGTGGCTAACACTGGATCCTACGAAGCGGAGATGCTTGATTTCTGGAGGAATTTGACTGGGATTGGATTAACATTCTCATTGTTCATAGTAGAGGCCAAGCGAGCTAATGCATCTGCCTGCGACTTTCTTTCCTTTGGGATTTGGTGGGTAGTGAATGATCTAAACTGACCAAGCTCAGTCTTTACTTGTTGGAGGTATGATGCCATCTTGTCTTCCTTTGCCTGGTACTCCCTGGTAACCTGATGGATGATGAGCTGCGAGTCACTATAGACCTTGATGGACTCTGCCTCCATTTCTCTGGCGAGATGAAGACTTGCTAGCAATGCCTCATATTTAACTCCGTTATTGGAGGTGTCAAAACCGAACCTTACTGCGACCCTGATTGGATCTCCCTTTAGACTTTCGAGCAAGATGCCCGCTCCTGCTCCCTTCTCATTTGAGGAGCCATCTATATACAGAGTCCATAGCCATAAGTTTTCGCTCTTAGGTGTCTATTGCTCGATCTCTTTCGATGTATCTATTTTTGACGATCTTGGCTCGATGTCTGGTTGATAAAAGAACTCAGATATAAAATCCACCACTGCTTGACCTTTGATTGATGTCCTCGAGACATACTTAATGTCATGCTGGCTCATCTCCATTGTCCACTATATCAATCTACCTGATGCCTCGAGCTTCTATATTATCTTATTTAACGGGAAGTTTGTCAGCACATGGATAGAGTGTGCTTGGAAGTAGGGTCTTAATTTCCTAATGGCTATAACAAGGGCGTAGGCGAGCTTTTCCATCTCCGGGTATCTTGTCTCTACGTCGAGCAGCCTCTTGCTCACATAGTACACAGGCCATTGTATTCCTCCCTCTTCGCATACCAACGCCGCACTGACGACAGTTTAGATATCGATAGATATAGTAGTAGCGACTCACCTTGGATAGGCTTTGACAACAAAGGGGGTTGCCCGAGGTGTTCTTTCAGCTTTTGGAAGGCTTTCTCACACTCTTCAGTCCACTTGAAAACTTTCTTCCCCTTCAAGGTTTTAAAAAACTGTAAACACCTGTCCGTGGCTCGGGAAACAAATCTGCTGAGCGTGGCCACACGTCTAGTCAGACTCTGTACCTGTTTAATGCCAGTCAGGTTTTTTCATATCGAGCAAAGCCTAAATCTTCTCTAAGTTAGCTTCTATGCCCTGTTGGTTAACGAGGAAACCTAAGAATTTTTCGGAGCTCATTTCGAAAGCACACTTCAATGGATTGAGCTTCATCTGATACTTTCTTAGGATGTCGAACATTGCCCCCAGGTGCTCAATATGACTTTCGGCGACCTTTGATTTGATGAGTATATCGTCAATGTATACTTCCATGGAGTGGTCGATTTGATTAGTGAACATCTTGTTCACCAAGCGCTGGTAGGTCGCGCCACTGTTCTTGAGGCCAAATGGCATAACCCTGAAACAATAAAGCCCAAGATCAGTAATAAAAGAAGTATACTTTTCGTCAGGCTGGTACATCGAGATTTGGTTGTATCCCTAGTACGCGTCCATAAAACTAAGTAGTGCGTTTCCTGCCGTCGCATGTACAACCTAATCGATCCGGGGTAGTGGAAAGTTTTCTTTTGGACAGTCTTTGTTTAGATCCATGAAGTCGATGCAAGTCTGCCACTTGTCATTCGGCTTCTTGACTAAGACTGGGTTGGCAAGCCAGTCCAGGTATCTAACTTCTCTGATGAAGTTGATTTCTAAGAGCTTGTCGACTTCATCTTTGAGTGCTTAAGAGCGCTCTGCATTCATGGCCCTTCTTTTCTGTCTTATAGGTCGAGCCTCTAAGTCGAGGTTTAACCTATGGCATATCATTTCAGAGCTGATCCCGACCATATCATCATGCACCCACGCGAACACATAGAGGTTCTTCTTCAGGAATTCGACCAATTTATCGGCCATCACTCTGCTCAAGCTGGTGTCGATCTTTAGTATGCGAGTCAAATTCTCCTCGCTAACACTTACTCCAATTACCTCCTCGGTCGGTCCCACTGCGAACTCTTCTTTGTGACTACGAGGATCAATGGAGTCTTCTAGTGGTCTGGGGCTTGGCTTGGATTCTGCGATGATCATGGTCTTTGGATGTGGCCATTTTTGTACGGCATTTATGGCCCGATTATAACATTCCCATGACTCTTTGGAGCAGCTCCTAACTGTCGAGACTCCCCCAAGAGTCAGAAACCTTATTGCTTGGTAGCGCACTAACGTGACTGCGCTTAAATCATCCAAGATTGGCCTTCCAAGGATGACATTATATGTGGTCGGGCAGTCCACCACTAGGAATTCGGCCATCACAGTTCTGAACTTTGGTTCAGCCCCCATACGAGGAGGTCTATAGTACCTTCGGTAACTAGGCTGTCCCTTGTGAACCCATAGAGTAGCGAAGGGCACGCTCGCAGATTCCTTTCTGTGAATCTCATTCCTCGGAAGGCTCCCAAGAAAATAATGTTCACTGCGCTCCCATTGTCGACCATGACCCTTCGCAACCCTTGGGGTTATCCTGCACTTGGACGAAGAAGTAGAAAAAGGAATAAATATAGTGATAATTTGATTCTTCGCCGCCGTAGTAAATATGAGAGAAAATCGAATTTCTTTCTTCGTTTTTACAATTTACAAAAGAAAAAAAATAGGAGTTAATTAATATTTTAGAGTTATAACTATTAGTTAGTTATGAAAATCCTTTTCGAGTGAATCATTTATTAAGAAAAATCGATAAGCTTAATACAAAATACAAAAGCGAAAAAAGAAATAATAATAACTTGGTCCCGGGCATCTACCATTATACCCACAATGGTCGGCCATACTATTGCTATCCATAATGGAAGAGAGCATTTGCCTATTTAAATAACATATCGTATGGTAGGACATAAATTGGGAGAATTTGAGCCCACTATAAATTTCCGTGGACATGCAAAAAATGATAATAGATCCCGACGTTAATCGTTAATAAAGTGAATATAGATTCATTGGGGAGAGGTGAACCTTATGATAAAGAGGTTGTACAAGGAAGGCGGTAGATTATAGAATAGACAGAATGGCAAAGAATGATAAATAAAAATAAAATAGTTAAAGTATAAACTAAAGGAATTCTTTTGATTGAATCTGGAATCAAAGTTAGTATTCGGTGTGTGGATAAAAGATCTACCTATGTTATACTATTCAATTCTCGACGCTGAATCGACTTGATAGCTCAGATATTGTTATTCATGCTATTGATCCGATTCGATATCATCGAAATGGAATTCATCCCATTGAATTTACAAGCGAAAGGTTTATCATCTTTATGGGATTAAATCCCGAGTTATTGTGAAGTAAAAAAAAAAAAAAAACGAAACGATGAGATTATTGAAGTAAATATTCTCGCATTTATTGCTACTGCACTATTCATTCTAGTTCTTACTGCTTTTTTGCTTATAATATACGTAAAAATTGTCTGTCAAGGTGTTTAATTTGAATGAAAATTGTCTGTCAATGTGTTTAATTTGAATGAAACTGGACTTCTTAGTTCTTATCAATGATTTAAGAAAAAAGATTCCAATTTCACGTCTTAAATGAAGGGTTGACTCAACTGATCAAACTAAATTATAACGTAATGCATCTCTTTACATAAAACAATGTTCTCATGGTTTTAGTTATTACAGTTTTTATCGCTTCAACAAGTAAGAATCTTATATTGTTGATAAGCGATTATCAAACTTTCTTTAGTGTACTTTTAGATTATATATTGATGAAGCATAATGAACCACCATTGGATGCTACAATGGAAAAAGAGCAAAAGGAGGTTTCATAAGCTTCTGCGTTCGAGTCTCCCCGTACACTAATAGGGGTGGCCACTATAGCTTTTATCCGATTGGCAGTTCTAGGGCCTCGGGAGATTAGTTGAGATTCGAGTTCCCAAACGCTAATAATGGTAATCACTGAAGGGATTTACATAGTCATCAACTTTAGGGCCCTGGAGGATTAGTTGAGGTACGTGCAAGCGGATTCGAACACCCCGATCACCAAAAAAAAAAAAAAAAAAAAAAAAGATTACTTGAGATGTGCACAAGTTAGCCCAAACACCACTTATTACGTATCTAGTGTCTCATAACACAAATACTAGGTAGATATTAACTGCTTTCCCTAATAAACATTTATAGGGTTTAAGGTGGTAAGTTCAAAACTTGGGGTGGCCAAATAATAAAGTGAATTTATAGGGACTAATTAAAAATTCTATATAAAATTTGAAAGTTTTTGTGAACCTCTGGTTTAGCCCTAATCTATGACGTATATCAAATGTGTTTGGTTAGATTATCACCTATATAACCAACATTTATTATTATTGATATTGAAAAATTACTAAAATCTTATATTACTTAACAATCAAACATAGTAGTGTCAATAATATAAGACGACATTACTAGAATAATGAGAGATAACCCCCAACCAAATAGCCCCTAAGAGGATATTATATACTCCTGTTATATAACATATATAATCAAGATTAAGAAGATAAATTAAAATATTGTTTCCTTCAAATTAGTGATATATTAATTTATCATTTACATATTAATGTTATGTTTAAGATACTGATTGAAATGTATGGTATTTTACTCATACAAGATGAGGGGAAAGAATTCCAGTTGTAAAATATACAATTGAAGACATTAGACCATTAAAATCCTTGGTCCTTCCAACAAATTTTTGGGCCTCAAGTACTGATTTATAAGGGTCCATGTATTTTAGAGTAAACCATTCAAATCTATTAGGTTAAATTATAACGTTGATTTAGTATTATATAACAAGATTTTACACATATTCTAAAAAACACTGCTAAATTATGAAAATATATGTATGCCACCTAAATCACCTAGTTAACATAGATAAATCAAAATCTAAAACATTCTTGCACTCAGTCGGATAATTTATATTTTTAGAATGTGTTTGATACAGAAAATATTATATTATTAAAAATGTCATGCTTTACTAAAGCTGAAAAGATTGGCACTTGTTCTGTCCCCATGATTTAGGTCCATTTTGGTCCCTCCTCATCACAACTTCCAAGAATCACCACATTTGATTTTGCGGTTCATTACCTGTTTTTCTCACTTTTTTTTTTTTTTTTTTTTAAATATTGTTTGATCCCAGTGGCCACTTGCAAGTGAAAGAGTGGAATATTGGTGAAGAACAGCTACTCCTGATAGATGATCCCATCGAAATTCTTTAATATATTATTTAAGAAGTGGTGAGATAAGTCTCTTTTTAGTTTCTATTAGAATACATGTTAAAACTTTTACCCTATAAATAATTTTAAAGTCTCAAATAATTAATTAAGGTGCATATACACGATCCCAAACACCTTCTCTAATGAAAACAAAATTGTTTGTACCAATCTCATATAACTCTTAAACATATACTTGTTTAAGTGATGCATTTAATTTTATATTCCTGTCATAGTTAATTTAATTTTCTTGCATTAAGATGCTGCCCGACATTCATTAATTGTTTGTAATATTTAACTTCATAAATTAAAATGGAAACAGAGGAAAAAAGAAATCACGAGTTGATTTATTGGATTACAAATTATCCAGTTACATTGATTCTACATAGTATATGAAAGGGAAAGAAATATATATATATATATATATCTATGAATGACAAAGCCTAAACATGAACTTCTAGAAGTAGAATGCGTCCATCTTCAGGATCCGGTGGCTTAGCAAATTACAGGCGGTGCGGTTTAAGGGCAGCATAAGTCCGAGGTGATGGAGCAGGTGCAAGTTCAACCGTTGATTTTTGATCAGACGTCAAAGTATCAGTATGATTGGCATAACGATTCTTCATACAAGGAATCAAATTTAATGACTTCTCGTTTGGACAGGTCCTCCGCTTGGAGAAGAATTTACGGCATTCTTCAGGTGATCTCTGAAATGTAAGATCCAAAATGCAGTTCATCCGAATATCAAGTTTCTTGTTCCTTATCAACTTCCTGCATTCAGGTCCAACCTGCGTAAAATAGTTATATGACAAAGACAAGTTCGCGAGCTTCGGCAGCTTGCAGACCATCTCCGGAACCGGCCCGTAAAACTGGTTATTAGCCAAATTGAGGTTCTGCATACTGGCCAAACATCCAAAAGAGTGCGGAATGGGGCCAGTCAACACGTTGGTGCTGACATCGAATACAGTGGCATTTCTCAGGAAGCCGATTTCATATGGCAAGCAACCTGAGAACTTGTTGTTCAGGAAAAGCACTTCTAGCAGGTTCTTTGCTTTGCCAATGCTGCTTGGAATGGGACCGGTGAACTTGTTGTTGGCGAAAGTGAGATAAAGAGCTCGTGTGGAGCCAAGATTCGAAGGAAGATTTTCCGAGAAGTGGTTGTTATTGATGAAGAGGACATCAAGATCCAGGTTAAATACTTCAGGTGGAACCTTTCCTACAAATGAGTTGAACCTGAGGTCCAAGAAGGTTAATTTCTTGCAGTTAAGAACTTCCATTGGGAACTCGCCGGATAACTTGTTGTTGCTGACATCTAGCTCGTACAAGTACTTAATCTTGGATGTTAATTTTGGGATTGAAAGGGTGAAGTTATTGGAATTCACGTGGAAGATTGCCAAGTCATCCAACTGCTCAAGAAAATCAGAGAGGCTAAATCTCGGACCCTTAAAATTATAGCCATTGAAGTCTACTCCCGCAACCGCCCTCTGTTTTACGTCAGGACGAGTATCACATACAAAGCCTTTGTATTTGCAAACATTTTTACCTTTCCATGAATTTGTAATATGTTGTGGATCATCAACAATTCTAGTCCTGAATCTTTGAATTACTTCGCGAGCACGCATGAGTCGAGCATTCGGCCCGGACGGGGTTGGGGTGGGTGTCGGTATTGGAGATGGAGGTGGCGGTGGTCTTAGCTTTGGTGGAACTGGTACTGGTGGCAGCGGAGGTGGTGGAGATGACCGCCGCGGCGGAGATGGCTTTGGTGGCGATTTCTGCCGGGGCGGCGGCTGTGGCGGCGATGGCGGCGGTGGAAGCGGTGATGGAGGCTGTGGCGGCAGCGGCGGTGATGGCGGCGGGCAAATCTGCACGGGAGGAGGAGGAGGAGGACAATTTTGATATCCAGGAGAGGGAGCGGGACCAACTCCACCTCCACCTCCACCGATAATGATCTCCAAACCTTCTCTTCTTGTTTGATGATCACCCATTACCTTATGATGCAAACATGAATGAAAAATGAGAGCGAATAGCACTAGTGAAGAACAAAGCTGACAAATGGAGGCCATAATTTTATTCTACAGGATTTTTGAGAGTTGTAGCTATATAAATAGAATAGAGAGTGGTAGACAAAGAGTGGATGGCAGTCAAAGGCTCACGAGCAAATCAGACGACGTCTACCTCAAATTTACTAGCACTGGTGTTTCTCACTGAACTCACTCTGCCTTTATTGTATGTTACTTTCTCCAACTTTTTGGTAGGTTCCAAAATTTATGGCTGTCTTTAACTATGGCTTCAATGCATGCCTGTCCTTCAACTCTCTGGTTTTAATTCAATTCATTAGATTTACATAATTAAAATGGCAATAATACAGTACTACTACTGCCAGCCCGGTAGATAGATGATGATTAGAAAAAAGAAAAAGAAAAACGAAAATATGGTATTCTGCCAACCCATTGAGAAACTTTTAGATTCGAATCAAAGGTTAAAGTAATCAATTAATTATCTAAAAGCTTGAGCTAGTTATTTTTTGTTCTAATAACATGTTCCTTATGTGGAATAATGTATGTGGATTAAACAATACCCTTAACTACTAACCACTAACAAACTAATTAACAACAAACAACAAATAACAAATGTATATATAACTAAAAGTTTATGTTTTTATATAATTTATTTGATAAAATAGATTTGAACACTGGATTACTTTTTTAATACAAACTTAAAAAATTACCTTATATTCAAAATTATGGTCATAGGTAAAAGGGTAATACTATACTTACAACTCAATCTCATAAACTTTCTTTCAGAGCTTTGATGTGACGATTCACAATTAGTCAATTCGCAAATGGGTTTCGCTTGCCCAATTGTGAGCTGCTATATCGGAGTTATAAAAGAAAGTTTGTAAAATCCTACAAATAGAATCTAAGCAAGAACGTAATAGTTCACTTCTTGGGTAGCCAAAATTTTGGATTTACATTATAAAGTTATATACTCTTATCAAGTGTTTGAAATAAATTTGTGAGTGGTGTTATTTAAGCTCCACCCAAACTCTTTTTAAGTCCCAAAATTAATTAATTTTTTTATTCCAAAAATACCCCTTTCCTAATCTTTTTCAACTTCTCTAATTTCCTAATATTTTTCAACTTTTTTTTTTTTAACTTGTGATTAAAAAGAAAATCAAAACAATATTGAAAATCATATTTTTTGTCATGATTTTGCACAGGAAATATATTTTCCCACCTTTGTTTTGTTTTTCTTTTTATGGGTTTTCATAACTTTTCCTGAATCACAAGTACATCCGACATTCTCTTCCAAAAAATAAACGAATGAAAAAGGAAAAAAATTCAAGAAAGAATTGTTTTTGAACAAATTTGCTGTTTATTAATTACGATTAAATAAATGAGAAGTTAAAAGGATTAAGAAAGAAGATAAATTGAAAAGACCAAGAAAGTAAAGAAGTTAAAAAAATATTAGGAATAATTTTAGAATAAAATAAAATAACTAAATTGATTTTAGGGATTAAAAAAAGTTCAGGTGGATTTAAATAAACACCACTCCAAATTTGTAAGAAAGCAGGGAATAGGACCTCTTGGCCAGGGCGGCGGACATCTTGGACAAACTCAAATAGTTTGCAGAGTACAGGACTTGTTCCCGCCCAAAGTTTGGCGAAATAAGAGGTTCCTACCCCTGGTTTCACACATTTCAGAATCATACCTTTAAAGTAACACCGTTAGTGACCATTAGATTTTAAAACATATGCAAATGATACTATTACAAAACTGCCCTACCATCTTCTTCTTCTTCTTCTTCATCTCACTAGCTCCAAATCCTCTAAAAGCCATGGCCACCATCGTCGCCGCCACCACCATCCCAAAACTCATCCTAATTCTTCTCAGTATACTCCTCTCCTCCACATTACAATTACAACAATATCCAATGATTCAAGTTTCAATATGACTTAAAACTAAGATAAGTAAAAATTAAGAGGGAAGTAATTGCATTATCTTGTATATATAAAAGATGTGGTGCGAATGAAGTCATTCTTTAACTTTCAACTTCTTCACCAATCACCATTCTTTAACTTTCAACTTCTTCACCAATCACCATGACATCTTTCATTACTAACTTCTCTCCCTTTGGTAATGTTTGTTGTTCTTCATCTCCATCAAACTCCACCAACAAGTCACCAGTGAAGCAGCCGAGATAAGACTGGAGGAAAGGCTCCAAGCCCATTCCTTCGACTGGAACTTATCCAGCCAAAGACCACTGTAGGTTCTAAACATTTCATTTATTATTCCATCCAAGCTTTGTTTTCATCAACTTATTAATTAGTTAATTTTTTTTATTAAATACATGCATGGAGCAGTCTCTACGGTAAATCCCTTGGCCTTAAAAAGCAAAAGCTTAGCCACTTCTACTTCTACCTCAAAAAGCAAGCAACACACAACTCATATCAAGCAATTGGATTTCTCGATGTCAAACTAGGACCCATAGTTCATAGTATAAAAAGAGAATCTTTTTTCTTTTTCCCAGAAAAACAGATTTGGTGTTAGTTGTGGGCGTGGCTTAGGAGTGCAGAAATCTGATGAGGGGGGGTTGTCTCCAACAACCTGATTACACACAACAATCAACCAAATACAATAAGCAATTAGGAGCAGGTGTTAATTGTGTTTGATTTGAGGTGAAAACTGGTGGTGGCGAGGCTTCCAAGTGCACGGTAGTCACGTAAGAACAACTATGGCAGTCGGCGAACAACGAGCTGGTGCGGCCAGGGGGTTATAGGGATTTGATGAGGGTGGGGGAATGATGTCGGCGGTAGTGTTAGGTGGGGTGTTGGTGCCTTCAATCGGCTGGAATCCGGCCAGGGAGCAGCAATCGCGCGAAACAAAAAGCTACGGTGGTCAGGTGGAGGATAGAGGGGGAGAGAGAGGTTTTGGAAGAAACGAAAATATTAAAATCTGTTAAATGACTATTTTAACCTTTAATTGTTAAAAGAAATGAACGGTGTTAATTTAAGGGTGTGAATCTAGGATTTATGAAACCAGGGGTGGGAACTTGGCATTTCACTAAACCTTGGGTGGGAACATGTTGTTTGCTCTTAGTTTGCAACTTGAATATATGATCAACAAAAGACAAGATTACAATGTTCTGCATGAAGAGTGAAGACAATCTATGATTGGAGCTCGTGGTGTGTATGTTTGATTAAATTATTACTTAAGGGACGGGCAGCAACAACCCCTGGCCATGGCAAAGACAAAAAACAAGGCTTATCTCCACCTAAAAAACTTATACGCCATACAAAAATTTTCTTTGATAGGAATCTCTGCAATTCGGTACTCTTAAAACAATGCCAATTGAAAATGGTTAAAACAGTACTTAAGAAATGAAAGAACTGGACACTCAATGTCCTGCCAAACTCCCCTCACATGCAAACCTACTTTCTGTCAGCTTTAATAGTGCAGTGTATGCCTTTGATTTTTCAAAGCTCTGACAATATTTTTTACTCTTTATCATATAATTTACACATGAAGACAGAGAGAGAATGAGACTAAAGTGAATGAAAGTTTTGGTACTTGGAAATTTTGTAAAGAGATGAACGCATATATAAAGAAGAAAAGATGATAATTACGCCTGTACTATATTAGTCTTAAGAAATGATTAAGTGATTTGAGATATCTTTAGGAATTTATTCAAACTCGAATTTGAAACTTTTAGGTAAAAGTGTGATAGTAATATTTTGTGTAACAATTAATATTTGTGATGTTTTCGCTTATGAAAGTCTGATTGAGACCTGTTAATGTGGGTTTAAGGTGTTTCCAAGTGATTGTCAATTCAAACTTTAATGCACATATTCGTTCCAGCTAAGGTATCTTTAAAAAGAAGAGAGAAATTTTGTGAAATAGAACAACAAATCTGAAATTTTTATATGGCTGAAATTATGTGAAGAATAGTCAATTGAGACAAAATAGACATTGATGGAAGATGTTAATTGTCCTTAATAGATCAATTCTCCTCCACATGTAGGAATCGGAATTGGAATCGCAGAGTGTCGGTTCCAAAAAATGGAACTGAAACCCACCCGCACCGTGTCAGTTCCGGGTAGATTCCGGTTTCAGTTCTGGTTTTACCCGCAAGTTCCGGTTCTACCATCCCTACTTATAGATCAACTCTCCCCCACCAAATGCAATAATATTACAAATTACATGTGTCATTTAGCTTAGATTGCCCCATCTTGTAGGGTATTTATATCTTTCTCTCTAGGGCAAGTTCATACAATTTTATTTCTTAGGGGGCATTTGGATCTGGGGTAAATAAAATAATGGAGGTAATCTTCGTTTATTTGCAAGAGTCTGGTATTTAGTTTGCAAGTAATAAAATATTATGGGAATTTTTTATGGCATATAGTTTTTACAGTTGGTAATGTAGGGGGTAATCCGATTAACTTATTAAGGGGTGTTATTAAAACATTACCAAGGTAATATGATTTTTCTACCCATTTTGCCCTTAATTAAAAACCATTTCGGACACAATTGCCCTCAAATGTCTACCAAATAACAATTACCCAACCCCCTACATTTGAGAAATTAGCTAAAACACCCCAACCACAAAAAATTTAAAAGTTAACAAAATAATCCCAGCCACCCAAGATCATCGCTGGCCGTGACTCACCACTGCCGACCTCCAACTTTAGTCACCATAATGGTCCATGACCAGCGGGATCTGGCCGGTTTTGCGTGGTAAAGCCTTTTCCGGCCATGGATCACAAATCCATGATCGGAAACGACCAGATTTAGTGTGGCTGTGAAACGACCATAGATCTAGCTATTTTTTGGCCATAGATTTGTGATCCACAGCCATTTTCGGCTTTGCCAGCATATAGTCAGCCATTTTCTGTTTTGCCGGCATATAGTCGGCCATATACAACAAGTCGTGTGCTATTCCATCGACTGTCGATGGTGGTAGACGGTGGTGGTTGGATGCCGACAGTGGCTTGGTGCAATACCCCCTTTTTTTATGAAATTTTATTAAATTTTATTTTGTGATTCTGGGGAGTAAAGTGTAAGAATCTGAAAGTTCTGGGAAAAATAAATGGCCGAAACAAGTGGGGGCTAAATTGAAAATTTTTAGATATTTTGATGAATACTGACCATTCAAAGAAAAGGAAAACGGAGAAGAAGGAAAAACAGAGGAAAAAGAGAGAAGAAAAAGGAGAGAAAGAAGAAGAAGAGAAGGAGAGGAAGAAGAAAAGAAAGAAGGGAGAGAAAGATGAAACCGAGAATAGAGAGAGAGAGAGAGAGAGAGAGAGAGAGAGAGAGAGAGAGAAGAGGAGAGGACGGCGGAGGTGGCTGGAAAAGTGGCCGCTGGCAAGCAAAACTCCGGTGATCGGAGAGTGGAAAAGATCAAGCACATGGGAGGTGAGTAAAGCATGATATTTCCCTTTTTGGTGATTTATGATTCAATTGGTTTAAAGAACTCTCTTTGGATTGTTTTGTCTATGATTTGGTATAAATTCATGAAAACAAAACTGAAATGTGGAGATTGATAGCAATAATTTAGGTGGGTAGAGCATATATGTTGTTCTTAAACCCAATTTGTTATGGATGTGATTTTGGGTATGGAAGTTTACACTGTGAAGCCTGACCATTTAGACTTTCAAAAAATTTATCTGAACTCTGGGTTTTCGGTTGGAGCTCAAATCTGGATATGTTGTTTTAGACTTCTTTAGGAGTGTTTGAAAAGTTATTTCACTCAAAAATTCGAATTATTGGATTTTTTATAGATTTTTGAAGTGTGCCCTGAAAATTCTGGAATTTTTGTTTTCTGCAGAACATGTATTTTTGGAAAATGATTTGATGCATCTATTCTTATCCAAATTGAGTGATTTTAAAATTTTGTGAATCCTATATGTGTCTAGTTTAATTCTGGAGAGTTTCATGAGGTTTAGATTAAGGGCTGAATTGTTATGAATTTTATAAGTCAGTAACCTCAATTCTGGAAACAGTTGGCAGATTTGAATGAGTTGAAAGAAAATTGTGTTTTAAATAGTTATTGATTCTAGAATGACTTGAGAAAATTATGGGAACAACTCATGTGTCTCTAGAATTCCCCATTAAAACTATGGCTTAAATTGATGAATGAAAGTTTTATGAAAAATCCGAGAGCGACCGGTGTTCAGTTATGAGACAGTTTTGTTAAAGAAGAAGTTAGGTTAATATTTTGGTGTGTGAAGTGTCCAATGATTTTAATATTGAAGTGTTACCTTAGGGGGACTTATGTATGGAGGATTTATTGGATTTTGTATATAGGGAGGCAAGCGGGGACATTGTTAGAGGATTTCAATCTTTTTCGGCTTAAGGTTCGACCTCCAAAATGTGAGTGGAAAAATCTAAACCCTTAACTTTCATTTTAACAAAGTTATCTGTAAATGCTTATTTATACCATGGTTATTAGTATCTTACGATACGCGATACATATCCTATGATACAATTCGCTATGGGTCCTCAACGATATGTATTAGAGAGTGTATCTTAAATCTTTCGATACATTGATATGTATCCTACGATATGATACGTATCCATTCATATCTTTAAAAATATCGATACGACTTTATTAATTTAGGCCAAAGACCCAAAAAAAATTCGGGTTAAATCCGAGTCACCCAACTCGGTTAACTAAAACCTACCTAAATTTACCCATTTTGGATAAAGAAAGTGAAGAGGAACATGTGTTACCCATTTTGCATGATAATAATAATACAAATGAAGATATAGATATTGACATTGATCTTGGAAATGATATGAATGGTTTGGAGGAAATGATATAGATTCTTAATTTTGCGATTAATTTTGATTACGTAATACCATAATTTAAAGCCAATAATACCATAAAATTCTTTAATTAATCTTTGGAATGATATTAAATTTTAGAAATTTTTTATTATTTTATTAATTTTTTTTGAAAAAAATGTATCCTACGATACGACATGATATGTGATATATGATTCAAAAAATTAGATTTTCAATACACGATACGATACGCAATTTGACAACCATGATTTATACTTGTTTATTGTTTTAAATTGTGTAATATGTTTGATTTCTTTATATAAATGAGCTTTATTACAATGCTATTGTTGGAAATTGTTGATTGACATGAGAAAGATGGAATTTTGATGCTTTTGGGCAATAATTTGAAAAGAAATGAAAATGGGTTGAAATTGTTAGATTTGAAAACATTTCAGAACTTGCATTTATATTTTTGCGTTACATGAGATGTTATGAAATTATTTTATTTTATGAGAAAAATGTTTTGAGAATATGTATGAAATGTTAATAGTTTTCAAACCACCCTACGTAGTACCCATCCCTCTCATAATATTGATTTGATTCTACGCATGCGTACGATTGATGATTTGCTAGCCTAAGTGGGTCGAAGGCCCGAGCGAGACAGATATCGCTACACAGGATTTGATTTGCCAGCCCAAGTGGGTTGAAGGCCCGAACGAGGTAGATATCGCTACACAAGATTTGATTTATCGGCCCAAGTGGGTCGAAGGCTCGAGCGAGGCAGATATCGTTAGACAAGATATGATTGTGCTGGCCTGAGTGATGCTTGGTCTCACTGGGTTGAAGGATTGAGCAGTGACCGATTCCGCCTAGCAGGATGGATATAGTGGTTCAACCCGCGTGATGTTAGATCTTGTCGAGTTGGACAAATTTACCCCTGGATACTAGTTAGGTGAGAGTTTTCAGATGTGATTGAGAAATGGTTTGGATATATAAATGTATGTCATTTTTTTTTAAATGGAAATTTATAAATGTAAATGTTACCTGTATATGAATGTTTTTAAAAATGATATTTTTAGAGAAGCATGAGTGTATTCTTGTTTACTATAAAAGTTTTCAGAAAGAAGTTTTGCAATGAGAGATTCAGCATTGGTTATGAAAGATGATTTATATTATAAAATGTGTTTATGGAAATGAGATTCTACAAGGATGAATGTTTTTTTTTTTTTTTTTTTTTTTTTTTTTTTTTTTTTTTTTTTTTTGTATATTGAAATGTTTTGTTGCATATTAACCCATTCCCACTCACTGACGTTTCTAGCTCACCCTTCTTTTTTAAATGTTTTTCTTTCCCCCCTAGCAGGTCAAGAAGAGAGTATGCAAGGAGTGGATCCCACTCAAGGTTGGGCCAAGCGCGACTTCATTTCATCATATGATCCATAGTTGTGTTTTATTTTCTGTTGCAAAGTTTATGTTTCTTCATCATGTATTTATTTCATGTTCTGGGTTCTAAAGATATGGAAAATTTGACACCATATGTTTCATTTTGTAAAAATTTCAACTGCATTTGTTTATTTGCAAATGAGTTTATATTTACTTGTAAGAAACAAAAAAAAGTACTTTAAATGTTTTAGCTAGATGAAGTTTTTGATGTTTTAATTCATAAACAAGTTTCATAGTTTTCCCACATAGCACTTCTCGGTCACTTGAATCTCATGGTGGCACCTAGAGCTTATGGGATATGGAGGGTCGGGATGGATCGTGTCACTTGGGTGTGGTGGGGTTGATTTGTTACAAATTAAAGTTTTATATGGTTGGAGTGTTTTAGCAAAATTTCAAATATAGGGGTTAAAGAAATGATTCAAAAAATAATAATAAAAAATATTATTATATTAATATTTAAAAAGGAGGGCAATTTAGTAATCTATATAGCATATTCACCATTTATCATTTAGTCAAACATATTATTTATTAATTTATTGAATCATCAAACACATTTTCAAACATTCCTAGTAATCTTCAAGTTGATCTTTCTTTCCGTTAATATAATATCCCCCCATAATAAAACTTATATGATCCAAACACCCCTTAAAGATAAACTTTTACATATCCATACTACTCATTACTACTGTTGAGCATTTATACATGTTTCTTAGTGTATATGTTTCTCTTTGATTAATATCTTTTAAGGAGTTTCAATTATCATATTAATCACTCTTTTCGAAATTTAAAGTTTAACAAAATTTATGTTAGAAAATAAGAGTTTATATATATACTTTTTAGAAAAAGAGCATGAAACTCAAGTTTCATTCAAACCTAATTTTTGAAAACAAGAATATGTGCCTAAAACCTAAATAATAATAAATTAAAACCCCATATATTAATTCATGAATGAAATATAGAATTACCAAAAAAATAAAAATAAAACCAACGCTAAAAAGTAAATGCAAGAAATTTTGAATTAGGATATTTACATGCAAGAAAGTTGAGAAAACAAGAATTGTCTCTTTTTCTCTTGGAAAAAGGATTGAAGATCTAGAAGAAATGATTTTGGAGAATGTCTTTGGTTTTCGGTACCAAAAATATCTTGGTTTAACTTGGAACTAAACAGTCCAATAGTGAAATTGAAACAAATATTTTAGTTTCATGAATTAGTTGTAGACTAAAGATTAGTCCCATTTTACTATTTTAGGGTTAAAGGTGTAAATTTCAACAAATAAAGGAAGCCGGTGTTCAAAAACTAAATTTATAGGGATAAAACATAAATTCCTATAAAAAGCTGATGGAGCCAGGGGTGGCCAACAGATATCCTATCGATTTATTTAATGGCAATTCCTGACTTTCCACTTGCGGAGTGGTATTTGGATATTTCTTATGCCTTTAGGAGCTCAATTCTTCTTCTTCTTCTTCGAATTTATGTAGCAATTATATTTCTATTTTAAGGTTGAATGGATCGGGGATATGGAGTGATCATTAATTGGGTCAGAGTGATTCAAATTTTTCTGGTTCAATTCTTACTTAATAATCCAACTTTTTATTTGAATCTCATCATATCTTTTAAGTTGATGAACGAGATCCATATTTATTATTTATTTCAAAGTATATGCCACTAGATATTGGGTCCGCATATTGCGTGGGTATGTTTTTTAATATTTTTAGAATAGGTTGTAAAATAATTTCTATATATGTACAGTTTTAAAGTAAATATAACTTTTATATATGTACATATTATGTTAGCATAATTAATATTATACCTTTATGATTATTAATATTATGAAGATCAATTATTTGAACTTAAAATTTATATTGATTCATTTTCAGGTTTGATATTGACTATTTTTTTCACAGTATAAATTCTTTCCAAATTAAGGTTTGAAAACTGACTATTTCCATCTTAATACATTTTTCTTGAAAATGGTAGATTCTTGGAATGTTTACGTAATGTACTTATATAATTATTGTTAATTGATGTGACTAAATCCACTCCAGCAAGTGCACTAGCCGTGTTCAAGTATAAGTAATGAGTTTTAGTATCGTCCCACAAAGATCAAAGCAATATTCTAATTACCTAAAACTACCTACACGTTATTTGAGAAAACGAAATTTTAGAGTGTAAAGCTAATGGATTAAAAAACTAAATTAAACAAATAAACAAGTTGAAAAACTTTACAGTATTAATAGAGTAAGGGTAAAGATTTCCCCCTAATTATGCTTGGCAACTACTCTTAATACCCGTTTGTGCTATGAATTGGTAGGATCTTCTAAGGGCAATTATCCTTATTCGCATGATTTCAACTTAATACAATCCCTATTCGGTTACTCTGAAATTAAGAGCAAAAATTCATCAATCCCTTACGACTAATCACCCTATTCCGTTATGATTTAGATAGACCACAATAATCCTAGAATCTCTATTCGTTACTTCTAGTTTTAAACGTTTGCAATGTTATTCCAACAAAACAATTAAAATATGAGTTAAGCAATAAACCCTAACTTCTCTATTCAAAACATCATTAAGGTAATTAAATCAATCCAACATTCATAAAGCATTAAACCTAACCTCTTGCACAAATTCATAACATAACGGGTATTAAGAATAAAAATTATTCAACAATAATTAGGGTTCCATCCTCCCCAACAAAAGGGATTTACTCCATCCTAAGAACAAAGAAAAATAGGAGAAGGAAAACATATTCAGACTAGAAAAGAAACAAAAATCAACTCTTAAATATGATCTTCAGTCTTCAGCCCCAAGAATCCATCTTCTCCTCTCAAAAATATGCAAAATTCGTCCCTTAACCACTAATCTCAATTGTACTTAAATACCCAAAGAGTCCTAAGTGAAAAAAGAAAGAAAACTGATAAACGCCTTAATAGTTTCTACCACAACCCTAGCCGTGGCCAAATTTAAGTCACCATAGCCTAGGTCTGGGTGCTTTCTGGTCTCTTTGTTTTATCTTTGTTCCACCACCATGGCTATGGTAAACTACCAAGGCATGGTCGTAGCCTTCAAGAATCTAGGTAATCTCAACTTCTTTAGCTTTAAGTCCCAATTTCATTCCCATACTCCAATCTACTCAATCAAACCCTGAAAAACACAAAAGTTATCCAATCATAGGTAACCATTCATATCTCAAACTTACAAAAACAAACATCAAACAAAGGAAACAAATGAGAAGTTAACTAAACTAACATCAAAACATCCTAAAAACACTCAAATTATGCAACTTATCAACTACCCCAAACCCTACAAGAAAACTGACTTTCTGCGTCTAGCAAAATTAGACTTAGAAAGTCACATTTAGACGCTAAACATTTTTAGCGTCTAAATTCGGTAGTCGGCCTCTTAGTTGCAGTAGCTGGTCGCAGATTCATAGCGCGTCTATATTGTGGTTAGAGCGCAAAAAGTTTTTTTTTTTTGCGACTATCAAAATAGTCGCAAATGTTGTTCAAAATAGTCCCCAACTTAAACGCTAAAAGTTGAAGGGTAATTTGGTAAAATTATATAGCGACTAATCAATTAGTTGCAAAATGTCGGTTTTAGTGTCAATAATTTGTCGCGAATCCCACGCAAATTAGTCGCCAAAGGTGTAAGGGTAATTTCGTCAAAGCTTTCGCAACTATTTATTAGTCGACGAATGTATCTTTTTGTGACCAAAATTTAGTGGCTACTTTAACTCTTTTAGACTCGAATGTAGAATCCAAACGGTTTTTCGCAACTATTTTATTATGGCTGAATGTATCTTTTGGTGACCAAATTAGTAGTTAATTATAGTCATTTTAGACGCTGATATGGAATCCAATAGGTTTTTTGGACTATTTTATTAGTGGCCGAATTTATCTTTTAGTGACAAAAATTTAGTGGTTAATTGTAATCATTTTAGAGACGCTGAATGTGATTTCGAAATGTTATCGCGACTATTTTTAGATGCTGAATATGGAAACAATTATACTATTACTTTTTGCTACTAAAACATAGTTGCAGAATGTGTTTTTTTAGAGCATTTCATATTGACCTCCAGCGGAATGAAACTATGCTAATGTCTTTTTGCTACTAAAATATTAGTTGCAGAATGTTTTTTTTTTTAGAGCATTTCTTATTGACCTACATATACATTCAACATGAACAAAATGGACACAATATTAAAATTTGATCACTAAATCAAAATCATATTTTCATACATATATATGTAGTCAATACATGGATTTTTATGCACGATGAGCAATAAAAATCCAAAATGCACTATCACATGTGCATAACCAAAAAGAACAACATGCACCCACATTTTCCTTTTTCTACCTATCTATCTGTGCATAACTACAAAAAATGCCCACCCCATGTACACCATCTAACACATATATGCAACACATCCTAAAAAGTGGTTCTACCCCCATGTCAAAATATCTTTGTCCATACAACACACAATAACCATCAATACTGTTAGCACGTCAAGTGTCACCAGTTCCGGTTTGAATAGCTGTAGTTGATGAGGACGAGTCTTCATCATTCGAGAAGGCAAGTGCTGTCGAGTTAGAGCTTTATCAGATTTCTCTAGTTCAAGGGTTATAGTTAGCGTCTTCATCATCTCTAACAGGACCAATTTTTGGTGTTCAAGCTTTTTATTTTCTCTTTTTGTTGATCAAATAAGATTAGCTGGTCCTCCAACTGTTTAATCTTCTATCCATTGTGACCTTCTAGGTTCCCAAACAAAACATAAATTCAGTATCATAAATATGTTCTATCACAAGACAATGCTCAACCCAATTAAACCACATTCATCCATGCAAAGAATATAGTACTAGTGATAATGTAAATGGGTCTAAACGATCAATAAATTAATTAAATACAATTTACGTAACTTATACCTTTTTGTTATGGTTGTAGTAGCTGTGGTGCCCGCAGTCTTCTTAGCCTCGGTCTTCAAGTCAACTTTAAAATCCTCAAAAACCTTTTACAACAATAATTAGGTTTTAATTTTATAATTTATCAAGAATATGTCATTTTTCTTATATGAAAAGAAATACCACACTCTAAATTATTAATGTAGGAGGTCTCTCTTTGGTACCTAATTAAATACATATAAAAAACGTCAACTCTCCGTAGAAGTCATGGAGACAAAGATGGCTATGGAGGCAAGCAATAAAAAAGAAAAAGAATATGCAACTGGCTAATTAATTAAAGAGATTAGGTAAGAATTACAAGGAGTTTAACAAGTAACACCATATTAGACATTATAAAGTCTTAAATGATAGATCAGACTTGTAGAACGCAGGAAAAGCAAGCTTTACAACTTTAATTATTTTTTTCGTTGAGCATGCCTTATCCTCACAATCTTATAGATATTAAAATTAATATATAATTCATAACCAAACTTTGTTATCTTCACTTTTTATAAGAAAATTATTAAAAATTAAGAATTGTTGTAACGGATGATTCATCAAATTACTACTAACAATTAAGCCTTCTATTATTTTTACTTGCCCAAAAGCACTTAACAAATTTTTACTTGCCCAAAAGCACTTAATAAATGTATATTTGTAGTTCTCAGCTCGGAACAATATTTAATTTTAGAAGAAATTAAAGGTATTAGATATAGCTAACTTATACCAGGACTTACTTCAAAGTTAACTAAGCAAAAAGCATTAACATCTCGAAGATGAATGTAGCACTAGGCCGCATCAATTGAATGGATGCATTTAATAGTAAGGTATCCAAACCAAATTATTTCACTTTATGGATCTCTTACAAGAAACAGATGGGATGAAGAGCAAGACAACCCTTTGAATGTTCTTTAAGTTATAAAATGAAGCTTCCGTTTATCATAATCTAGACACCCTGCATAAAAGTCTACAGCAAGTAATTTAGTTCACTTGTTTGATCTTACTTCTCCAATTTCACCTAATCATATTTATAAAGATCTTCTATCTGCAAAGAGGAGGTCATTCAGTACCTGAAACAAAGCAAAGTGAATGAGATGAAGCCCTAAATGAGCCGATCAAACCAAAAGTATTTGTCTGAGCCCTGTACAAGTGGCATCCCTTGCACCACCGCATGTCTTTTGGTAATTTCAAGAGCCATTTGTGTCAAAATGGATTGAAGCTCCATTCCAATAGCTAAGATTATCTGCAACCAATTATAGTATTCAGAATTTCAACTCTTCCAGTAAGTCAAGATGATAGGTTGCAGAGAAAAATTTCTTACAATCACAGGATTAAGGATGCCACATAATCTTGCCATCCTGAAAATGAAAATAAATATGTTAATGAACTATATCAACTTCTAGTTCATTTAAAGGTCAGAATCATTTAGTTCAAAAGGCATTATCGAGGAGATAAACTCACCATTAACGTTTACAAGCAAGAAAGACACAATGATGCCCACAAGACAGCCTGCCATAACAAAAAAAAAAAAAAAAAGGAAAAAAAATGTCAGGACAGAAACATAGACTATATGTAATTGATTAGGCAAGAGTGGTACAAGAAAACTGCGAACATAGCATAATAAGAAACACATTATAAAAAGAGTATTACCTTACTCCCACCACTATCTTGAAGTCATCCTCTAATGATCGTTTAATATTTTTGGAAGTTAAATTTGCTTCCAGGATCAAATGAACCTATCATTAATACAGAATTGTATGGTAGAGCCACAGACTCAACTTTCCTAACTTTAGGAACTGTGAATTGTTTAACTGAAAACTCACATTGATGATCCGTTACGCAGCCTGCGTCATCTTCTCTATTGGAATGAAAGGCTTCTTCTTTCTCTTAGGTAGTACAGGTGGAAGATCCACATTTTGGGGATTTCTTGTTTCTTTACAGTTTGATAATGTCCAGATCTCTAGCTAGAAGCATAACACTTAATTTTAACCCCAATAATTAAATTCAGCATTAAAATTTGATTAGAACATCAAACTACCCCGAGCACGGCCACTTAATAAGTACTCATGTTTCCACTTTTAACTCATTCTTTGACTCATTTCCTCAGCACATGGTGAGCAATGCAAAATAAAAAATACCGTAATTAACGCATACCCATCTCACGCAATTCATGAAACTCACATGAAAACCTGATTAATCAATAAAATATTGGAATTATAAGCTAGATGCTATCAATCAAATTGAACTCATGAACTTAATATCTATTCCACAAATCCCAATTCTGTAACTTCTAGATCCATGCTTCTTTCGTCTTTATCCCTAGTCGCCAACAAGTACAACACCCAAAACTGAAATTAGCTATAATCCAACCCCATATCAACGCAATCAATAATTGAGTTTAATTCAACGAATAATATTCAGCTCTAAAACGCAGTAATGAATTACCTTAGAAACAAACTGAAATGTGTCAAGCAACAATTCAAAAGCCTCCCTAGCCGCAGCAGCCTCCATCTTTTCTTTAAACCACTCTGCAACACCAATAGACCCTTCAATAGTGACTCTAAAACCCTCGATTCTCTCCCTCAACTCAACAATGGGGCCTGCATCCGTACATGCCCGCGTCGACATCGACGAGCTTGTGTTTCAAGTTAACGAAATCAGCACATCCCTGTCAATTAAATCGATAGTTCATGCTTGAGGAAAGATAAATGAGATGTAGCTTAGATCAGAGTGTCTCGAAGGGACACAAATTTCGGAGCTCCAAGATATGGATTCGGAGTCAAAGGTTGGGAGAGAAAGAGATTGGATTTAACCAAAGAGGATGAGCGTCACATGGATCGAAGAAGAGTTAGTGGCGATCTAGGCGGTGGAGCAGTTGCGATCGAATCCACATTTCTGATGTGGTTGTGGTTCTTTGATACAGTTTTTTCTCTAATTAATCAAGACTTCGTATTTGCATTGGAATGAAGATTTTTAGTGCAACTGTAACTGCAATGTTAAGAAAGAACGAACGCTTCTGACATCGTCGTTTATAAGAACATTGTTGTAAGAGCGTTTAGGGTCAGAAGCCGCCGTGAAAAGATTGAGAACAATGAGGTTCGATGGCGACAGTCAGAACTAACAAGGACACGGGAGAATTCCAGATTTTAGGGAAAAATGGAGAAGAAGATGCGACGGAGTGATCATTAGGGTTTAGGGTAAAATTATTTGGGGCTTTTGGATAACTGGGTATATGTAAAACATTTATTTGGTCCCTACATGAATGAAAAGTGACAGTAGACCCTAAATAAATCATTTGACCCCTACAAAAAAAAATGAGACAAAATCAACCGGCTGTATATACTTTGGGGCCTTGTAATTACTGTCCAATATGGGATATTTGGAAATATAATTTTATTTGGAAATAAGTCGATTTGCAACTAAAATTTAGTCAGTAAGAATTAGTGTTAGTTGCCCATAATTGAGGTCCGGCGGGAACAAATAATTTTGGGGGAATATGATTTTTTAAGTTAAATTAGCAACTAAATCAAATTTAGTTGCTGTATATACTTTGGGGCCCTTATAATTACTGTCCAAATATGGATATTTTGGTAATTTCATTTTTCTATAACTAATCATTAGTTACTAATAAATCCCTATTATTCGCAACTAATTAGTAGTTGCAAAAAATTGTTTTTTGCAACAAAAAATGTAGATGCAAAAGCCATATTTAGATGCAAATTATCAATTTTTGGAGGGAAAAATCACCCGGAAAAAATTGCAACTAAATTTATTAGTCACTAAAGCAACCGGTTCTATGACTAACAAAATAGTCACAAAAATTAACTTTAGATGCCAAATGTTGGAACATGTGGGCCCCAAAATTTTAATTCTCTTTGCTCGACTAATGTCAATTAGTTGGTAAATGTAGCCTTTTTGCAACTAATTCTGGTTAGTTGCTAAAAAATTGGTTGCAAAATGTCAATTTTGCTTGTAGTGAACTATATCCTTTGCTCATCCCCGAGTAAAGAAATATCAGAAAAACAAACTCAACAATCATCAAGAATTCGCAACATTTCCACAACGGAAGAAGGCAAACATGCTTTAAATAATTCCATGCATCCCAAACACACACCCAACTAATTGGCAACTCTAATCTTTCCCCAACGCAGTCATGCCTCACTAAGACTTTATACTTAATCCCTGCTTATTTTTTTCTCTCTCTCTCTCTTTTTTTTTCATAGGCTTCCTTAGATTGTCACATCACCTTTTTACACGAATGCACACACTGTGGATGAATGCCTCTGGTTACTTAGCAATGTCACAAAATATAAAGTGCTTTACACACTCATACTCAAGCCACGTTTGACACAAAAGTAAACATGGGTCTCATGAATACTCCTAGTTACTGAATAGCTTGAAATAGTGGAGTAGTTCATTTAAAAACAACAAATAAGCATAGTTAATTTATTTCAAGATTGAACATACAATTTTTTTTTTTTTTTTTTTTTTTTTTTTTTTTTTTTTTTTTTTTTTTTTTTTTGTGTAGGGAGTGAGGACAAGGCTCAACTAGTACACAACAAAGTCAAGTAATAAACCAGAATTTGCACAACCATCTAGAATCGCATACTCTTCAGCATTCCTAAAGATATGAGCATGTTTTGAATCCTTTTAATGACTTGATACTACCACCACTCCAAATGATTACAAAGTTCATCACAAAAAGCATTTTTTTTTTTTTTTTTGGGCGGGGGGGATATCACAAAGTTTCGCTCGGGATTGTATCAAAAGCACAAGCATAATAACCACCATGCAGCAAATACAAAATGCAAACCAAAAACACACAAATAAACTAAACACTTCCTAAAAACAAACACACCAAACAAAAAAAATAAATCATCAACAATGCAACACAAATCAAACTGCCCACTCCCCTAAACTTAAAGAATGCAATGTCCTCAATGCATAAAAAACAAAAACAAAACAAAAAATATGGAAAATAAAAGATAGAAACATCCCTGAAAAAGAAGAGTTTTTTTTTTTTTTTTTTCACATGGCCACGGCTGTGTAAAATGACACGGGGTACCCCATGGTGAAGGCTAGACTCTGCAAGCTTTTTATCCTTTAACATTGCCACGACTGTGTAAAATAACACATGGTAGCATGTGTTCTATTCTACTCAAAATTGTCTTCTTCTTCTATCTCTTAAGCTTCCCCCAAACTTGTTCCTTGTTCCGACGATAACAAAACAAAATCAAACAAAAATAAAATAATTGTAGAAGAGAGAAAAAAAAATTATAGTTCTAATTTAGAGTCGTTAGCTTGACTTTCTCTGCTTTCTTCATTCAAGAAATTGGATGGACGCGGTGTTTGGATTGAACCATCCTCCAACATAGTGCTTCAAAAGGTGTCCATTAACTTTAAACATCTCACCTGTCTTTCCATGGCGGATCTCAATTGCTCCAAAAGGTGTTACCTGAATTACCTCATATGGACCCGTCCATCTTGATTTCAATTTTCCTAGGAAAAGACGAATACGACTATTTTAAAGAAGAACTTGCTGTCCCGACTTGAACTCTTTTTTCACAATGTACCTATCATGCCATTTCTTTGTCTTCTCCTTGTACAAACTAGCACTCTCGTATGCCTAATGACAAAATTCATCTAGCTTACTCACCTACAAAAGACGTTTAGCACCTGCACTTTGCACATCGAAATTCAAAAATTTAGTAGCCCAATAAGCTTTGTGCTATAATTCTATCGGCAGGTGACATGCTTTTCCAAATACTAACCTATAAGGTGACATACCTATAGGTGTTTTTAAGGCTGTCCTATATGCCCATAAAGCATCATCTAACTTTGTCGCCCTTTATAGAGGTAATAACAGTCTTTTCTAAAATCCGTTTTAGCTCTCTATTAGAGACCTCTACTTGACCATAGTTTGAGCATGGTAAGGAGTGGCTACCTTGTGTGTGACTCCATATTTCTTTAAGAGAGCATTAAATTGGTGATTACAAAAATGCTTCCCACCATCACTAATGATTGCCCTAGGAGTTCCATATCTAGTGAAAATATTCCGCCTAAGGTCGAGTACAATTCTAAAATCATTAGTTTTGGTGGCAATTGCCTCGACCCATTTAGAAACGTAATCTACTGCCACAAGTATAAAAGCGTTCCCATACAATGATGGAAAGGGTCCCATGAAATCAATACCCCAAATATAAAAATTTTCACATACCAATATATTATTTAAAGGCATCTCATCTTTCTTAGAAATTTTATCTGTTCTTTGGCAACGATCACAAGAGGATACATACCTTTGAGCATCTCGAAACACAGTGGACCAATAAAAACCTGATTGCAACAAATGCCCTCTGGCTTCTCTATCATGGCAATGACTCAAAATAGCTCCAATCTCTTCTTCCGACACACATTTTCGAACAACTTGATTTGCACATAGTTTGTACAAGTAAGGGTTTTCCCACAAATAATATTTGACATCAACCAAAAATTTCTTCCTCTGCTGGAATGTAAAATACTTTGGGATCTAGCCTCCTGCAAGAAAATTAGCCAAATTAGCAAACCATGGAGATTTAGAAAAAGAAGAGTTAAGAGATAGAATTCGCTCATCAGGAAATTTTGCACCAATATCTTGCTCTTCAAGGATTGAATTATCTAGCTGGGATAAATGATCAGCAACTTGATTTTGTATCCCCTTTCGATCTTTAATCTCCAAATCAAACTCTTAAAGTAGAAGGACCCATCTGATAAGGCGTGGTTTAACATCCTTCTTAGCAAAGAGATGTCGTAGAGCTACGTGATCTGTGTAGACTATGGATTTCGTGCCTATGAGGTAGGATCTAAACTTCTCGAATGCGAAGACCACTGCTAGTAATTCTTTCTCGGTTGTTGTGTAGTTCAATTGCGGACCATTTAAGGTATGACTAGCATAGGATATGACCTGAAACATTTTGTCTTTCCTCTGACCGAGAGTAGCACCAATGGAATAGTCACTCACGTCACACATAATTTCAAAGGGGTTGTTCCAATCTGGTGCGATCACTATCAGTGCTGTCACTAGCTTCTCTTTCAGCAAATTAAAGGCCTGCAAACATTCATAATCAAAGTTAAATTTTACATCCTTGGCAAGAAGATTAGATAAAGGTTTTGCAATTTTTGAGAAATCTTTAATAAATCTTCTATAAAATCCCCCATGGCCAAGGAAACTTCTGATTGCTCGAACCGTCGTTGGGGGAGATAATTTTTCAATCACTTCCACTTTTGCTTTATCAACCTCAATCCCTCGCTCAGAGATCTTGTGTCCAAGCACGATACCCTTGCGTACCATAAAATGACACTTCTCCCAATTCAGCACAAGATTTGATTCCTCACAACGCTATAAAACTAACGCAAGATTTTGGAAACAAGATTCAAAGGTTAGTTCATACAACGTAAAATCATCCATGAAAATTTCCAGAAATTTTTTAGTCATGTAAGAGAAAATTGCCATCATGCAATGTTGGAAAGTAGTTGGTGCATTACATAAACCAAATGGTATACGTCAATAAGCGAAGTGGCATAAGGACAAGTAAATGTTGTTTTCTCTTGGTCCTTTGGAGCAATAGGAATGTGATAATAACCAGAATAGCCATCAAGAAAATTGTAAAATTTATTACCCGCTAATCTCTCTAACATCTGATAAATAAATGGCAATGGGAAATGGTCTCTTCTAGTGGCAGAATTTAATCTTCTATAGTCTATACACACACGCCATCTAGTTACCATCCTAGTGGGGATAAACTCATTATTTTCATTCTTCACTACAGTCATTCCCCCTTTCTTAGGTACTACTTGCATAGGACTAACCCAATTACTATCAGAGATAAGATAAATAATATCTGGATCGAGTAATTTTACCACTTCCTTTCGTACCACTTCTTGCATGGCATGATTTTATCTCCTTTGTGGTTGTATTGTTGGCTTGAAATTCTCTTTCATGAGAATCTTATGCATGCAGATGGAAGGGCTTATTCCCTTGATATCAGCAATTGTCCATCCCATAGCCTTCTTGTGCTTCCTCAAAATGTCTAGCAGTGACTTCTCCTCCAAATCTGTCAAAGATGCAGAAATAATCACAGGGTAAGCATCTTTGTCTAGAAAAGCATATTTTAAATGCAAAAGAAGAGGTTTAAGTTCAAGTTTAGGAGCCTCATTAGGAGTTTTATGCAATCCCTCCTTTAGCTCCATATTATTATCAGTTAGAGATTCATTTCTAAAGCTTCAGCTTCTTCTCTCAAGCATGGGTCTTCATCTTATGTTGTGCTCGACTCCATTAGACATCTCTCCAAAGAGTCCTTCTACAGAATTTCTTCTCTGTGATCACCTACAATCTCACCAAAGTTGTCAGAGTGAAAACAAGATTCAATATAAAATGCAGTAGGATTTTTCATCGCTTTATGGACATCAAAAAATATTTCTTCGTCATTTAGTCTCAGAATTAATTTTCCTTATTGCATGTCTATTAGAGCACAAGCTGTCACAAAAAATGAACGTCCCAAAATTAGAGGTACCACCTGGTCCTCTTCCATGTCAAGAACTATGAAGTCCACTGGAAAGATAAACTTGTCAACCTTTAACAAAATGTCTTCAACAATGCCTTTAGGCTGTTTGATTGATCTATCAGCAAGCTGAAGCGACATGTTTGTCTCTTTCACTTCTCCAAGTCCTAGCTTCCTGAAAATTGATAAAGTCATTAAATTAATACTAGCACCTAAATCACACAATGCATTATCAAAGAATGAATCTCCTAATGCACAAGGTACAGTAAAAATCCTTGGATCTCTCAGTTTAGGAGGTAATTTATTTTGCGAAATGGCACTGCATTCTTCAGTGAGCATAACTGTCCCATGCTCCTTGATCTTTTGCTTGTTAGAAAGGATGTCTTTTAAGAACTTTGCATAGCTAAGAATCTATGCTAAGGCTTCAGTAAATGGAATATTTATTTATAATTTCTTAAAGACCTCTAAAAACTTTGAAAATTGTTGATCCAGTTTATCATTTCTAATTCTATCGGGATAAGGAAATTTAGATACATCTTTTTCAGCAACAATAGAATCATAATTTGACATACCTTTTCCTTTATCTCTTGTAATTTCCTTTATCATAGTCTCTATCTCTTTTTCTGAATTCGCTTTCTTTTCTTCAATGGAGACCGGTAACTCAACTCTTCACTTTCCACCTTCTTTTGTGATGCTTCTTCCCCAATCACCTTTCCATCCCTCAAGGTTATGGCCTTACATTGCTCCTTCGGGTTCTTTTTTGTGTCACTCGGTAAATGCCCTTGCTGTCTACCCGAAATGATATTGGCCAACTGGCCAATTTGAGCTTCTAAATTCTTGATGGAAGCCTCTTGGTTTTGAATTCTTGTCTCTGTAGTACTCAAGAACTTCGCCATCATCTCCTATAAATTTGATTTCTTCTCTTAAGATTGAAAACTTGATGGTGGAGGCTTCACTTGATTGTTGTTACTTCAAGAGAAATTTGGGTGATTCCTCCACCCTAGATTATATGTTTCACTGTATGGATTATTATTAGGCCTGCGAAAATTTGAAGCACAGTTAGCTTGATCAAGCATAGAATTAACAGCAAACATGTTACCTGATTAACACTCATGGTGAGGGTGATCTTCGCCACAAAAATCACACATAGAAGCCATTATTGCATGTTTTTGCATTTGAAGTCCATCAATCTTCTTATTTAACACCTGCATTTATGCTACCAAAGTCGTGATAGCATCTATGTTATGAACACCCGACGTTCTTCTCACAGGCAACCTCTCTATCGGCCATTGATAAGAGTTTGAAGCCATTTCCTCCAGCAATTCATAAGCTTGTTCTGGTGTCTTCTTACCTAAAGTACCACTTGCAGCAGCATTGATCATATTCCGAACTTCACTATTAAGACCATTATAGAACGTTTGGACTTGTAGCCAAACTGGTAATTCATGGTGGGGGCATCTTCGGAGCATGTCCTTGAACCTTTCCCATGCTTCGTATAGTGACTCTGTATCCACCTGCACAAACATAGTAATATCATTACGCAATTGCGCAGTCTATGTAGGAGGAAAATACCTACTCAGGAATTTTTGTGTCATTTGCTCTCAGGTCGCAATCGAGCCTGCTGGTAATGAGGTCAACCAATCGAGCCTGCTGGTAATGAGGTCAACCAACTCTTAGCTTTGTCTCTTAATGAAAATGAGAATAATCTTAGTCTTATAGCTTCATCAAAAACCCCATTGTGTTTAAAAGTATCACAAATCTCCAAAAATTTGCAATATGTAAGTTGGGATCTTCATGTGCCAAACCACCAAGCTACACTGACTGCTGAATCATCTGGATGATTGCTAGCTTTATCTCAAAGGTGTTGGCATTGATCACTGGTCGTCGAATGCTCGATGTCGCTCCATTTAGAGATGGGGTAGAGTACTCGTTCAATGTGCGAGTTGCTGTGGTGTTCTATTATTTTGGTTATCCTGATCACCTATGATATCCCTTTTGATCGCTCTCTTTCTTGCGTGAAAGTGCGCTCTATCTCAAGATCAAATGCTAGTAAAATCTTTCCAAAAGCTCTGGTCATACACTAGCAGAAACACCTATTAGTTTCCAATAAAAACAAACAAAATTAAAAAAAATCTCAAAGTAATAGGTAATCTTAAAATAATCATAGACAATCGGATGATCCCCAGCAACGGCGCCAAAAACTTGATGCAACTAAATCAACTCTAGCAAATGCACTAGTTGTGTTCAAGTAATAAAGTGATGAGTTTGAGAATTGTCCCACAGAGATCAAAGTAAATATTCGTAATTACCTAAAACTACCTACACGTTATTTGAGAAAATAAAATTTTAGAGTGTAAAGCTAATGGATTAAAAATAACTAAATTAAACAAATAAACAATGTGAAAAACTTTGCAGTATTAATGGAGTTAGGGTAAAGATTTCCCCCTAATTATGCTTGACAACTACTCTTAATACCCGTGTGTGCTATGAATTGGTAGGATTCTTCTAAGGCCAATTATCCTTATTCAGGCATAATATTCAACTTAATATAGATCACTATTCGATTACTCTGAAATTAAGAAGCATAAATTTATCAATCCCTTACGACTAAGTCGCCCTATTCGGTTATGAATTAGATGGACAACAAATTAATCCTAGAATCTCTATTCGATTACTTCTAGTTTTAATACACTGTGCAATGTTATTCCAACAAAACAATTATGAATATGAATTAAGCAATAAACCCTAACTTCTTTATTCGAAACATTATTAAGGTAATTGAATCAATCCAACATTCATAAAGCATTAAACCTAAACTCTTGCGCAAATTCATAAACATAAATCTAGTATTAAGAATAAAAATTGTTCAAAACATAATTAGGGTTCCATCCTCCCCTAACAAAAGGGATTTACTCTATCCTAAGAACAGAGAAATAAATAGAGAAGAAGGAAAGCATATTTAGACTTGAAAAGAAACAAAAATCAAACTATTGAATCTGATCTTCAATCTTCAAGCCCTAAGAATGCGTCTTCTCCTATCAAAAATATGCAAAATTCGTCCCATGACCACTAATCTTAATTATACTTAAATACCCAAAAGAGTGCTAAGTGAAGAAAGGAAGAAAAACGAATAAAAAAGCCCTAATAGTTTCAGCCATAACCCTGGCCGTGGCCAAATTTAAGTCACCATAGCCTAGGTCGTGGTGCTTTCTGGTCTCTTTGTTTTATCTTTGTTCCACCACCATAGCCATGGTAAACTACCAAGGCATGGTCGTGGCCTTCAAGAATGTTAGGTAATTCAACTTCTTTAAGCTTTAAGTCCCAATTTTATTCCAATACTCCAATCTACTCAATCAAACCATGAAAAACACAAAAGTTATCCAAATCAATAGGTAACCATTCATATCTCAAACTTAACAAAAACAAACATCAAAACAAAGGAAACAAATGAGAAGTTAACTAAACTAACATTAAAACAACCCTAAAAACTCTCAAATTATGCAACTTATCATTAGTACTCATCCAATGTGTGAAGATGGAAGAATTAAATCAAAAGTAACGTGTTACGATGGAGAACAATTTTCAATCAATTAATGTGCAACACCAAAATCAAGATAAAATTGAATATAGAACAATTTTCAATCAATTAATGAGCAACACCAAAATCAAGATAAAATTGAATATAGAGAATAATACTTTTATTATAAAAGAAATAAATACATCATTTTTTTATATTGTGAAGTGAGTTTGGACAATATAGACTTTATTTTATATTTTTCTTATAGTTGTTTAGTTCCTCTAGTGCATATGCATACTCTCTTTTGTTTAGGTTATAAATAACATCCATGGTAGATTCCATGATTTGTATCAGTTGGTCAATGACTTCTGCGAATTTGTCTCTTGCAGTATGTAGATCATCCAGATTGGTCTCAACTTTTTTGAAAATCTATCTCAATTCCGACATTCCCTGAAAAATGTCTAAACCAATTGCAGAAACAATATACAATCAATTTTTTTATAAATATATGGAAACGGTAATATGAATGTGTAAATATAATTATCAGATAAACTCTCAACATATCTCAAAAAAAAAAAAAAAAAATTAGTGGTTTTTATATTCCCGCAAATATGTATCATGGTTTTGTTTGCAATTTTGTAATTTAGGATACAAAAGATGTGGAACGTGTTAGTAAACGGTCCCATATACGCAGCGAAAACAAAAATATAATATAAGGATCATTTACATGAGCCAAGATCAAGGGTATAATTTTTTTTAAAGAGAAATCAATTAATTTTCAATTAACACACACTGTTCTTTTATAGTAAATCAAGTTGCCCTATTCCCATATGGAATAGGCTTAGGCTCCAACCCAAACACCCCATGTTACCAAACACTCCCAATTTGATATTTTATTTTCCATCATTATCTCAATTAAAATCAATTAATATATATTAACATTTAACAATAATGATAATATATTTAAATATGTGCGAACACATATTTAAACGTAATTTCACTTATTTAATTTTTCTAACAAATAAATAAAGGCTATGACCTTAGCAAATTTAATTGCACTGTGAAATTACCAAAATACCCTTTTGCCTAAAAAGATGAAAATTCCCTTCTCTCTTCTTGGCTCTTAAATTATCTTCTATGTGTGTGACCCATAGGCTCCTCATCATACCGACAGTGTATAGTATCGTGATTAACACCAATTAATCGTCTCACTAATACACAAACCAAGATTGGCCCTTAGCAAGGCATCATGGCCACCCGATAGATTTGGATTCAGCAAAGTAGCTACCTGTCAATGATATAGTTACCGTGCAATTCGATCCTTTCATCATACGTTATCTCGACAAGACGAAGGCATAGAAATAGTGTCAACCTTCGGTTACTCTCGATATTATTTATTCAGTTTCTGGACCAATGACCCGTATTATAAACTGGATAGAGCAACAACTCAATCCCACTGTGGCCACAGTTTTAGTGTCATTGCCATATACTGAATTGCGCCGTGAGATAACTTTCTCCCGTACCCGGGAGTGATAAATCCTCTGTCAATCCACCATAGTCTTGATACACTCCTTGATGCAGCCAATCACCACCGTATTGACAGCTCTGAAAAGAACTGCGTTAGGCTAGTGTAACTCACAATCGGTGGCACGAGGCGCTCTGGTGATCTCAAGTCTAAGGATCACATCACCACCATTCGTTAGAGGATTTGTTCCATAGACACTGGGGTTACCATCCATATGGAATCCTCTAGTGGGTCAGTGCAGTGAACTTGCTGTGGTATATCCGCCTACAGCAAGCACCCATGTGTTGCACTAGGTTGTCACCAAACAACCTTGACAAGTGAGATCAGTCACTGCCCTTTCGACAGGGTCGTTCAACACTATGATAGCCTTACCGTATTTCTGTGCCCTTACTTCAGAATAATACTAGGCTACGGACATTTGGTGATGAAGTATATGAAGTATGAATATCCACCTCTGGCCTCAACTGTTAGTGGACCACATACATCACTATGGATGATGCCTAACAGCTCAGTAGCCCTTTCACCTTGTCCTGCGAGAAGAGACTTGGTCATCTTGCCTAACAAGCATGACTCGCATACCTCAAATGACTGAAAGTCAAAGGGCCAAAACTCCATCCCTTTGAGTTTTGCATACGAGTCTTATTAACATGACACAATCTACAGTGCCAAGATATGTCTCGTTTTGATCGCTATGTTTAGTTTTCTTGGTTTCAATATTGAGAATATCTTATTATTTAAATCAAGAACATATAAGCCATTATATAACCTTGCAATTCCAAAGAAATACCATTCAAATTAAAGGACAACAATCCATTAGATATCTCAAAATGATACCCTATATTATCCAAAGTAGATACTGGAATAATATTTCTAGAAAGAAGGTACTTGATAACAGTTATGTAGTTCTAATACAAGCCCGTAGGCAAAGGTAAACAATAAGTCCCTACACTACAGCCAATGCACCCACATGTCTCCATTTCCAACTCTGTAGGTCCCCCTCCCTTGGCGAGCACTCTACTCTACCTTAGTTCCTACACATCATACAAGTGAGTACCACATCCTGTGTCAATGACCCAAGATGTTAGGGAGAGAAATTAATCTCAATCATATACCTAAAGTTGTAGCCTCTGACTTCTTCTTGCTTGCGAGGAAAGCCTTGCAGTGTTTCCTCCAGTGGCCAGGCTTGCCACAAAAGAAGCAACTACCTTGCCCTTCCCTATGCCACTCTCAGGCCCAAGAGCAACCTGTCTTTTGGGCTTAGGCTTGGGCTTGGGTTTGGCCTTGGCCTTACCCTTGCTGTTACGCTTTGTTTACCAGCAACAACCAGTAAACAAGCTTGGACTTTTTCTATGTCCGCTCTGCAGTCCTAAGCATGTTCAAGAGTTCTGACAAGGTTTTCTCTATCGTGTTCATATTGAAATTCATTATGAACGAGCATAAGATCAGGCAAGGATTGCAAAATTAAATCCATTTGTATTCTGCATCCAAGCCACTCCCAAGTCTCAAGCCTATGTGCTCGATCATCTTGAGCACATGAGGACCAACTTGGGCTCCCTCAGTCAGACGACTCCCAAACAGTGCTTTCGACACCTTATACCTCTCATGTCAAGCATTTGTTTCATAAAGCTCCTTGAGGTGTAGAATAATGAAGAAGCATCCATATTCTCATGCTGCTTTTGCAGCATAGGTGTCATCGATACTAAGATCAAGCATTGTACGCTATCACATCATCAAGGAACTTTTGATAATTATCCTTTACTTCCTGAGTGGCATCAGGATCAGGCTCAACCATGTATGACTTTTCAAGGATATACAATTTCTTTTCTGACTTGAGTATATCCGAAGATTACAATACTATTCTGACAAATTGGATCCATCCAACCTATTTTCTTTCTCATTATCGGTCGCAGGTTCATAATGCTTATTTTGGTGAATCTACAATTGCAGAAAAATAAAGTCATTATAAAGTTCATTATTATTTAATATGGTCTTTTATTAAACGATGCTCCACTATTTTACTCAAGTCAATAGCACTCACTACTACACTCAAGAAAGCCCTTGACTTTCCTAGTGGAAGATCCTCCTGCCCATTTCAAACCTTCGCTTTGGCGAACAAGCCAAATGAGTTGATTAAGTAGGCCAATAAACTTAATCTACACCAATTGATAGCTCCTACTATCAACCTCAAATGTGAAAAGCCAACAAGCTAATCACACATCCATAGCTCCAACCATTGTCCTCAAGTTGATCTTAGTATCAGTAAGTGACACTCATGTCACCACATACACATAAATGGTACTGCTTACTATGCCTATGACGTGTTTATCAACCTTCGCTTTGGCGAACAAGCAAAACCGTCATTTAAAGTCGACCCATCACCATTAAGGAAAACTCCAATGAATTTCAACCTCCCACTGGCAGAAGTGTACCCTTCGCTTTGGCGAACAAGGTTTTGATGACAGTGTTTGATTAAACCCATGGTGATGGAAGGCTTATGTGACTTACTATACTTTAATTGAGGGTTTTTATTAATGTCTCATCAGATTATTATCTTTGTTAGAATACATTGTTTGGCATTGATTCAACATTCAACCTTAGCATGCTTCTAAACATATATAAAACGTGTCGTACATGGCCCCACTACAACCGATTTCCTTGAGCCTAGAGGAATACCTAGGGGTCCTGTAATAAATATCTTGAGTCTTCAAGAATGGTTGCGTCGTCCTTTGTTCTGTCTCCAAGTACATTACAAAACATCATTCCAAATTTACAATAAAAATAATTATACAAATTCTTTACATCAATAAATTTAGAAACCTTGACTTACATTCAGGGGAATGATGATAGAGAATGTACATCAAGAAGAGGAGAAGGCGACTCGCAGACCCTATTTTATTATACAACCATACATACCCAAAATTATTTTAAAACATTCACCCTTAGGTCTAAGGCTCATGTACCGTGCCCCATGCAATATACAACAAGTACAAAGCATACATTTCAAAAACATCAATTTTTTAAATTTGTATGTTAATTATCAATTACCCCCTTGACAATTTACAGATATTTGGTCCAAAAGTTTTGAAACTTTACATTCTGGCCCCCGCTTCGTACTTGGAAGTGCGCTCGCTGCGTGAGATTAGATCGCTCGCGCGTGCATTGATTAGTTGACTTTCACACGCTCGCCGTGGCGATTTTGTATAGCGTTCGTCCTAAGGACGATCGCCGTAGCAATGGGTTATATCACCGCGACGAGCGCTGTTTTCATACAGTGCTCACCAAGACGATCGCTGCGATGATGCTTTATGTCGCCATGACAAACATTGGTTGCATCACCAGTGGTAGCGTGAACAACGCTCGTCGCGATGGGTTATATCACCGGGCGAGGGTCCATAGACCTATAGCTTCGGATCTATTCATACAGTACCATATCACTCCAAACGGTTTTCAATCAATCATGCACATTGATTTCAACCAAAATCCATCACCAATATATCAAACTTGCAGAAAATCAACAATTAAATTAATCGATTATAATTTCTTAAAACATGATTTTAAGGCAGATTTTATAAGGCAACATAATCATCAAGTGCATGTTCAACCATCCAAATAAACTGTAAAATTTGGTACCCTAGGCTCTGATACCACTGTATGAAATGGTCCTATACGCAGCGGAACAAAATCATAATAACAAGGATCGTTCCCATTGAGCCAAGATCAAGGTACAACTTTACAGTTTATTGTTAAATAGAAATCTGCAGAAATTAATCAGTGATTTTGAAAAATATACGCACGTTTGGAGGCTCCTCCAAATTTGTCAATGAACTTTTTTGCTACTGACCCAAGTATAGATCGAACCCACGTTTCCACACGAAGACTCACAAGAACTAAGGAGAGATTTGCTAGATCCTCCTTATCCTTAGAATCAAGAAGAAGAAAATCAAGAGATTTGATTTTAGGCTAACCAAAAACTGGCGTGGGAGAGGTGGAAGGGCTTGTGTGGTTTCTTTTAAAGGTGATCAATCAATTAAAAATCACACACATTTTCTTTTATAGTGATAACTTAGTTGCCATATTCCCATATGGAATAGGCTTGGGCTCCACCCTAAACACCCCTGTTACCAAACACTCCCATTGATATTAATTTATTTCATCATTATCTCATTAAAATCAATTAACATATACTTAATATATTATATATATATATAATATATTATAATTAACTTTAACAATAATGATGATTAAATTAAATATATGTGAACACATATTTAACATAATTTTACTTATTTAATTTTTCTAAACAATTAAATAAAGGCTACAACCTCGAAAATTTAATTGCACTGTGAAATTACCAAAATACCCTCTTTGCCCAAAAAAGACGAAAACACCCTTCTTTCTTCCCGGCTCTTAAATTACTTCTATGTTGTGACCATAGGCTCCTCATCATACTGGCAGTGTATAGTATCGTGATTAACACCAATTAATCATCTCACTAATACACAGACCAAGATTGACCCTTAGCAAGGCATTATGGCCACCCGATAGATCTGGATTCAGCCAAGCAGCTACCTGTCAACAATATGGTTACCGTACAATTCGTCCTTTCATCTCTGTTATCTCGCGAGACGAAGGCATAGAAATAGTGCCAACCTTCGGTTACTCTCGATATCATGTATCAGTTTTCTGGACTAATGACCTGCATTAATATCCGATAGAGAAAAACTCAATCCCACCGTGGCCACAGTTTTAGTGTCATTGCCATATACTGAATTCGCCGTGAGATAACTTCTCCCATACCTAGGAGTGATGAAGCCTCTATCAATCCATCATAGTCTTAATACACCCTTGATGCCGCCAATCACCACCGTATTGACAACTCTGAAAATAACTGCGTTAGGCTAGTGTCAAACTACCTAATCGGTGCCAAGGCGCTCCGGTGATCTCAAGTCTAAGGATCACATGCACCACCATTCGTTAGAGGATTTGTTCCATAGACACTGGGGTTACCATCCATATGGAATCCTCTGGTGGGTCAGTCCAGTGAACTTGCTGCGGTATATCCGCCTACAACAAGCACCCATGTGTTGCACCAGGTTGTCACCAAACAACCTTGACAAGTGAAATCAGTCACTGCCTTTCGACAGGGTCGTTCAACACTATGATAGCCTTACCGTATTATCTGTGCCCTTACTTCAGAATAATACTTGGGCTACGGACATTTCTAGAATGGCCACCATATGTACTCATAGGGTTCTCACTATCAATATTTGAAACACTTGATACCCTCGTCACGGTTCTACCATTCTAAGGACATATATCAATACATATTGCAATAATAATGATTTACGCAATATAGAATAAAATGTCTTTTTATTGATTAATGAACATTATTAAAAAGAGTCAATTATACAATAATTGATTGGCTCTAGGGCATCTACTCTAACATAATCAAGGATCGAATCATATACACGTATATGGCCATTTTTGAGACAGTTGTATAAATCACTGTGCACTGTTTTCATCTTGTCGATATCATAATCTAATTCTTCAGCAATTAATCTATTCTGAGAATTCTAAAAAACGGAACAGTCTAGAATCGACATTCCAAGGAAATCAGCAAAGGATTTTCCTCCCTCTTTCATGAGCTCGTCAATCTCAAACAATGCATAATTGTGAATTTGTTCCTCAGTGCATCTCAATTCTGTCATCCGTATTTTCTGTTTAAGAATGTAGGGAATGTCTTCAGATAGGCGTTCTACATTTTGTCTCCACAGGTCTCTTGGACTCACCACTTCATTATATAAAAGAATAGTTACAAAGAGTTGTCTTAACTATCTTCCGGTAGCCCATGTTGATGCTTCATCCAAGTAATCATTCCACTCTTTATCATCATCGAGCAATCCTAATGCATAACATGCATCTTTGAATGTAGCGAATATTTCTCCGTTGACGGTTTGAATATCTTTAAATGATGATGCTCCTCTTACTAAGTTCAAGAGCATTCGCAAATAATATTTCTCACCACTAACTGGAAATGCAAAATACACCCTGCCAATACACCTTGATTTTTGTTGTGGGGACCATTGTCTTTTTGTATCCTTCCAAACCCATTCGCTCAGAAAATCAGGATAAGGCAATGATCTTGCAAAATGGTATCGCTGATTACACTTCATCCATTTAGTCAATTTCATTTGCGTAACAACCTTGCTTCCCAAAAGTTGAACCAAACACTTACTTGGATCAAAAACAACTGTTTGTTCATTCTCTAAGGGCCTGCTTGGGAGTTTTTTTTTCACTGGTTTTGGGGGGTTTTTAATTAGACTGGTTTTGGGGGGTTTTTAATTAGACTGGTTTTGAGGTGTTTAAAAACCTCTACTTGCCAGATTTTTAATAGGCTGGTTTTGAGGGGTTTAAAAACCCTCCAAAACCAGTGTAGTGTATTTTTGAAGGGTTTATAAAACACCCCAAATTGGGGTGTTTTGACTGGTTTAAAACTTTTATCCCAGAAAAACCCCTTTCCACTCCCTTTTACAAATCTGTCGCTGCTGTAGATTCTCTCTAGCACACAAATCTCTCAAATCTGTCATTGCTGTTCACTTCTCTCTAGCACACAATTCTCTTGCCTCTCCTCACTTTCAGCAAGGAAGATAGGCTTTCTCTTTTCATGTTTTTATACACGGCAAAAGGGTAGACAAGCAAAAAGGATCCAAAGAGAGATATATGTTAACTACTGCACAAAAGAATGAATTTATAATTCTTTCGAAAATTATATCATAGCTAAATATATTACTTATGGCTCACATGTTTTACTTTTGATGTAGGAATTGAATTAATTATAAAGTTAATAAAAGCTGTTGTGTGAAAATTGAATTAAGCAAATGTTTTAAAGTTGAGCCAAAATGTAGGCATTATTTGGATGTATCAAAGTTAATTAAGCAAAAGAGAGTGTTTTAACTTTATGGATATATAGTAAATATCATTTTAAAAACTGTCAGAACCGCTAGAAAATAAACTCCCAAGCACAGGTTGGGTGTTTTAAAAACCGTACTAAAAACCCCCTCAAACCGCTACGGTGGTTTACCCTCAAAACCGCTACGATGGTTTACTCTCATAACCGCTACCCTGAAACTCCCAAGCAGACCCTAAGTGGAAAGGAAATCTTTCATAGCTGGTTGTAACGCCCCACTTGAGGTACGTAGTTGTTGTTTTTCCTTTGCTCTTATTTGAGTTGGTTTTTGGTAATATTGTTTGATTGAGTGTTGTGTTGAGTGCTTGCCCTGAAATTGGTGGAAAATAGAAGAAGTTTAGTGTTTCAGTCTTCGCCGGGGCGAAGAATAATCTTCGCCGCGGCGAAGAGGTGTGAAGCCACGGGGAAGCTGCTGGACAGTGCCGCAGCAATAGAAGTTCCTCACCGCGGCGATAGGCCGACGAAAATGTTTATTAAGTTTTGGATTTTCTTCCCTAAAGGAAATTTGACCATTCTACCCTAATTAGCAGGAAAAGTGGGGAGTAAATTGTAAGGAAATTTCATGAGAGATATGTTGATTTAGGGGTGTGTTGTAATGAATCAAAGGATATAGATAGAATTCCCAAAGAAAGTAAGGGCAAAATGGGAATGCTTGTGTATAAATTTCATTAAAAGGAATTAAGAATTTGCAAACCCTTCATTCTTCTTCTCAAACGCAACTCTCCTCTCTTGTTCCTCTCAACTTCTCTTTCTTTTGATCAAGGAGCTTTAAAAGGGTTTTTGAAATGAATTAGGGTAGAAAATCAACCTAAGGCATCTAAGGTAAGGATTCTTACTTGGTTGTAAAGCTTTGTGAGTTTTAGTATATATTGAATATTGAGGGTTTTGTTCTTTTGGTTATAGTGAGAGAAAAAGTCAAGCAAACCAAGTGAAAGGAAGAGCTAGTGAAGCTATAAAAAGTAAGTAATCCCAACCCAAGTTGAGATTTTAGAATTTTCTTGATTAGGGTTTTGCTAGCAATGATGTATGTAGGTGATATACATGTGATATGCCATGTTATGGGCTTAGATAGGATTCTAGTGCTTTGTGATTGTTATACCTTTCAATATAAGAAATGAGTTGTGGGTTGGAAAGGTAGTTGGAGATGGAATTGAAGGGGTATTGTGGAACCCTTTTTGGAAGTGTCTTTCTTTGGCAGGTTGTGGCTATGTGGGGGGTTTCTCCCCATTTGGAGGTTAGAGAAAGATTTAGAATCATTGCTATAGTAGAGTTTATGATGACTATGTTGATGTTGAGTGAGCTTGGTTGTTGAGTGAGTAGTGAACCTTAATTCTTGCAACATTGCATGTTGGCATTTCATAAGTGCATTAGGGGAGATGAACCATCCATAGGCACTAATTATGCATTGAGAAGCGACCTAAGAAAGAGTAGGAAACTTTGTGTATGCAATTAATCTATGAGTAGAACTTGGTGGATGTAACTACTCTAAGGGTAGAGAGAATGAGAAATGCTAGAATAGAGTGAATTAGAAGAGTAGTAGAGATGGGTTGATGCTTTGTGATCATCACCCGATAGTTATGGGAGTCGGGTTGATGCTTTGTGATCACCGCCCGAATAGCCCTTAGAGATGGGTCGATGCTTTGTGATCGTCACCTAATAAGTAGTAGAAACGGGTGGATGCTTTGTGATCCCCACCCGGTTAGTCATTAGAGAAAGGGGTGATGCTTTGTGATCATCATCCGACATTTATTAGAGGTGGGTTGATGCTTTGTGATCGTCACCCGACAGTGATTAGAGACGGGTTAATGCTTGGTGATCGTTACCCAAAAGTCATGAGAAACGGGTAGGTGCTAGGTGGTCTCCACCCGATAGTTACGAAAACCGAGTAGGTGCTTCGTGATCCCCACTCGGTAGTCACTAAGAATGGGTTGGTACTGTGTGAATTCCACCCAATAGTCATGGAGAGTGAGATGGTACTGTGTGAACGCCATCCGGCCGTACCTCCGGTAAGATGAGGCCATGACGTTCAGTAGAAACAGAAATAGACACAGAAATAGTATAAGGAAAGAATTAAGTGTAATACATACGGAGACAGACAGATAGAGGGTTTTACTTACTGAGCATTATTTTGTGCTCACCCCGTTATTTTCCTTTGTGGATGCAGGATCTAGGTGATGATGCAGTCGGAGGGGCGTCGGCAAGCGAGGAGCAATAGCTACACTGTTTCCCCTGTTTTGTCTTTTAAAAATGATTTTTTGTAAACAATACTCTTTGTGTATAAAAGACATATGACTTATAATGAAAAGAATGTTTTTGGGCCCCATTTTCTATTGTTATTATGCATGCATTGTATTATTTTTTTCAGCAGTTGTTACACTGGTTTTCTGTAATACATGTCAAACTTAAATATCTTACAGCAAGCTTCCATAGAAGAGATATATCTGTAATGTTTTTGAGTGAATACTTAATATCGTATTTATAACAAATATCAACAAACAATATAAAAACATTATATTTGATGTATTTTGTACATACCTACAGTCCAGATATGCCTTTATTTTGTCTTTGTCTTGTAAAATCTCGCATTGATTGTTCTGTTGACCATTGTTTTCAATTTCCATAGAAACTCTCGTTTTGTCCGACCCTTTGTTGACATACTTGAATAGATACTTGATTGATCTATGTTGATTACATATCTCAATATTTATGTGAGCATCAAACTTAACCAAAAGATTCCTATTGTAAGAAACAACAAAATGGTTATCCAGTTTGATACCCTTTTTCTCAACAAATGCTCCATTATTTCGTCTTCTATACATTGGGTATCCGTTGTCATCCACCGATGTTTCATTGAAAAATTTCTTCAGAAAATGTTTTTTACATCTTCTTCTCTCCATACATGGTGAATTCTTGTTAACATCACCTCACAGACCGTGGATCATGTGATTCTCCATAGCTGCAAAGGCAACACCAATAGTTTCCTTATTTGGAATTTTAGCAGAAACTATTTCATCTATTTTGGATGCTGAAAGATTCTTATATTGGGAATGTAGAAAAACCAATATATGAGCATGTGGGAGACCTCTCTTTTGGAGCTCGATAGTGTAGATAACTAATAGAAACAATTATAACGTGTTCAACAATAGTTGGTATAACATAATTTCATGTCATAAATTATCAACATACTACAATTTGTAAAAAAAGTAGAAATATAATTCGTTGGAATACTTACTTGCCACTGTTTCACCAAAATATTCACCTTTTTTTATATCTTGCATTTGCTCAAGCAAGTTGATCTCAAAAACTTTGCAAACTGCAGTTATTCTACTTTCTTGGTCACACTGTCCAATGCAATTCTATAGATATTGTATCTCCGAACCACTTGGGATTACAGGTGAACGTTAGAAAAATATCTGGATATCCATAACATCTGCAAATTGCCATTGCATCTTGATAATTCTGAACACGATATCGGGGACTACCAGTGTGAGACGAAGGGAGCAACATAGATTTCCCTAGATGCTGTGCATTAACATCATCCTTTAAAATGGCATCCATCAACCCACTGTACAAATCACTCCTCAATTTTTTCTGATTGTTTCTAATCCAATGAAATCTTTCCTCTTCAACAGCCCTATATGCATTCACAATATATTATTGCAATAATCTACCTGATTTCAACAGAGTATGCCCTTCACATAATCTATACTACAATTGAAATACATAATATTCTCTCATGCTTAGCCTGTTTCTCTTTGAAGACTTTTTTTCAGGAAAGTCTTAATGGTTAATATCGATTCTGTATCAATCTTCTCCATACATAAATAATATTGGATAACTTAATGCCAAACAGCTTCGATGCAAGTTAGAAATTCTTTGAAGACCCTTTTTCGAATGATGAACAATGACATCTTTTCTAGTTTCTAAAATTCCAATATCAACAACAATTAAACCCGCAATTTTAGATGTAGTTGGCAAATTGTATTTTCTTCCATTCCATCCTTTTCCTTTTTCATTTTTAACCTCAAATGCACATCTCTAATATCATTCCAATGGATATGGTTCCTAACAGAATGAAAACTTTTAACCAATTCATTGTTCGCATCAAACATCAATTGCAATTCCTGTACTAATTCCCTATCAATAGTAGCATCGGTTGTATTACCTCGTACAGAATTTAATCTATGACTAGTTTCATACTCTGTGTCATAAATATAAAGCTGCGCAAACTAAGGTTACCTTCCTTCAGGTGGAAGTAATGATCTTATTCGATGGTAATTCTATCTGCAGAGTTTGAAAACGTATGGACCACCACCTTGGTTAATCTCATGGTCAACATGCCCTCCCATTGATGTAAATGAGAACAATGAATTATATATTCTTATTTCACTCCTGAAACTAATCCCTTTGTTACCACTGGACACATCCAATAAACCTTTTAATGGTTCTGGCAGTTCTTTCAATAACAGCAACTGAACTTTGCCATTTATACAACATAATGAAAACAAAGGGATGGTTGGTTCTTGGTTCTTAACAATTCCCTCCTCATATCACATGACTGATCCACAATGAATGCACTTGTAGGATGGTTCACCAAAGTTCTAGGACTCTTTTTCCACTGTGCAAAGAAATAACGTGTTATTTTTAGAAAGTAATTGACATGTTCTATTAATTTAGAAACTCATAATGACATTTTTTTTTTTACTAAGATTAATACTTGAGTTTGCATTTAAATATGTATAACTAACGATGTGACACTTGTTACCTCTTTCTGTCAAGCGAGATTTTGAACCTCTATTTGTCTTCGATAAAGATTTCTTTTGTTTTTTCAATGTCTGACCTGAGAATGAAAATAATAAAAAAAGATCATCACAGTTTTCAACAACACTTAGAATGTTGAAATTATTTGACAAAGTTATGCACCTTTATTTTTACAAAATATTGAAATAACATTATGTTTTTAGGATATAACAAACTGAATGTTTAAACATATGTTGTCAGATTCAGGCCTCATGATTGTATTGTTCTGCATTAGTAATTTGAATATTAGAGTCAGGCTCTGTACACAGAGAAGCACCTGAAAAACATAGATTTAGTTAGTCAATTTAAGTTATCATAATCTAAAAAATATAGGTAACCACTAATATAATATTTTTTTCCTCTCTTCCTTTTTAATATAGACATTCTCTCTATTCTGTTTTTCTCACGTAGCTCATTTACATTTACAGAAGCATTTGAAGAACTTGTAGAACACTTCTCTGCGTTTGATACACATTGTTTCTGTTCTTTAGATCTCTCATCTGAATTTTAAAATAATAATAACTGAATTAATACTATACCATGCAACAAATTATATAATTTAAAAGCTTAACCAAAAGGCAAAAACAGTAATTAAATATCTCATTTATATTTATAGAAACATTTAAAGAAATTATTGGATCTTTCTTTGTCTTCGATACACAAGTTTTATGATTGATACTATGTTACACAACAAATTATATCATTAAAGAAAACAAAAACTGATTTACTCAACCATGTGATATACAAAATATGTGTATGACTAAACCAAAATAAATAAGGTAGTTACTTTTGTTGGATACTTTATTATGGATCATTTTGCTGTGAAATTCATACGTCAAAACACCAATATATAATTCATGAAAAACTAAAAGAACAAATATATACACTCAACTCGTTTACTCTTTACATAATAATTATATGAAGTTCTAATATTAAATGTACCTTTTTTCTTTTTGGAGATTGACTTTCTGACTCACTTTGGAAATCTAGCCCTTTTTTTGTTCTATATAAACATTCTCAATTTTCTATTCTCCTTACACACTTTTGTTCTAAAATCAATGATGCTTATTTGTCTAGAATCATATGCCAATCTATAGTTTTCAATCACTCGCAAATATAATTCCTGAATGTATGAATGTATGACTATATAACTATTGCGTCTTCATCCATAAGAACCATTTTATAATCTTGCACCTGACCAAAACAAAAAATATATTGTGTTAATTGCATTTCATTTTTCACCTCTGCCAAGTCCAAATTTTTATAATTGTATGCAAAAATTGATAACAAATTATTTACTATAGTTTTTAATGTAAATTTTTGGATGAACAAATATTTTATTAAAACTTTACAGCATAGAATATTATGATCTTGCAGTAAGATTTGAACCGAAACAGAGCTTCATCTGTTACAGCCACACATTAATATAGTTTGGCAACATAGAGATTTCCAAATGAAGGAAACATTTATTATCATAAATATGAATAAGTTGTTGCTTCGGCAATGGTCTATCAAAAGTATATCATCCATTTGTTGGTTTGACAATTGAGAATATGATCAACTCTGACATGAAAACGAAAAACATACCTGCATTTATTACAATCATACTTATATTATGGTATTCTTCTTAACTGATCACAATTTTAAAAGCAAATTAAATATAAATAAATGGTTCATCAATTGAATTTTGACCTCATGGAAATCTTAATTGATTACAATTCTAATGAAAAATTATGATTAACCATGAAGTTTTGAGTTTATTCTTTATTGGTTTTCCAAGAATTTATTTAAATATTTTCACAAATTAGGATCGTCAAATTCACTTGTATAAAAAACTTGACTTATATGAATCTGATATTACAATCAATATTCAATTTAACAATTGTAAAAAAATAGTTTAGAGAAAGAATATATTCATTACCTTCAATAGGAATCACACTGTAACTATAAGGAGCAATCGTTTCATCCAACTGTATATATCTACGTTAATGAACAATAAAATAAAGATGTAAGAGGAATACAATGGTAAGAAGGATGTAAATATTATTATGCATAAATAATTTAAGAAACAAAAACTGTACGATAGAAAGAAAAAAGAAGATGTAAACCTTAAAGTAGATTAAACACACCATACATAAAATATGTATATGTATATATATGTATGTATGGTAGCAATGTTTTTAATTTCAATAACCAGTCAAACACGATATTCTATATCATTTACAATGTATGAGTCTGTTGAAATTCACATAACTATTTATATATGTATTTATAATTGCCTCGTATTATACCTCATCATTTATTTATAGGATCAGATGCATCTCAGTTGCAGTTTATTAAGAGCAATACATTAATGAACAAATTAAATTTTACAAAATAAATCATTAGGAAATTAATAGTTCGATATATCTTTATATTTTGAAATCTTTATATTTTTTTTAAACAATAATGAAACCATGAAGTTCATAACCAATTATATTTTTATCAGATGTAATTATATTTGGAGTTAGACATCTTCCGCTTAGTTAAAACGTCATCATTTAACATGTTCATCATCTTTAAAAGCAAATTAGGGATTAAGGACATTTTATCGTTGACTTTGTAATCACAGCTGCACTTCAAAATTGATCATTTTTATTGACTCATATTATTGTTCAACTTCGTTTTTACTTGCATCAACCAACAATTTGTGGGTATTTTCAGTCTTTCCTACTGGGTTTTATCTGTGTCTCATTTTTCTACCTGACAATGTCGCACATAGAAATTCCTAGCACAGTTACCTGTACCGATCTTTTGCAATTTCGAAAACATTACAATATCACCGACTATTTTGATCTATTACCATGTGATGGTTTTAAATATTTTATAAATTCGTAGAACCCCTCATGGGTTTTTAACCTTTTTTGAATTTTTTCTCCAAGGTGGTCTAATGCCTCCTTTCTTTTCGTTTGTGGAAGAAGTAATAATTTGTTATAACGTTGCACCCACTCAGCTCCATCCCAATGCTTGGAGATTAATTTTGAGTTTTGAAAGTCTGCGTTTAATGCACGATATTCTACCCATGTTTTATATTTTTAACTACTTCTATGCATTGAAAAAGAGGTTGAATAGTCCATTTTATTGTATCGAGGGTAGAAAAGGCCAAGTACTGTTGACTGGATTATCAAATAAAGTGTGAGGATGGAGTGATAGATATTTTCTATTGGGTTGCAAAAAAAGGTTGGGGTGGACTACCCACACAGTGGACAAAAGCTACAATACCCCACCAGAATCTCGGTAAAATAGATCTGAAGGAAGCTGGCATCTAGACGTTGGAGAAGTTTATTCAAAATCAACAAACATTCGATGTTTTCGATATGTTTGAGAAATACGCCATTCTTCAATTCAAAAGAGGTATTACAATTTTTTATATCATCACTTTTCATTTGTTTATTAATTGATTCTCATGTAACTTTTTTTTTTTTTTGCTAGTTATAGTGGATATCGACATTGAATCCCCAAATTTAACAGCTTCAACATCAACTTCTACACCCAAATTGATAGGCGCTATTTCTATGGGACCATCTACATTTGAAAACGAAGTTAAATATGAAGATATAGAAGAGCTACCAGTAATCAGATGAACCAAGCATAAAAAGGTGTGTGATGAGGAAGTTCAAGTTACAACCCCTCCCAATAGCTTAAAAAAAAATGTCTAAAAAAGATCTTGAAGAACTTATATTAGAAAAGGTGAATTTTGTGATTTAAAATTGATGAATTTGATTTACTTTTAATTTATTAAAAAAAATTATATTATTATTGTTGTTGTTGACATGTTTGGGGCATAAAGAATTATGGCTTATTTGGAAATCAGAAGGCGATGGCTGGCCTCTGATAAGTTTATTGAAGATTTGGAAAGAAACAAAAAAAGATTTGTTGTTTAGAGGGGCAAAATCACAAAGGAAATAATGGATTTAGAGAAGCATATGGCAGAAGCTATGAATGAATTGGGGTTTCATAGGAAGAAATTATTAGTGATTGAACAATCATGTTCAAATGCAAAGTTAGAAAATGATGTTCTTGAAAGAAAGGAGAAAGAATTATTGGATTGCAACAGAAAACTGAATCCTAGCCTTGTTGTAGTTGAAAAGGAAAGAGATAGAGCTTCTGATATTGTCTCACCCTGTTCTTGAACACTCGAGAAGTATGTTGTGATGCATTTAAGTCTAGATTTCCTGATGAAGATTTCAGTTTCTTAGAGAATTTTGTCCTGCAAGAGAAAGAGACAAATCTGGTAAAAGAGGATTGAAACACGGACGTTCCATAAAGTTTGCTGTTACTTATAGTTTGGTTTACGGGTCTAATTCTTATAGTACTTGTATGAAATTTTTTTGTTCAGATCTGGATTTCTTGTTTTCGAAATATCAATTTTCCCAAAGGGCAATTTGATTCGCATTTGAGAGCTGTCGAATGATAATCTCAAAGAGGAATTTGCTTAAATTGTGAAATTGTTGATAAGTAGGATTATGTCGAGTTTGCCAGTGTTGTTTTGCATTTGTCTGGGAGCTTCAAGAATATAAATATAAGCGATTATAAGTATCAGACGTTGAAAGTTATGTAGAAACTCATCTGATCAGGACTAACGTTTTGAAACGACAATGAAAATTTACCTACTTGTGGTTTGCAAGTGATTCAGTGGAGATGTTGCGGCAATGCGGGATTAACTTTAAGAAGAATATTGAAAAGCGTATTAATGTGAATCCACTTGGTGAGCTTTTGATGTCATCAAGGATTGTGTTGAATGATGGTGTTTATTGGTTTATGTTTCATTGTGATTTATGTTTGTATCTATAAAAATATTCCTTGATATATTATTACTAATCTATGTGTGGAGCTATTGTAATCGCTATAAAGCTCGTACGGGGTTAATCACTAGTACACTTTTAAGAACATTAACTTGAATTATATTAGCAAATATTGAAATACTGGTATTACAATATTGCAATCCTATTATTTAACCAATGGAAAATAATTTCAAAGAGTAAACAAATATATATATATATATATATATATATTTATACGAGAATAGAGATCTGTCTAATATATTTTAATATCAAAATACATGTGTACATTGCCTTGTATATTTATCAAGATTCAAAAAATGGTGTCGATTTAGGTTTTGTGGTCATCTGATCAGAACATTCTGATTCTTCTTTTTTGAGATCAATCGAATACTCCCATGTATTAAGACCAACAACAATAAGCTTAACATCGTCCATGATTTCAAATAAAGCATCGATCATATCGTTGCATTTTTCTCTTGTACCATTTAGATTTTCAATGTTGCTGCGAACATTTGGTAGTATCGGTTTGAACTCCTTCTATCTATAAACCATTGCCGCACCAACAGGTTTCAAAAAAGACAATGAATTCCAATAAATATTTAAACATGCTAGAAATGCAAATCACATTATAACTGTATATATATGAAAATAATAGGATAATATAAAATTGAGTTCCAAATAAATAAGTTACTGAAATGTTTAGAATTTATAATATTTTTTGTTTTGTTTTATATTACATAACATTTGTATTACCTTCTCTCTTGACGTCTTCCCATTCCAAGCCATTCCTCATCTGCAGAAAGCAAAGTATCTTTTGCTTTCAAATCTGAAACAACAGTGACTATAGAATTCATGACTTGGACTAGCAAATGCATGCCTTCTCTTATTTTTGTTTTCGCAGTATTTATATCGGTAATATTCTTGTCGATGTCATTCAAAATCTGTTGTAGGTCTCCTTTTTCCCCAGCCATTATCGAACCAATTAAAACTAAAACAGATAAAGAAAGTGTACAAACGTATAAAACTTATATGAATAGAAGTTGAGATTGATACTTATATATACATACAGTTTTGAGAATTACTTAAATAAGAAGAGAAAACAAACACATGGAAAACAAACAGATATGTCCTATTAAATGAATACAACGACTGAAGAACCCCAAAACATCAAAAACCCAACCGAGGTAACATGCATTGACTTGAAACGTTTCATCCATTTAATAAATTATTACGTCTAGAAAACCAACAAAAGAAATAGTAATAAAAAGTATAATAGTACATGTCCGATTGTTTTCCATATGTTCGTTTTCTCTTCTTAACTCAATTAATATGAAACTATATATCAAAGTAATTTGTTATTTTAATTTGCTTGATGGTTTTATATTAATTACGTAAATACTTTATTAAATTAGTAATGACATTTTAGTTTTTCGTTCCAGTTATATTTCGTCGATTGACTTATTTGAATTAATAATAATGTTGTTCGGAGTATTAGAAAAAAAATTAAATATTATTTTATTAAAACATGCACCTGCTATTTCAAAAACATCGGTCCAATTGGTTTTCTATAGTTGGCAGATTAACAGTCATTTATGTTTCATTATTATATTCATTTATCCGATGTTTCTTTATCCAATGCATTTTCTATTTCTTTAAGCCGAGTTCACGCCCATTGTCTATCGAACACGCTTTCAGTGTAATCGTTTTGGCTTTCTCTTCTGTTAGTGCCAATTTTCTCTCAAAAGGTTTGAAGCTTTCGTGTCGAGATTTTCTACATTCCAAATTAGTTACTGTATATCTCATCCCTCTTTTCAATACTGTTCTTTTTTTTTTTTTTGTAGTAGTTTCATATGTTTGTTTTTGTAATCTATCGTGAAATTTTGTTTAATGTTATAATATACAGTTGCATTTGATGGGCATTCCTACCAATTGAAGTTATTTCTATACAATTATAACACCTGTACAAAAATTTGAATCAAGCATTATCAAAAATGAAAACCTAGGTTTACCATTGATAAGAAATCAATACTTGAAAGGTCACAAAAAGGGAAGAAACAAAAAATAACTTGTTACAGCAATTTTGAGAGAGAAATTTATTGTTTCAGAATTTACATGTTTGAGATAACGATGCTTTTCTTCATGTTTTTTTTTTTTTTTTTTACCGATTGTTTTTCTCGTTAATATATTTCAGTTTCGTATTTGATCTGCTTTATTATGTAATCTTAGTAGAATGGAAAAGACGAATCACAAAATGACGACAAGACTTCAAGGAATAGTTGAGAAAACTAAACGGAAGAAAGTTGGCAAACATCCTAGCGGGTGCTCTGTAAGACTTCAAGGAACAATTGCAGAAACTAACAATGACGACATTCAGCGTGTGATAGAATCAGTGGTTTTCACTAATAGCGACCAAGAGATCAAACTGCAATCACCTCAGTAGATAAAAAGAGCCTAAACCAAGTAATACAATTGAGAATTTGAAAACAAAGGTTGACCATTTGACACACATAATAAAAAATCAGCAAACCAGATACAGAGATCTGTACTTCGAATCCCAGAAGAAGGTATAGAGATTCTGGTAGAATATCATTTTCCTTTTTAGATGATTTAAAATGTTATATCTATTTAAGTGTTGTTAATGATCGTAATGATTTTCTTTTCACTCAAATTCAGGTTGAAGCCTTAACAGAAGAAAATCATCAATTGGCTTTGAAACTACAAAATGCATCTGGAAAACTTGAAGCAGTATGACTTCTACACATTATTATGTTTTATAAACTCACAATATTTTTATAGCAAAATAATATTGTTAGAGTAGGTGCCCTAGAGCCAATCAATTATTGTAGAATTGACTCTCTAAAATAATGTTTAGCAATCAATAAAAGGCAAATTTCTTCTATATCATGTAAATCATAATTGTGTGTATTGATATATGTCCTTAGGATGGTACAACCGTGATGAGGGTATTAAGTGTTTCAAATCTTGATAGTGAGAACCCTATGATCATATATGGTGACAATTCTAGAAATGTCTGTAGCCCTAGTATTATTCTGACCAAGGACACAGATAATATGGTAATGTTGTCATAGTGTTGAACAACCTTGTAAAAAGACAGTGATTGATCTCACTTGTCAAGGTTGTTTGCCGACAACCTGGTGCAACACATCCCACTAGAGGATTCCATATGGATGGTAACCCCAGTGTCTATGGAATAAATCCTCTAACAAATGGTGGTGTATGTGATCCTTAGACTTGAGATCACCAGAGCACCTTGTGCACCGATTTGTGTAGTTTGACACTAGCCCAACGTAGTTCTATTCAGAGCTATCAATACGATAGTGATTGGCTACATCGAGGAGTGTATCAAGACGATGGTGGATCGACAAAGGATTCATCACTCTTGGGTAGGGGAGAAGTTATCTCACAGTGCAATTCAGTAAATGGCAATGACATTACAGCTATGGCCACAGTGGGATTGAGTTACTGCTCGATCTAATTTATTATTCCAATCATTGGTCCAGTAATTGAATACAAAGATATCGAAGATAACTGAGGTTGACACTATTTCCATACCTCAACCTCGATGAGATAACAGATGATGAAAGGATCGGTTTTGCACGGTAACCATATCGTTGATAGGCAAGTTGTTTCACTGAATCCGAATCTATCGGGTGGCCATGATGCCTTGCTAGAGGTCAATCTTGGTCTGTGTTTAGTGAGACGATTGATTGGTGTCAATTGCGAGACTACTCACTGTTGATATGATGAGGAGCCCTCGGGTCACACACATAGAAGACAGATTAAGGATGAATTGGTGAGAAAGGGTATTTTCGTCATTTGTGATGAAAGGGTATTATTGTCATTTATGATGGAAATGATATTTTCGTCTTTTGAGATGAAATGGCATTTTGGTAATCTCACAGTGCAATTAAATTTGCTAAGGTCGCTGCCTATATTTAATTTCATATTGAAATTAAAATTAGTGAGATTATGTATTTAAATTAAAATTAGTGAGATTATGTATTTAAATATATTCATATATTTAAATAATATGTATATATGTGTGTGTATATATATATATATTATTTAATATTAATATTTGATGATATTAATAAAGATAATATATGAATATGAAAATCGTATTTAAATTTGAATAAGATGTCATGTGGATTATTACCTTGTTTGGTAATGAGGATTTACTATTCTAGACATGGAATAAATTTATTCCTAACTAGATTAGGGTATTAATTTTTGTTGCATATAAAAGGCAACTTAAATTAAATTAATAATGTGAGAACACATTAATTAAATCCAAGTCACTTACCTCACTCTCTCTCACGTTTTTCCACTTGGTGGAGAAGAGAATTTTTCTTGAAGAAAATTCTGCATCCATTTTGCTTGTGTGTCTTGCTAGCACTTGAGAACGCAAGTCGACCGCCATCCTGTCTTTATGTGGATACTGAGAGTTTACTCTTATCTTAGAGTGGGAGCGATTCGTATTGATTGAAGGAGCCTCCAAACGCTGGTATGAAATCTGAAAATTTTATATTCATTATTATTTCATACATAAATAACGTAAATCAGGTATAAGGTTGTTGGGTTCAATGTTGTTGTTGGAGATTTTATTTTTGTTTTCCACTGCGTAAACACCATCAGCGACTTACAAATATGTCTTTGCACAAACCATATTTAATATATGAAATTGGTGAAACAGATTTGAACACTTGAGAAGATAAAAAAAATTATGTTTATTTTGTTTGCTTGCAGACAGAGAAGTACACTGGATTATGTCTGGAATTGATGAGTAAACAGAAGAACACGATCTTACCAGTAGATTCAGTAAAAGTTTAGGACACAGTCAATGTACTTTCTCAACCAGCGCATGAGCAACAACCTCGTCGTAGAGGTAGACCCCCATCAAGCAAGAGAAAATATATTCACAAATGAAGACCCAATTTGCTTATGTATATAATCTATTCAGTATGAAATGAATACTTTTATGAAAATTTTAAGGTTGTTTGTTTTGAACTACTTTTATAGTTTTTATGTGAACCCAAAAAGCATTTGGCTAGCTTTTTTGCATGAATATTGCAATGTTATGTTGTTTCTTTTAGATTGCTTTTATAGTACTTCTTTTTTTTTTTTTTGATACTCATAATATGATTGTATAAAAACATTCTAATTATATTTTCAGCATCATCTGCTTGTACAATTGATATTATATTTGCAAACATGTTTTTGACATTCGATGTCAATATTTTGCAGTAAATTATGCATGATATTTAATATCACCTGAATATTATCAAGATCAACTATTTAAATTTAGACAGTTCATTCAACAATTTTGTTTGTTTAATAATTGAGAACCTGATAATCCAATTAATTTCTGGACTACTATAACAAACAACATAAAAGTTACTTTTGCAATTTTGTCAGACACACTCACATCTACATTTTCCTGATATAACATTACTGAAAAATTTACTAAAATTAAATGGATAATGGTCCTACTGTGGGCCCAATCACAAACATGTGTTATACTTGTTTTTATCATTTAAAACAATAACAAAAAATTTAATAATTTGAAAATTATAATTGATTAGAAATTTCATAGTTTCATTATTATTATTTAAAAAAAAATAGAGTCAAAGGTTCAATCAATTTAACTATTTAAGAATAAAAATTTTGAATCACTGAATATTCAATTCCAAAATTTTGAATGCCTATGTAATTATTATGAAATTTGTGGTTAAAAACCATCATAAAAATCAAAATATAGTTGTTCTAATCCCGTATAATACACATATGGGATTACAACAATCATATCTTGATTTTGACTTCACTCATTAGTTTGACTTGTTTTATCTAAACAAAGCCTTGAAATTGAAGTTGCAACCAATATATCCGATTTCCCCGGAATGCTCTCTCTCTCTCTTTTTTAGGTGAAATAATTTGTTCACCTTTTTATACTAACTGCAGTTTAATATTATATTTATTTATGTTGCCATCCATCAATCAAGATAAAATATTTACACGAGTGAAGTCGAAATTACACTATACACTTAATCCATCAAACGTGACATGATCACTTTATCTGGACTTCAACTTTTTTCTTGGGTTGCTTTTGTAACTCCTACTCCTGCTTTTAACATTCTCGTCATCATTTTCTTTCTGCTCATTACCTCGTTCCCTCTCTTTCGATGTGTTTAACATGTCTGTACAAGAATTCTCTATTCTATCTTCGGCATTATCAGCATCTACTCCTGCCACCATTTTTCCAGACACATCCTTGATTTTTGGTGTCAATATTTCGTATTCAAACACGTCTGACATCGAGGATTGTGATCCATATTCTCCATTGTTTGCCTGCTGTTTTTTACAAAACATTGATATCACTTCAAAATTATGAAAATTAACTATTTAAGAATAAAAATTATACTGACCTTTTGCAATTCTCGCAATTTATATTCATCCTCAAGATTCTTATCAATTGAAAAAAGTTTCATCATAGCATAAGATTCGTATCCTTCCTTCAGATCCATAACTCTCAACTTGATCTTAAAAACAAACATCTGTCCAGATAGCTCACTTAAAACTTTTGGGATATTCTTCTAATCATTACCTTGTTTGTTCAACAGTTGCGAACATGATAACCCAACCAATCTCTGCATCACTGTATCAAACAATATAAAAGTTGCATCGGCAGTTCCATCCGACACTCTCATTTCTACCTTGTACTTGTTATAACATTGACTAAACATTGTTACAAATAAATGCCTGAAACTGAATTTACACCTTATTGCATTGATAATACATAATTACAAACACTGAAAAAACAAACAATACTATACGTCATCTGAGGAGATTTCGATTCCTTGTTGCATTTGTCATAATATAAATAGGTATTAATATCAGGAATTTTCTTCTTGCAATAGGTGCAGGAATTGTAACACCAACCATATCTATCATCAACTTCGATTATCTTGGCCTTAATTATATACTCCATCACCTATACAATTATAATTTTTGTTCACAAACTATGTTATAATAATCAATTTAACGTTTTGACTGAATACTGTACTTCATCAAAATCATGCCACAGGAGATTGGTAACATGTTTCAATGATGTTCTATTCTCAAAGATTTCCTTCTCAATCGAAACTTGATTCAAAATCTTTTTCTGTAATTGAATTACTGGCAGAATATTTATGTAACGCCCCACTTGAGGTACGTAGTTAATGCTTCTTCTTTTGCTCTTTTTGAGTTGATTCATTATTGTTTAGTTGGCCTTTAAGTGTTATGTTGAACACTTGCCTTGATATTGGTTGAAAATAGAAGAAGTATAGTGTTTCAGGCTTCGCCGGGGCGAAGAATAATCTTCGCCGCGGCGAAGAGGTGTTGTAGCCACGGGGGAAGTTGCTGGACAGTTTCGTCGCGGCGACAGAGGATTCCTCGCCGCGGCGACGTGCCAACCAAAATGTTTGTTAAGTTTTAGATATTTTCTTCCCTAAGGGCAATTTGACCAATCTACCCCTAATTAGCAGGAAAAGTGGGAAGTAAAATGTAAGGAATTTTCATGGAGAATATGTTGTTATGGGGGTGTGTTTGTAATGAATCAAAGGATATGGATAGAATTCCCAAAGAAGAGTGAGGGCAAAATGGGAAGGTTTGTGTATAAATTTCATTAAAAGGAATTAAGTCATTGCAAACCCTTCATTCTTCTTCTTCATCGCCACTCTCCTCTCTTACTTTCTCTCAATTTCTCTTTCTTTTGTTCAAGGAGTTTTAAAGGGCTTTTGGAGTGATTTGGGGTAGAAAATCAATCTAAGGCATCCTAAGGTAAGGATTCTTGCTTTGGTTGTGAAGCTTTGTGAGTTTTGAATATATTTGATTATTAAGGGTTTTTGTTCATTTGTTTAAGAGTAGAGAAAAAGTCAAGCAAACCAAGTGAAAGGAAGAGCTAGTGAAATCTCTCCATAACAAGGTAAGTAAATCCCAACCCAAGTTGAGATTTGAGAATTTTCTTGATTAGGGTTTTGATAGCAATGATGTATGTTTGATGTATACATGTTATATGCTTTGTTGTGAGTCTCAAATGGAGATTATTATTGCTTTGTGATTGTTCATACATTTCAATTATGAGAAATGAGATGTGGGTTGGAAAGGTAGTTTGAGAGGGAATTGAAGGATATTGAGAAATCCTTTTTGGAAGTGTTATTCTTTGGCAGGAATTAGAGCTATGTGAGGGAGTTTTCTCCCATTTTGGATGGTTAGAGAAAGACTTAGAATTATTGTTATAGTAGAGTTTTATTATGCACTTGAGTTGTTTGATGAAATGCCTAATAGAGGTTTGAGTATGAGTAGTGAACCTTAATTCTTGCAACATTGCATGTTGGCATTTCATAAGTGCATTAGTGGAGATGAACCATCCATAGGCATTAATTGTGCATTGAGAAGTGACCTAAGAAAGAGTAGGAAACTTTGTGTATGCACTTGCTCTATGAGTAGAGAACTTTGTGGATGCAACTACTCTAAGGGTAGAGAGAATGAGAAGTGCTAGAATAGAGTGAATGAGAAGAGTATTAGAAATGGGTGGATGCTTTGTGATCATCACCCGACAGTTATGAGAATCGGGTTGATGCTTTGTGATCACCACCCGAATAGCCATTAGAAATGGGTTGATGCTTTGTGATCATCACCCGATAGGTATTAGAAACGGGTGGATGCTTTGTGACCATCACCCGGTTAGTTATTAGAAAAGGGGTTGATGCTTTGTGATCATCACCCGATATTTATTAGAGATGGGTTGATGCTTTGTGATCATCACCCGACAGTGATTAGGAACGGGTTAATGCTTGGTGATCGTTACCCGAAAGTCATGAGGAACGGGTAGGTGCTATGTGGTCTCCACCCGATAGTTACGAAAACCGGGTAGGTGCTTCGTGATCCCCACTCGGTAGTCACTAAGAACGGGTTGGTGCTGTGTGAATTCCACCCGATAGTCATGAAGAGTGAGATGGTGCTGTGTGAACGCCATCCGGCCGTACCTCCGGTAAGATGAGGCCATGACGTTTAGTAGGAAACAACAGAAAATGTGAGGAAAGAATTAAGAGAAATACATACGGGGATAAACAGATAGAGGGTTTTACTTACTGAGCATTATTTTGTGCTCACCCCGTTATTTTCCTTTGTGGATGCAGGATCTAGGTGATGATGCAGTCGGAGGGGTGTCGGCAAGCGAGGAGAAATAGCTACACTGTTTCCCCTGTTTTTGTCTTTTAAAATGGCTTTCTGTAAATGATGCTCTTTGTGTATAAAAGACTTAATACTTATAATAAAAAGAAAAGTTTTGGGCCTATTTTCTATTGTTATTATGCATGCATTGTACTAGCTTACAGCAGTTGTTACAATTCATTCTGAAATAACCGAGAGTAGTAAAATGTTAAATATCATTCTATCCATGAAATTACTTTAAAGAACTATTTCTTAAACACATACTCTTTCTGTAGAGAATGCACCTCCCCAATATCTAAATTTATATAAATTCTAGAGGTCAAGGTTGTATTTAGATATAATCGCCCTGTATGGAAAAAAACATAAATTAGTAATCGAAAATATATCAATTCCATATAATATATTTTTATTACCTTGGAAATCTTTAACATTCATTGAAGTAACCATTATGACAATTGGGCTGGTACTCGCTGATTGCAAACCTTCACCTATTTCTTCAGAAAACTTTCCCCATAACATAATGTCAACTACTTCCCTAAAATTAATATCAGTGTAAATTATTTAAAGTGGAAGAAGAACAAAAAATTATTAACAAAAGAACTCACTCTGCCATCTGCAATCTGATGTCTCTTTTTTTAGTCTTCGTTGATTTGATCACTTCAATTTCTCCTATTGCATTCAAACTCCAATGATATATGAATATAATTTATCGTATTTGATGTACAAAAATATTTCTCACACATTTAAAATATAAATATTCAAATTAACTGTACTTGATAATAACCTTGTATCATTTGTCCTATTCTGAATATCATCAAGACCATCAAAATCAAATTTATATCTCGGAATAACAATCCTTGGTTCTTTTAATTCTTGTACAATCGTGATCATGAGAAATTGTATACGATATCTTCCCTCAACCAGTCTGTAAGAGGCAGCAGATGGTATAACTTTTATATGTTTGATCAAATATATCGATCCTTCATGAAGCTGATTTTTAAATTTTAAAATCCTATTCTTTGGTATCGAGCCATGCATAACTTGATTCTAGAGAACCAATGAAAACCACAAATTTCAACAAACCCCTATAAATCGCAAATAAAAATCTTTACATTATTTTGAGAGTATATTTTATACTTGTTGATCAATCAAAATCATTTCAAGGCTCATAAGTTCGTCACCCATTCTGAAATTCCTACACTCCCACAATCTAGATACTCTGATAGTAACTATCCAATCATCTCTTGATTCATCAATATCTTTATGAAAATTATTAGACATTGTTATGAATTGCTTGCAAAAAGAAATTCATCTTTAATACAATTAAATAAAAGAAATAACGATACCCAATGGAGATTTGACAATTAAAGCAAATGTTATAATCTAATTCATACTATAGATATTTCTTATCACAATCTAATATTATGCGGGATTTTTTTATTCGGCACTGTAATTTTAAACTCCAGAAAAGAACTTACTGATTTACAATCGTCACTACAATATTGTTCATCAATTTCTTTACTACAATTCTATAATATTATTATATGCAAATTAGTAGCTTTTGTAGATGAATTCATAACCCAACATATGTAGTATTACAATAGAAGAATGCAAATAATTGAAGGTATCACATTTACCTGTAACAGGAACTATATCTGAATTATGCCAGCAAATCTATTTGTTTTCTTTTTTTTTATGAAACAATGATCTGATGATATACTTTCAAGTACCTTTACTTATTCCTCTTAATCGTGTACAAAAACATAAACAACCACATATATATAACAAACACATTAATTTCAAAAGTTATGTATAAAATCTTTCACATTCAGATAAACACTCTTCACACTTCGCATTAATTTCGCATTAACGATAATACATAGCAAATACAATGTATCGATCTCTTCCGAATAAATATCTATGCACAAAATTACATCAACTTCAATAACACTTAATGAGAACACTTTAATGAGAACACTACATTAAGAATGACATTAAATAGCAGAATACCAAAGATCATCATAATACCGAACGCATCAATCAAAAAGGAAGTACATAAACTCATAATTAAACCAAGATTCTGATATCCTGACCATTAACAATAATATCATGTTGAAAGTATCACACAACAGTACAATGCATCAATCAATTTTGAATAAATATATATCTATAAGTATTTGCAGTGTCAACTAATGCACCTATAAAATTATTAACAGTACAAATCCAACACATCAAAGAGGAACAATTGTAAAGCAACAAAACACGATAATAACAAACTAACACTGTTAAGAATAGAATTAAAAATCAGATCATCGAACATGATCAAAATATCAAACATATCAATGAAAAAGTAAGTGTATTAACCCATCGGGTTGCACGATTAGTTTGACAGCTTGTTTGACAAAATTTATCCGCATAAAATACCATGATTTAAAAACCAGGGCTTTGACATATTGAATAAATTACAACACAGCAAATGGTTATTACAATGATAATGATAAACATTATCGTTTATAGACTGATACTGAAATCTTCATCTGGCATAAACGTCGAGCCACTTCAACTTTTTCACTAATATTATAGTTCGCCAACTTTGTTGATATAAACTCAAAGAGAAATTAAGCTACTCCATGTTTTATTAATATTATAGTTCAGCATCATTAAAAAATTGTCTAACGAATTGTATGGAATTCGTTGTCTAACCATTGTCCATAATTATAATTGTTCAAAGCCTACTGTGATCGGTAATTTCACTATCAAACCATCAATTTGGCTATAAAATGGTAATAGCGCAAATACCGATCCATAATTTACCCATATTTAAGAATGCTTAGAATTTCATCGAGACCTAGATTCTATTGCCGAACCATAATCACGATATAATTAATTACATTTATAATTTCTTATAACTTTTCTAGGAACAATGTTAAACCATGGATTTGGATACTCACCCATGATTTAAGGATGGACGAAATTTGGATAGCTTGATATACGAACTAATGATGTACAAATGCATTAATTTCAAGAGTTATCTATAAAACCCTTCACATTCACATAAACACTCTTCACAATTCACATTAATTTCGCATTAACAATAATACATAGCAAATACAATGTATCGATTTCTTTCAAATAAATATATATCCACAAAATTGCATCAACTTCAATAACACTTAGTAAACAACAAAACAATAATAACAAAATTAAATAACAATTGGAAGTTTTTAATTTTTTTAATTTTTTTATGTGGATAGCTGTAATTCTTATTTAAATCACATATGACACAAACTTATACTATTATGTGACATAAACAATACCATCTATTTTATCAACACTATAATAAAAACACAATATTAAGAACCACATTAAATATTATAATACCAAACATCATCATAATACTGAACACATCAATAAAAAAGAAAGTACATTAACCCATAATTAAACCCAAATTCTGATATCCTGACCATTAATACTAATATCACATTGAAAGTATCACATTACATTAAATATCAGAATACCAAACACATCAATAAAAAAAAAAAAAGTACATTAACCCATAATTAAACCCAAATTCTGATATCCTGACCATTAATACTAATATCACATTGAAAGTATCACATAACATTACACTGTACCTATCAATTTTGGATAAATATATATCTTACAGCAAATGGTTCATTACAATGCAAATCATAAAATTAATTGTTTATATACTGATACTGAAATTTTCAACTGAAAGAGACTTTGAGCCGTTTCAATTTTTTTATTAATATTATAGTTCGACACCTTTAAAAAACTGTCTAACAAATTGAATAGAATTCGTTGCCTAACCATCATCCATAATTATGATTCCTCAAAGCCTACTGTGGTCAATAACTTCACTGTCAAACCATCAATTTGGCTATAGAATGGTAATAAGGCAAACACCGATACATAATTCATCCATCATTTAAGAATGCTTGAAATTTCAACAGATGAAGGTATCATCGAGATCTACATTGCATTGTCGAACCATAACCATGATGTAATTAATTGCATTTATAATTTGTTTAAAAAACTCGATTTATTTGTTATAATTCATTCCCATTAAATATTATGATCCAAAAAGCACATCTTTGATATATTGCCTGAGTATTAATAAATACATAGATGATTACGACACATAGTTGAATACCTCAAAATCACCTTATATTGAATACAACCAACAAATCTTTACATCATTAAATTTCAAACTGCAAATGTTCATGCAGGTAAAATAACTTGCACAAAAGCAATTATCACAATCCAGCAACACTGAACCAGAATAACCAAATCTTATGTCGTGGACTTTCCCGTTGACTTGAACGAATCGTTGGCATCCACAATGACCAACTCCGATACAATAAGATTTCATTCATAAATCACAAAATCGAACCTCAACTACTTTCGAAGAATGCTACTCTATGACAACAATGCACCAAGCAGCACAAATCGATAATAGTAAAGGGCCGATTGTGTCACCTAAAAACAAAGCCAACAAAAAAATACTCATACAAGCCTTGTTAACATAAAACGTTCAGTCCCAAAACAAATACTCACATATCGACTAGAACAAATAAAGAGCATTATAGAAAAAACAGTAGAAAAATATTTAAACAAAATACAAACTATCAACATTTAATGTTAGTCAACATCAACAATACAGGGAAAAACTAATTGCCCATAGTATGAATATACCGACAACAAATAGTCACTATTCAGTCAAAACTGTAAGCCGATCGATTCATGTTATTTCATGTACTTCACACAGTTCAGTTGCAACCATAGACATTCCAAATCAATAACCTCACCAAAGACTTACTAAACACAACTTGATATAAAACACGATGACCATTGTATGAACACGTCAACTTTTTTCCCTGTAACCTGAAAACGAAATCAACAGAATCAACAAATTAACATCTCATGCCGGTCGATCGGCAAAATGGACTCAACAAAAAAATAACTCTACAAACGAAATAACAAACGCATATCCTCATCCCCTTGAAACCAATACAATAAAACGTAATCGATCTTCATGTCAACATCGTTAACGAACAATTGTCCATTCATATAAAAACTGGTACCTAGAAACGGCATCAACAAAAGTTAATTAATCTTCATATTAAAATTATCAAGGAATAGACTAACCAATCGGAAGGAATACAATTAATCAATCAAATAAATTGATCGAACAAAAACAATCATTCAATCTAACAATAACCGTTAAAATAGATAGGAGACATACTTACAATTTCACATTAAAATAGTTAGAAGATATACTTATAGTTCGAAAGCACAGATCAAAATAATAACTCATCTGACAGTGTCAATCGTACATCGTGCCTTTATTCCATGCCGATTCATGATCTTTGACTTGTAAACAACAACAAAAACATAAATTATAAAAAAAAAAAAAAAAAAAAAAAAAAAAAAAAAAAAAAACATAAAGAATAGATATATTACTGACACAAACTAACATGACTTATAAATAATTAACAAAAGATCAGACGTATTGTTAACATAAATTAACAAATTGCAATGATCTACAACTGAACATGCGCCCCTCTTATAACCCCTTATTTAGACCTTCTGAATACCAACGCAATTAAATACGAAGATAGTTTTCCAATGTCAATACAATGCAATAAGTAATAGCAATCCAATACACATGTATACTTGTTATTAATTCACATCTTTGGAATGTCAATGCAATGCACCTATATTATTGTTGTTGTTATTATTATTATTAATTCACATCTTTGGAATACCAATGCAATGCAACTGTATTATTATTATTATTATTATTATTATTATTATTATTATTATTATTATTATTAGTGCTCTACTTAGGATAGTCACTAAAATTTTATTAAATGAATTTAAATTACATTTCAACTTTTTCATCAATCAAAAACTGTTTGGTGCTAAAAAATTTCTTTCGAAGAAAATCCAGCCTTCAGCCGAGAAACAGCATTTTAAGATTTGTTAATGGGCTTTATTAGTTCTTAGGATAAACAGCCCAGTGGGCCATGTTTTAAAGTAGATTTGCCAAGTACGGCCCAAACCTTTTTATCACAAATTCACAATTAAAAAAACTCTTACCACCCTACATTCATCTTAGTTCGTTGTAGCAAACCAAATTGAAAATCTGATCACCAAGTCAATGATCTAGAATGCAGTACCATATAAAGAATTAAAAAGATGTTGATGCCAAATTTCCTATTTATTACATACATATCTTTCGAGAAACCCTAAGACAATGTTAATGAATATTGTTGTGCGAGGATGTGTGATTAACTCGGAGCAGGCAGTAGTTTGGAGACAAGCTGTAGCTCGGCGGAAATAGTGAAGCAGCCATCAGATTGGAGCGAGTTGTTGGGTAGTTATCTTCTAAATTGTGAATAAGCATTATCTCCTAAAATCAAGGAGAAGATCATAAGAACACTCCTGATAGTTTCGGCCACAAATTATGTCATGGATTACGAGATTAACTCCTGAAAATCATGCCCTAAAATTTCTCTCATAACTGTTGCAATTCAATAGTATAAAAACCCCTAAAAAATCATTGTAAGGGGATTGAGAAAACTAGAGAAGAGAGATTATTACTATAAGGCAAAAACATTTGAATAATATAACAGTGGACGTAGGCTTAATTTGAACTCGTTAAATCACTTTAAAAATCTCCTAACTCTTTTTTATTATATTTTAACTTATTACTTACTGATTTTTAGTAATTATGTACACATCCTACTCAATTCTTTCAAGGTCAATTGAATATGATGTTGTGCGTTTTCAGAACAACAAATACACACAAACTTTGCCCACTAGCAAATTGAGAACAACCTAACGAGTTTGTCAATGCACCAAATATTATTCACTCCTTGTAAAACTTTGAAATTTCTCAAGGAGATGACCACACTAATACGACTTTTGAAAAGTAGCAAGCAATAGTAGAGACCAGTCAGGAGATATTTCGACTTCCATTCCTACTAAATTTCTAGTAAGGAATCTAATTTGCCATACCAAAGACGAATATTGATTTTATAGTTTCAAGATAATTATTTTTAAGTAAAAAAAAATCAGTTTACACTCAAGAACAAACCAAAGAGCAATAAAATTATGTGATAGGATCCTCCATTGATTTAAATTCTAATTACGGAAACATGCATGTTTTATTCTTTGTAATTGAGATTCATTAAAATTGAATATAATAAATAATAATATTTTGATTAAATTATATAGGAAAGATAGGTGATCTAAGATCCTTTAAACTCAAAATCAACAAACTATGAATATTATTCTCAAGCATGAACCCAAGAATTTTTTTCAGCAAAACTTGGAGAGAAGGTGGCTTTGAATATTACTCTCTTCTAGCACCATGGTCAATGCATGTGGCCTATGAATTATCGATGGAGAAAAAAACAGAACAAATTTTGTACTGGTTATCTTCAAATCACTAGAACTTTTACATAGCCAATAATTCTAACATCTCAAGAAATTAGTTGAGGTACATATAAACTGACCATATATCCTTGGTAATAAAAAATAAAAAAATTCTTAATTTCTAACATTAGTTTCCTTTAAAGAAAAACTACATTTTCAGAACTAGGCTTTGGCCGGCAGACATCTTAATAGGCTTGGTTAATCCTTAAGATGAACAGTCCAGTTGCCCATTTTTGTGAAGAGAAATACTCCAAACCATTTTAAGGATATGATCAAGTATCTAAGGTTAATTAGTTTAAACACACCGCATTCCTAACAAAAATCCAGATATATTTTGCAATCTGTTTCATGAAAGGCAATTATCACAATTAACCAAAGTTTACTATCCCACATTCATCTTCGGTTCATTATAGCGAACCATATAGCAAATCGGGTCACTAAATCAATGATAAAAAATGTTGTATTGTGAAAAGTATTAGAAAGATGTTGATGCCTGATTTTTAATTGATTACATATCTTCTACAAAGATACGAGACAGTACTTTAATGAATCCGCACAAACGTTTCCCATCAAACAAGATGAGAACAACTTAAAGAGGCGGTCAGGCCTTCCCACCAAACAAGATGAGAACAACTTAAAGAGGCGGTCAGGTCAATACACCAAAAAATATGCATTCTCTGTAGAACTTTGAACTTCCTCAAGGAGACGACTACGTCCTAATACGACTTTTGAAGCCAATCATTCACGGAATCTAATTTGACAAAACCGAAAACACGATTTATTAATTATATAGTTTCAAGATAATTATTTCCAAGTAAAGAAAAATCATTATACTTAAGAACAGAAGAAAGAGCCTTAAAGTTATGTGTTAGGATCATCTGTCGTTCTAATAAGTGAAAGAGCAAACGACTTTTTCCCACCCAGGTTTGCCTTAGTAAGACTTTTCCACCCAAAAAGTTTAAAAATACCACTTCCCCACCCAAAGTTTATATTCCGACCAATTGTAGGCCGAATCTGACATCTTGGCAACCTTAAAACACCGTCATTCTCTTTTCCAATCATCACTCACCAAAACCCCTCAAACCTTACTCCCGTTGACCCCACCAATCGCAACAATTGAGCGATTTGTGAAATGCGTATCCGCCCCTTCCAAGTCAGATTCCAATCAATCTCAACTATCAAAATCCAACCTGCCACCACCAAAAGACTCATCGATATCCCCTCTTCAAAAAACCCAATAGCCTGGACAGAGTTTGCTCTCTGTTTGCGGCAGAATTAGAAAGTGTATTCTAGGTAGGAAATGGAATATAAACTTTGGGTTGGAAAAGTGTTATTTTGAAACTTTTTAGATGGGAAATTGTCATTAAGGAAAACCTTGGGTGGGAAAGGGGTATTTCAGACACTCAGCTAATTGAAATGGCTATGAGGCTTCAAGCTTCTGGACAACACTTCATTTCGGTAGTGAAAGAGGAAGTGCATATAAGTAGTGAAGAAAATAATGAATGGAGTCTTGAAGAATTTGAGAAGAGAATGGAGGGAAAACGTCTGATAATAAGGGGATGGGCACCCCAGATGGTGATTCTAGATCATGAAGCCGTTGGGGGGTTCATGACTCATTGTGGATGGAACTCAACTCTGGAGAGTGTCGCTGCTGGGTTGCCAATGGTCACATGGCCTCTCTCGGCAGAGCAATTTTACAATGAAAAGCTGGTTACTGATGTTCTGAAAATAGGAGTGGCGATTGGAACCCAGGAATGGTCAAGATGTTTTGAAGCTAAAGAGACAATAGTGAAGAGGGACGATATAAAGAAGGCAGTGACTCTGTTAATGGTTGGTAAAGAGGCAGAAGAAATGAGAAACCGAGCCAGGGCACTGAAGGAGGTGGCAAAGACTGCATGGTCTTTTAGCTAAAAAGGGACGATATAATTTTGCAATGACCATACGTTATAAAATTTGGGTTCTTTGGAATCCAGCCATCTCAAACATTCATGTTCACTAACGGAAGCTATTTCTCCTCGTTGTGCTTTGTCATTGATGTCCGTGTTGCAAAGTGAAACAGGGCCAATATGCCATGCCTTCCTTCCCATAACTTTCCAGTAGTGGTCTGAGTAAGCTGGTTCCAGCTCATAGAAACTGTTAACCACAATCCCATAGCTCGTAATCTCCGCCTGTATAGCTTGTTCCACAAGCTCAGTTAATAATTCGTTCTGCGTTTCTACTTCCAATTCATAACTTGTTAGTTGTGATCTCGTCAACGTTCTTTGGTCCGGAAGACCTGGTACTGGGAAGGGTTCAAAGTCAGATGTAATGATTTCATAAGGCTGATGCTCCCTTAAGCTATAGTACACACAGAGAGGAAAAAAACCAGTTCCATGGAAACACAGCCTTGGAATCCCAAACTTGGCAGCAGAATCTGAAGCCCATGTAAATAGCATGTCTACCACGATGCAATTGGGGTGGCATTCTTCTAGAAGTTGCTCAAATGGTTGTTGGAGAAGGCTTATGGCCTTACAGAAATTGATTTCCATTTCGAGAGAATTGATGGAATTTGCATTCTCACTTGATTCTGGAAGCCCTGCCTCTACTGTAGGAAATTTGATGCCTCGAATACTGATATCAATTCCTTCTTGCCTCCCTCTTTCGATTTTATTTGAGAATAGATGTGCATTTAGAGGTGTAGTGACAACTGTTACCTTCACACCATGCCGGGCAAATAACCAGGCCATGTCTTGTGTTGGAATCATGTGTCCTTGGGCCAAATATGGAAGGAACAATATATGAAGCTGACGTGACTGTGAATCCATGTAGCCTTGCAAGAAATCTTTTTAGAATTATGTTTTAGAGTGTCAAATTAAGGAGAAACTGAAAAGCTAATAGAAACTTAGTTTATTTCCCTTTCTTAGCAAGTGAAGTTTTTGGCTTGCTTTTTCTGTCACTGGTTTCGAACTTATATAGCACGGATTTGAAGGGAATCAGTCAAAAACATCATCCGTACATATTCTTCCTCCAGTTTAATCTCTATAATTCGATTGGTCACTTATACTGTTCCTTGGCCTATAAGAAACTAATAAAAACTATTATCCAAGCTTCTTCGTTGGTTCTGCTGGGGTTCTGCTGGCTGGTGCTGCTGGGTCAGTGGGTTAGTTTTCTGCTGGCTGGTGTTGCTGGGTTGGTGCTGCTGGGTTGGTTTTCTGCTGGCCGGTACTGCTGGGTTGGTGCTGCTGGGTTGGTTTTCTGCTGGCCGGTACTGCTGGGTTGGTCTGCTGCTGGTTGGTGCTGCTGATTTGGTGAAACTGTTGTTCTCTACTGGCTGAGGCTGCTGGTTTGGCCTCTGCAGTTTGGTGCTGCTGGTTCTGGTTTCTGCTGCTGCTCGGTTGGATATGCAGGTGGATGTTGTTGTTGGTTCTTCTTCTGATCACTGCAGCAGCTGATCTAAGCTTCGTGTGTTCTTATGTGCGAGCCGTAGTGTTTGGGGTCATCGTCCCTCTTAGTTGTCCTTCTTTATTCTTTATAAAATTACCTATTACTCAAAAAAAGTTTCTTGGTTGGTTCATATTAATGTGAGAACAATATTATATTTTGTTTGATTTTCAAGCTAAAAAAGGTCGTATTATAAATTTATAACTTTTTTGTCTTCTTGAGGAAGTTGTTTCATTTCGTTTTACAAGAGCATACATAAATATTTGGTGCTTTGACTTGTTAAGTTCTTCTCACTTTGCTTAGTGGGCAAGGATTGTGTTGATTCATTAACATTGTCTTCTCTGTAAAATATGCATTCTCTGTAAAACTTTGAACTTCCTCAAGGAGACGACTACATTCTAATACGACTTTAGAAGCCAATCATTCACGGAATCTAATTTGACAAAAATATAAATTATATAGCTTCAAGATAATTATTTCCAGGTAAAGAAAAATCATTATACTTAAGAACATAAGAAAGAGCCTTAAAGTTGTGTGTTAGGATCATCTCTCATTTAAACAATTTTTCACCCAAAAAGTTTCAAAATATCACTTTTCCACCCAAAGTTTATGTTACGACCAATTGTGGGCCGATTCTAACATCTTTGCGACCCCAAACCACCACCTTTCTCTTTCTGATCATCACTCACAAAAACCCCTCAAACCTTGCTCTCGTCGACCCTGCCAATCGCTAGCAATCAAGCGATTTGTGAAATGTGTAATCACCCCTCCCAAGTCAGATTCCGATCAATTTTGACCACCAAAAGACTCATTGGTATCCCCTTTTCAAAAACCCTAACAGCCTAGACCGAGTTTGCTCTCCATTAGCCGCTAAATCGCAAAGTGTATTCTGGGTAGGAAATGGAATATAAACTTCAGGTGGGAAAGTGGTATTTTGAAACTTTTTGGGTGGGAAAGTGTCATTAAGGAAAACCTTGGGTGGGAAAAAGTCGTTTACTCTAAGGGAGCGTTTAGCTCATATAATGTTTTGTTATAGGGGGATATTATATTAATGGAAAGGAATATCACCTTGAAGATTACTAGGCATGTTTAGAAAATGTGTTTGGTTGATTTGAATAAATTGGTGAATAATTTGTTTGGTTGGGATGATAAATGGGTGGGTACGTTATCTAAATTACTAAATTGCTCTCATTTTTAAATAATAATATAATTGTATTTTTTATTATTATTTTTTTAATCATTTCTTTTAACCCCCTACATTTGAAATTTTGTTAAAACACCCCAGCCATATAAAACTTTAATTTGTAGCAAAATCACCCTTACCTACCCCAAGCCACTACTGGCAACCAACCACCGCCAGCAGTTGACGGAATGGCTCACGACTGACTGTATATGGCCGGTCGTGCACTGGCAAAGTGGGAAATGGAAAAATGGCCAAATCTATGGCCATTACATGACCAAAGATGTAGCCATGAAACGACCACAAATCTGGCCGTGCCATTTCACAGCTAGATCTGTGGTCGTTTCAGAGCCAAATCTTTGGCCGTAAAACGACCATAGAAACATTAGATCTGGTTGTTCCCGACCATGGATCACAGATCCATGGCTAAAAAAGGCCTTATCGACGCACGATTGGCCAAATCCCGTTGGATGTGCACCATTACGACGATTGACGCTAGCAGCTAGCGGTGGTGAGTCACGGCTAGCGTTGGTCTTGGGTGGTTGGGGGTATTTTGTTAACTTTCAAACTTTTTGTGGCTAGGGTGTTTTAGATAATTTCTCAAATGTAGGGGGCTTGGGCAATTGTTATTTGGTAGACATTTGAGGTCCAAAATGGTTTTTAATTAAGGGCAAAATAGGTAGAAAAATCATATTACCTCGGTAATGTTTTAATCCCAAGGGTGGGGGAGGATATCGGATTACCCCAAACATTACCAACAGTAAACACTATTTACAATAAAAGATTCATGTATTGTTTTATTACTTGCAAACCAAACACCGAAATCTTGTAAAATAAACGAAGATTACCCCATTATCTTATATACCCCCGATCCAAATGCCCCCTAAGTGAAAACGTGCATGTTTCATGTTTGCAATTAAGATTAATTAAAATGGAAGATAATGATTTAAAAAAAAAAAAAAAAAATTGATTACATTAAAAAGGAATAATAGGTGGTCTAAAATCCATTAAATTCAAAATCAACAAAATATGAACATTATTCTCAAGCATGCACCCACCAATAAATTTGCAATCAGAACTTGTAGACAAGGTAGCTTTGAATGGTACTGTCTTCAAGCCCAAGGGTTACTACAAGTGGCTAATGAATTACTGATGGAGAGAAAAACAAAACACATTTTTTTACTGGTATTCTCTTTAAATTGCCCGTAGAATGAGATGAGCAAATATAAACATTGTTTATTGAGCATTTTCAGCTTCAGATAAAAACAACCATTAACAGAGTCACTGCCTTCTTTGTATCGTCCCTCTTCACTATTGTCTTTTTAGCTTCAAACCATCTTGACCATTCCTGGGTTCCAATCGCCACTCCTATTTTCAGAACATCTATAACCAGCTTTTCATTGTAAAATTGTTCTGCGGAGACAGGCTATGTGACCATTGGCAACCCAGCAGCAACACTCTCCAGAGTTGAGTTCCATCCATAATGAGTCATGAACCCTCCAACGACTTCATGATCAAGAATCACCATCTGGGGTGCCCATCCCCTTATTATCAGACCTTTTCCCTCCATTCTCTTCTCAAATTCTTCAAGACTGCATTCACTACTGGTATGCACTTCCTCTCTCATAACCCAAATGAAGTGTTGTCCAGAAGCTTGGAGCCCCATAGCCGTTTCAATTAGCTGATTGTCTGAAAATCGCGCCATGCTTCCAAAGCATACATAGAGAACTGATTTGGGTGCTTTGGAATCCAGTCATCTCAAACATTCATGTTCACTAACAGAAGCTATTTCTCCTGTTTGTGCCTTGTCATTGATGTCTGTGTTGCAAAGTGAAACAGGGCCAATATGTCATGCCTTCCCCTGTCAAGTTCAAAATGATACTTTTCCACCCTTTAGGTTCTAAATAATAGTGATTATTTATTAATTCAAATGTAAAGATATATTTTTTTCTTTGTTTATTTAATTAATTAGGAATATTGATTTTCTATGTTAATTAGTAAAAATAAAAAATATTATAAATAATAGTGATGAAATATTGATGACATTATAAATAAATAAATATTAAGATCATTTAACTTTAAATAATTTCATAACATTACTCCTAACTTTTTAGGTGAGGCTAACTATTTTTCTTTTTTTACTTTTTAATATTTGACCTTTTGACTAATTAAAAAATAATAAAAAATTTACACAGTAAAATATTTAAGGGTATTTTTGTCTTTTTAGTAAAATATTAATGGAAAACATAACAGAACGTAACGAAAGGTGGGAAAATGTCATTTTGAAACTTGATGGGTGGGAAAGTGTCACTAGCCGATGACTGACAGTCGCCAAATGATGCACGAACCAATCGGATCTAGCCCGATCATGCATTAATCTGGCGATTGCCAACTAACGGTGGTGACTGCGGCCAGTGGTGGCGGTAGTAGTGATGACGAAGGTGGTGGCCGATAGTTGTTGGCAGGTGGCTGAGTGTTATGGGTAAATTGTTTTAAGAACAAGGGTAATAATCTCTTAAAATTTTATTTGTTACGGGTACAATTGTAACAAAATTAACATTGGTATTAAGATTACCATCTATATAACTAACAATAATTACTATTAATTTTAAAAGATTATCGAAATATTATATTACTTAATAACCAAACGTGATAATTTTAATAATATAAGATAATATTATTGGAGTTATGTGACATTTCTCCTAGCCAAACACACCCAAGATGTATATAAATTAAAGGATGTGTTTAGGATTTGATCAGATTATTTTATTCCCCACCCGATTGTAAAAATAAATCTTCACGACAGAACAACCTGGATACAAAAAGATATAATCAATATTATATCTCGATCTGTCTCACCCTTTACTCGTTATCAAATCATAGCTCTTCAATCTGTGTTTGCTCCTTCCTCTTTTGAGAAAATGTAGAAAGATGACAGGTAATGGTAAAACCCTCAAATTCTTGCTTTAAATTTTAATCTGTCATTGTAAATACCGATGATAATTTTTAAAACATTGTTATCTATTAAGTGACATTGTTAGGTGTTTATATGGTAAATTAGTGGGAGAATTACATTTTCCCACCCAAGGTTTGAGGAAACGACACAAACAATACTTTTCCACCTGTCAAGTTTCAAAATGACACTTTCCCACCCTTCGTTAGGTTCTGTTAGTGTTTTCTGTTAATAAATGACTGAAAATGCAAAAATGTCCTTAAATAATTTATTTCTTAATTAGTTTATTATAAATTAAAATTTAGTTAAATTAAAGTTCTTATTCGATTATTTATCAGTCCAAATATAAAGATACATTTTTTCTTTGTTTATTTAATTAATTAGGAATATTAATTTTATATGTTAATTAGAAAAAATAAAAAACATTATAAATAATAATGATGGGATATTGATGACATTATAAATAAATAAATATTAAGATCATTTAACTTTAAACAATTCTATAGTATTACTCTTAACTTTTTAGGTATAGCTAACTATTTTTTCTTTTTTGACTTTTTAATATTCGACTTTTCGGCTAATTAAAAAATAATAAAAAATTTATAAAGTAAAATATTTAAGGGTATTTTCGTCTTTTCAGTAAAATATTAACGGAAAACATAACAGAACTTAATGAAGGGTAGAAAAGTGTCATTTTGCAATTTGATGGATGGGAAAGTGTCATTTCGCCAAACCTTGGGTGGGAACGTCGTTCTCCCTAAATTAGTAATATACCTCCTTAATTGATTCTCTAACAAATGAAAAACCACATAAATATAATTGATAGTTCTCTCTTATTTTCACTTAACTTAAAATCAAATTCAATCTTGTATAGATTCCAATAATCATTCTTCATGAAAGGACTCCAAGTTAATTAAAGAATTCTCATTTTACAGAATGTTTTCATGATTTTTTGGAACGGAAACTGGCCGGGAGTAGTTAGACTTCGGCTTCACAGTCTAAAGTTTAAAGACAAACCTAGAGTGCGTCAGATAATGGATGAGTGGAACCTGCCCATGAAGTGCATTGAGACTGGTATTGTTAATCATGATTGATTTTATGATGCTGCTTTTTCTTTGGTTGGTTTGGGGTTTTGGATACGACTGCAATGTGAGCAGTTTCTGGTGTTGGGCCTCAAGCTCTTGGGGTCATTTTCTTTTTTACCTTTTTTGGAGAGGAGCTCTGCTCCTCAATCCTTATTTAGGCCACAACAACTCAGAAGAGCTATCACGTACTTTTGCCGTGTTAAGTTCAATCAGAAGTAAGGCTTAAATGGGCAGTTTTTTTTTTTTTTTTCGGGAATTTGGATTGGTAACTTAAGAAGGCCGCTTTGTTGGTTTTGGGGTGTTTCTTTTTTTTCGGCGGGAAAGTTCAGAGGAAAATTCTTTCCTGCTTTAAAGGGTTCTTCTGCAGCCTTCAATGGGTTACTTGGGTGATTTTCTTCCAGCCTATTGTCTATGGCGTTTGCAGTAGAGTCCACTTGTGGACTGATGTCATTAGAAAGGAGAATGTAAGGGGAAGTTGGGGCTTTAAGTCTAGAGTAATATTACAGCCACCGAAGGTTGCACACCGAATATGTGCATCGAATGACATAACAAAATCCTGACCATTGATTTATTATCAATTAATATTAATCAACAGTCAAGATTTTATCACATTATTTAGTATACAGATTCGATACGCAACCTTCTATGATTCTATCATTTTCGTTAAGTCTGAGTCATCATTTTAATCTCTTAGTCTGGGATTGCTTTTTTTTGGAAGGAGATTAGGCTCTTGTTGCTGACCGGTCCGTTTATTTGAGTGAACTTCTGGAGTTCTTGGGCTTGTGTCATTTGAGCTGGAGGGTTTATTTAGGCTTTTGGGCTTGCAGCATTTCTTTATATGAAAATGTTTTATAGTTAGTTATGGGTTTTGTCTGGGCCTTCTTTTTTATAAGGCTTTGCTTGTAGAGGATTGTTTTTCCTTTGTTATGGCATTTGTTCTTGTTAGTTTGATCCTTGGGTTTGTCCAAGGCTCTTTTGGGGGAAGGGCTCCCCTTCCTCCGTTGTAATTTTTTTATTTTTTTTTTATTCAATTATCTGAGTTTACCCAAAATAAAAAAAAAATAAATAAATAACATAACCTAGAACTTCTTTATAATCGTATTAATTTGGAACAAATCAACCATATTAAATTCTTGATAGTTCTGCAAATAATAAAACTTGTATTTCTTTTTCTAATGATGATATCAATAAGTATATTAAAAAAATTATAAAAAATATTTTTATTTATTTATTTAAATATATATATAATCGAAATTTGTATTTTTTAATGTCCTTATTTTGTGCCTCAAGAACACAAACCTCTCACATTTGCATATATAGTATAGATTTTGTACCATTATAAGGCCTACATAAAAGGCTATCATTGTATAGTTAATATATATACAATTTCAACAATACATTAATCCATTATTCATTAATCTAATAACAAAAGTCCTCATAATAATCTATGTCTAACAAAAGCAGTATAAGCTAATGAAATTCTCTTGGGTCTCGCCGGAGGATTATTGCTCGTTGGCGTCACATTGCAAGGAATTATATCAAACGTCGAGGGGCGGGGGCAAGACCTCGTGTCCGAGAAGAACATTATACACTCCACCTTTGATCTCTGATCAGGAAGATCACGAATACAATTATTTTTCACCTCAAGAACCCCACTCTCGATCAGCTTCCCACACAATGTCCCAACTTTCGTGAAATAATTATTTGACAATGATAATTTCACCAGATTTCCTAGCGCACACAGCACTTCAGGCACCTTCCCATACAGTAGATTTCGGGAGAGGTTCAACTGCTCCAGCTTCTCCAAACACCCCAACGAGATCGGTAACGGGCCGGTCAAATGATTGTTGCTAGCATCAAAAACCTTGAGCTCTTTCAGAAACCCTAGTTCATATGGAAGACAGCCACTGAGCCAATTATTCAATAACAAAACTTCAGTTAACGTAGACGAAGCTTTGCCTATACTTCTCGGGATTGAACCAGTGAATTTGTTGTTAGCTAAGGTGAGATAAAGGGCTGGTGTTGAGCCAAGATTTTCAGGGAGCTTTAGCGTGAATTTGTTGTTGTTAAGGAAGAGTACATCAAGGTTTTTTAAGAAAAGTTGGGGCGGGACTGACCCGGTAAAGAAATTATATCGAATATCTAAAAAAGATAGGCGATTCATGTGGAGAATATGGAGAGGGAAAGCTCCTGAAAAGTTATTGTCACTTAAGTCTAGTTCATATAAAAATGGGAGTGTTGCGAGTTTTGGAGGTATAGTGCCAGAAAATTTATTAGAATTGGCATGAAAGATGGCAATATCAGGTAGTTGATTGATGAAGCCATCAAGAGTTGGGGCAACGAGGCCGAAGCCATTGAAATCGATGGAGGCAAGGGCTGTGGCAGATTGATTGTTGGGGGGGTGAGCACAGTAAAAGCCTGTGTAGTTGCATATATCTGATCCAACCCAAGAGCTTGTGACATTGAAGGGATCTGATGTGATTAAGTTCTTGAAGGCCTGGATAATGGGGTAAACTTCTCTGAGCCTGTGGTCTAGGAATTTTGGTATGGGTGGTATATGTAAAGGTGGTGATATTGGTGGTGAGATTATCGAATTATTGGGGCAATATGCGCAGAGAAAATATGGTAGGAGGAAGATAAAAGTGTGAGTTAAGTGTTTGATGGGGAAAGTGATGATGCTTCCCATTTCATATATGATGAAGAAAGAGAGATCGGAAGAGGAAGAAGATGAGTATTATAAGATTAATATTGATCAATATTGTGGTTGTTGAACTGTGACTTACCATACATAAAGCATATTCTAATTGTGGTTAGTTAAGAATTATTATTATTATTATTTTAGTAATCGAAAGTGTCTAAGCTAGTTTATGCATACTTCAATTAATTCTTCGAGGCCTTAAAATTAACGGTCGAGTAATCCTCCAGTGGACACTCTTATTAACAACAAAAAAGAATCAAAATCAAGATCTATTGAGTAATAAACCCAAAAGTCTCAGTTGACTGTCTGGCCACCCAAGGGTTAGTAGTTAAGAATTATTTGTGAATATTGAGATTTATTTAAGTTGGTTTTAACTTTTAAGTCATTATATAAACATATATATAGTTTACAAGTGTCGATCTAATCAATTCTTTATCACCATTCATTTTTGTGAAAATAAATGCTTTAATTTAATCTCATATTTTATTAACTAAATTTAAGAGTTATTTTGCATTGAAAATAAGGTGGGTTTAAAGCTTATCCTACATGCACCTTTTTTCAGTGAATCACATGTTTGGGTTGACTCAACTGATCAAACTAAATTATAACTAAATGCACCTCATTACATAAAACAATTTTTTCATGGTTTTAGTTATTACAGTTTTTATCGCTTCAACAAGTAATAATCTTATATTGTTGATAAGCGATTATCAAACTTTCTTTAGTGTACTTTTAGATTATTTATTGATGATGCATAACGAACCGCCATCGGATAGCCCAATGGTAAAAGAACAAAATGAGGTTTAATAAGCTTATGAGTTTGAGTATCTCCATACACTAATAGGGATGACTACTAAAGCTCTTACTCGACCGGCAGTTCGAAGGCCTTGAAAGATTAGCTGAGATTCGAGTTTCCGCAGACTCTAATAATAGTGGTCATTGAGAGGATTTACACAGTCATCAACTTCAGGCCCTGAAGAATTAATTGAGGTATGTTCAAGCTGATTTGGACACTTTGATCACAAAAAAAAAAAAAAAAAAATTAATAAATAAATAAAATAAAAGATTACTTAAAATGTGCATAAATTAACCCAATCATCTTCGATGATCAAATATATGTATTTGCACCATAACTAACAAGATATGTCACATGTGCCGACAATTAATTGGGGATGGCTCTCATGATCGGTAGCTGTTGGTGCCATACTGTTACGGGAAGAGCAAGAATAGAGACAAATCCAACAAGGAAAACAACATATATAGAGTCGAGAGAAAGTTACCTATTGATGAAATTCTCCTTATATAATTAATATTTGGATTAATCTGAATGACAGGTGGCATTTAAAGAAAAATATCGTTATATGTCACTAATGCGTGGTTTTTGGTCAAATAACTCCTTTTTCATACACAATCATTAATGGTTGGTCGCCTTTGGTTTTCCAAACAATGATTCTATGTTCTATTTCTATATGTTAAATCAAGAGCTAATATGTGTTCGATGATGACAAAGGCTTCGTTTGGTTGAAAATTTAGGGTTTTTGGGAATTTTTTTTTGAAAAAAGTTAAAAAAAAAGTTGAATTGGACGGGTATTACGATGTAGGATTTATAAATTAATAAAATACCTCATATGTTTGTTTTTTTACAAAATACCCCCTATAATAAAACATTAAAAGTTAACAAAAACACCCCTAACCCACCCTCAAATACGGACAGCCGGCCACCACCGCCGGAGGGTGGCCGGAGTCGCCGTATCGGCGCATGACCGGCTGGATCTTGCCGGTCTTGCGCCGATATGGCCTTTTCCAACTAGATCTACGGCTAGATCTGGCTGTCAACGGCCAGATCTGGCCGTATTTGCTCATCAACGACGGACAACAAGCGGTCGTCGTTGATGGTCAACGACGACCGTTTGTTGGCCGTCGTGACCGACTGTTACGGCCAAAGATCTGGCCGTCAACGGCCAGATCTTTGGCCTTAGATTTGGCCTTTTCCGGCCAGATCCACCATGGATCTGGCCGGAAAAGGCTAGATCGGTGCACTACCGGCCAGATTCAGCTGGTAGTGCGCCATCCTACCAGATTCGGCCATTTTCCGACAGTGGTGGCCGGAATCTGGTAAATGTGGATTGTTGAGGTGATTTTATAATTTTTAAAAAAATATTTAGGGGTATTTACTTAAATTAACAAATTTAGAGGGTTTAAAAAAAATTGAATAATATTGAAAGTAGTATTCCCAAAAATCAGAGTTTTTGGGTATTTTACTGTTTAACTTTTTTGGGAATACTAAAAGTAGTATTCCCAATTTTGAACCAAACGAAGCCAAAATCATCTTTCTGACATCACAAGGTCTACCTCTTATTACGTATCGAGTATCGACTGTCTCATAACACAAATCCTAGGTAGATATTAATTGCTTTCCCTAATTAACATTTATAGGGTTTAAGGTCGTAAGTTCAAAACTTGGGGTGGCCAAGTAATAAAGTGAATTTATAGGGACTAATTAAAATTCTATATAAAATTTGAAAGTTTTTGTGAACTCTGTGGTTTTGCCCTAATCTATAACGTATATCAAATGTGTTTTGTCAAATTACCACCTATATAACCAATAGTTATTATTATTGGTATTAAAAAATTACTGAAATCTTATATTATTTAACAACCAAACATAGTAATATCAATAATATAAGATGGCATTACTAGAATAATAAGAGATGACCCTCAACCAAACAACCCCTAAGAGAATATTACATACTCTTGTTATAGAACATACATAATCAAGATTAAGAAGATAAAAGATAAATTAAAATATTTTTTCTTTCAAATTAGTGATTTATTAATTTATCATTTACATATTAACGTTATGTTTAAGATTATGATTGAAATGTATGGTATTTTACTCATACAAGGTGAGGGGAAAGAATTCCAGTTGTAAAATATACAATAGAAGACATTAGACCATTAAAATCCTTGCTCCTTCCAACAATTTTTTGGGCCTCAGGTACCGATTTATGAGGGTCCATTTATTTTAGAGTAAAGTATTCAAATCTATTAGGTTAAATTATAATGTTGATTTAGTATTATATAATAAGATTTTACACATATTCTGAAAAACAGCTAAATTATGAAAAAATATGTATGCCACCTAAATCACCTAGTTAACATAGATAAATCAAAATCTAAAATATGCTTGCATTCATTCAGGCAACTTGTACCCTTAAGGTGCGTCTGGTTCAGGAAATGTTGTATTATTGTGAATGTTATATTAATGGAAATAAAGATTACCTTAGAGATTATTGGAAATGTTTAGGAAAATATATTTGGTTAGGTTGGAATAAATTGATGGGTATGTTATATTGATATATTTGGTTGGGGGGATAAATGAGTAGGTAAGTTATATAGATTACTAAATTTTTCTCCTTGTTAAATATTAATATAAGATTAATTTTATTATTAATTTTTGAATCATTCTTTTAACCCCCTACATTTGAAATTTTATTAAAACACCCCAACCATATTCAACTTTAATTTGTAATAAAATCACCCTTAGCCACCCAAGGGGCTGTTGGCAGCCAGCCACCACTGCTAGTGGCCTGTAGTCGCCGTAACGACGCACGACTACCAGATTTGGCCTGTTGTGCACATATAAGGCTGCTTTCGGCCATGGATTTGTGATCCACGGTCGAAAATGACCAGATCTGGTCGTTTCACAGCCAAAGATGTTGTTGAGAAATGGTCACACATCTTGCCGTAAAAAATCAACCATTTCACGGCCGCCAGATCTAGCATTTTCACAATTAGATCTAGCTATTTCTGACCATGGATCTGTATAGCCTTATCGACGCACAGCTGGCCAAATCCGATAGCTGTGTGCCGTTTCGGTGACTGTCGACGGTGACCGGCGGTGGTAGCCAGTGGCCGACAATCCCTTGGCTAGCTGGGGTGGTGGCAGGGGATGGTTGGAGGTGGCTGTGGTCTTGGGTAATTTTGTTGAAGTTCAAGAGTAATTTTGTCTTAAAAATCCTAAGTATGAGGCTAAAATTTTCTATAAATTTTATTGTAAATTATTTAGATAACAAGGGTATTTTTGTCCATAATTTTTATTAATAGTAGAAATTGTAACAAAAATAAGCTTACCAAGTAATATTTAAACTTGACAATCTTAAAATACCTAAGAAAATTGAGGTAATCAAATTATCTCCAATATTACTAACAGTAATTACTATTGGTTTTGAAAGATTATCGAAACTTATATTACTTGACAATCAAATGTGGTAATCAAGTAATATAAGATGACATTATCTCAGTAATCTCTTATTACCGTCAATCAAACACACACTTAGAACACAGTTTTACTTATTGACAATTCATGAAAATACGAAGGAAGGATGGAGGACAATAATCATCGGGTTAGGGAGTACATAGTCATTTTCCTTTTGTTTGGTGAGTTTATTTCATTTCTCAGGTAAGTTAGTATTAAACTCATCCACTTTGTTAAGAAAATATTAATTACTCTAATAAAAAGGTTTTCTTATAAATTTGAAGGGAGAAGTATGATAATTATTATATAGTTTTTAATACTTTTTTGAACCAAAAGGATGAATTAATACTTAGTAATCTTATAGGAAAAAAAATGAAATAAACCGTTTGTTTAGATTGAGGGTTTGTCAAAATGATACCATCGGAAATAAGGCTTGCACGGATGGAGAATTGGCACTAGAAAAAATTTGAAATTGAAGTGTTTGTTTATAGAATTTTGAGGCAAACAACGTAACCCAATCCTAACTACCTCTAGGATGATCGAGTGGTCTGATAAAGACTCTTAGATATATTACTCAAGAGGTTCTAAGTTTAAATTTCATGTTGGTTGCTAATAGAGATAATTACTGAAGTTTTTATCTAATCGATAGTTTTAAGATTTTGAGTGATTAGTTGAAATATGTATAAACTGGTTCAAATATTAAAAAAAAAAAAATCCTCAGAGAAGAAATTGTGATTATCCCCTCTCCATCTTATCATAGGGGAGTTAGTCCTATATATGCAATGTAGAAGAAGATGACCCTCATGGGCTGAAAAGGAAAGAAAATTTTCACTGAAACGGAAGTTACGGATATTACAATATTTTATTTGGAATCTTGACCTTGGGTCTTCTCCAGCAAATGTTGATTTGTCCATATGTATAGGCTAAGGGCTATTTGATTGACTCAACCCCTACAAGATTTTTTTTCAAATCTATAAGCTGTAGCCTGTACTATTGTAGGACCCAATTTCTGTTTCTCGTCATGCTTTACTAAAGCTGAAAAGATTGGCACTTGTTCTGTCCCCATGATTTAGGTCCATTTTGGTCCCTCCTCATCACAACTTCCAAGAATCACCACATTTGATTTTGCGGTTCATTATCTGTTTTTCTCTCTTTTTTTTTTTTTTTTTTTTAAATTTGTGTTGATCCCAGTGGCCACTTGCAAGTGAAAGAGTGGAATATTGGTGAAGAACAGCTACTCCTGATAGATGATCCCATCGGAATTCTTTAATATATTTTAAGAGGTTGCGAGATAAGTCTCTTTTTCGTTTTTATTAGAATACTGTTAAACTTTTATCCTATAAATAATTTTAAAATCTCAAAAAATAATTAAAGTGCATATACACACAATCCAAACACTTTCTTTAATAAAAACAAATTGTTTGTACCAATCTCATATAACTCTTAAACTAAACTATCTTGTTTAAGTGATGCATTAATTTTATATTCCTGTCATAGTTAATTTAATTTTCTTGCATTAAGATGCTGCCCAACATTCATTAATTGTTGTAATATTTAACTTCATAAATTAAAATGGAAACAGAGGAAAAAAGCAATCACGAGTTGATTTATTGGATTACAAATTATCTAGTTACATTGATTCTACATAATATATGAAAGGGAAGAAATATTTATATATATATGAATGCAAGCCTAAACATGAACGTCTAGAAGTAGAATGCGTCCATCTTCAGGATCCGGTGGCTTAGCAAATTACAGGCGGTGCGGTTTAAGGGCAGCATAAGTCCGAGGTGATGGAGCAGGTGCAAGTTCAACCGTTGACTTTGATCAGACGTCAAAGTTCAGTATGATTGGCATAACGATTCTTCATACAAGGAATCAAATTTAATGACTTCTCGTTTGGACAGGTCCTCCGCTTGGAGAAGAATTTACGGCATTCTTCAGGTGATCTCTGAAATGGAAGATCCAAATGCAGTTCATCCGAATATCAATTTCTTGTTCCTTATCAACTTCCTGCATTCAGGTCCAACCTGCGTAAAATAGTTATATGACAAAGACAAGTTCGCGAGCTTCGGCAGCTTGCAGACCATCTCCGGAACCGGCCCGTAAACTGGTTATTAGCCAAATTGAGTTCTGCATACCGGCCAAACATCCAAAAGAGTGTGGAATGGGGCCAGTCAACACGTTGGTGCTGACATCGAATACAGTAGCATTTCTCAGGAAGCCGATTTCGTATGGCAAGCAACCTGAGAACTTGTTGTTCAGGAAAAGCACTTCTAGCGTTCTTTGCTTTGCCAATGCTGCTGAATGGGACCGGTGAACTTGTTGTTGGCGAAAGTGAGATAAAGAGCTCGTGTGGAGCCAAGATTCGAAGGAAGATTTCCCGAAAAGTGGTTGTTATTGATGAAGAGGACATCAAGATCCAGGTTGAATACTTCAGGTGGAACCTTTCCTCTAAATGAGTTGAACCTGAGGTCCAAGAAGGTTAATTTCTTGCAGTTAAGAACTTCCATTGGGAACTCACTGATAACTTGTTGTTGCTGACATCTAGCTCGTACAAGTACTTAACTTGGATGTTAATTTTGGGATTGAAAGGGTGAAGTTATTGGAATTCACGTGGAAGATTGCCAATCATCCAACTGCTCAAGAATCAGAGAGGCTAAATCTCGGACCCTTAAAATTATAGCCATTGAAGTCTACTCCCGCAACCGCCCTCTGTTTTACGTCAGGACGAGTATCACATACAAAGCCTTTGTATTTGCAAACATTTTTACCATTCCATGAATTTGTAATATTTTGTGGATCATCAACAATTCTAGTCCTGAATCTTTGAATTACTTCGCGACACGCATGAGTCGGGCATTCGCGGGTGGGTGGTCTCGGTATTGGAGATGGAGGTCGCGGTGGTCTTTGAGGTGGAGCTGGTGCTGGTGGCGGCGGCGGCGGAGGCGATGGCTTCGGCGGAGGCGGAGGCGATGGCTTCGGCGGAGGAGGCGGCGATGGCGTCGGCGGAGGCGGAGGCGATGGCTTCGGCGGAGGAGGCGGCGATGGCGTCGGCGGAGGCGGAGGAGGCGGCGATGGCGTCGGCGGAGGCGGAGGAGGCGGCGATGGCGTCGGTGGAGGAGGCGGCGATGGCGTCGGCGGAGGCGGCGGAGGTATTGGAGGAGGACAAATCGGCTCAGGAGGAGGAGGAGGACAATTTTGATATCCATGAGAGGGAGCAGGGCCAGCTCCACCTCCACCGATAATGATCTCCAAACCTTCTCTTCTTGTTTGATGATCACCCACTACCTTATGATGCAAACATGAATGAAAAATGAGAGCGAATAGCACTAATGAAGAACAAAGCTGAGAAATGGAGGCCATAATTGTATTCTACAGGATTTTTGAGAGTTGTAGCTAGATATCAAATATATAAATAGAATAGAGTGGAGGGCAGTCAAAGACTCACGAGCAAATCAGACGACGTCTACCTCAAATTTACTAGCGGTAATGGCCGTTGCCCTATCATTTTCACAGCAAGAGACAATCAATTAGCACTGGTGTTTCTCACTGAACTCACTCTGCCTTTATTGTATATTTACTTTCTCCAACTTTTTGGTAGGTTCCAAAATTTATGGCTGTCTTTAACTATGTCTTCAATGCATGCCTGGCCTTCAACTCTCTGGTTTTAATTCAATTCAGTAGATTTACGTAATGAAAATGGCAATAATACAGTACTACTACTGCCAGCCCGGTAGATAGATGATGATTAGAAAAAGAAAAAGAAAAACGAAAACATGATATTCTGCCAACCCATTGAGAAACTTTTAGATTCGAACCAAAAAGGTTGAAGTAATCAATTAATTATCTAAAAGCTTGAGCTAGTTATTTTTTGTTCTAATAACATGTTCCTTGTGTGGAATAATGTACGTGGATTAAACAATACTCTTAAATACTAACCACTAACAAACTAATTAACAACAAACAACAAATAACAAATGTATATATAACTAAAAGTTTATGTTTTTATATAATTTATTTGATAAAATAGATTTGAACACTGGATTACTTTTCTAATACAAACTTAAAAAATTATCTCATATTCAAAGTTAAGGTCATAAGTAAAAGGGTAATACTATACTTACAACTCAATCTTACAAACTACTATACTTACAACTCAATCTCACAAACTTTCTCTTACAACCTTGATGTGACAGTTCACAATTGGTCAACTCGTAAATGAGTCATGTCTGCTCACTATGGGTTATGTTTGCCCAATTGTGAACTGTCGTGTTGGGGTTGTGACAAAAAGTTTGTAAGATCTTACAAATAAAATCTAGGCAAGAACTTAATAGTTCACTTCTTGGATAGCCAATATTTTGGATTTACATTATAAAGTTATATACTCTTACCAAGTGCTTAAAATAAATTTGTGAGTGGTGTTATTTAAGCTCCACCCAGACTCTTTTTAAGTCCCAAAATTAATTAATTTTCCAAAAATACCCCTTTCCTAATCTTTTTCAACTTCTCTAATTTCCTAATATTTTTCAACTTTTTTTTTTTTTTTTTTTTAAACTCATGATTTAGAAACAGTAACTGAAAACCCCTGGCCATGGCAAAGACAAAAAACAAGGCTTATCTCAGGTATCTCCACCTGAAAAAATTATACGCCGTACAAAAATTTTCTTTGATAGGAATCTCTGCAATTCGGTACTCTTAAAACAATTCCAATTGAAAATGGTTAAAACAGTATTTAAAAAATGAAAGAGCTGGACACTCAATGTCCTGCCAAACTCCCCTCATGCAAACCTACTTTATGTCAGCATTAATAATGCAGTATGCCTTTGATTTTTCAAAGCTCTGACAATATTTTTTACTCTTTATCATATAATTTACACATGAAGACAGAGAGAGAATGAGACTAAAGTGAATGAAAGTTTTGGTACTTAGAACTTTTGTAGAGAGATGAACGCATATATAAAGAAGAAAATATGATAATTACGCCTGTACTATATTAGTCTTAAGAAATGATTAAGTGATTTGAGATATCTTTAGGAATTTATTCAAACTCGAATTTGATAGTAATATTTTGTGTAAACAATTAATATTTGTGATATTTTCGCATATGAAAGTCTGATTGAGACCTGTTAATGTGGGTTTAAGGTGTTTCCAAGTGATTGTCAATTCAAACTTTAATGCACATATTCGTTCCAGATAAGGTATCTTTAAAAAGAAGAGAGAAATTTGTGAAATAGAATAACAAATCAGAAATTTTTATATGGCTGCAATTATGTGAAGAGTAGTTAATTGAGACAAAATAGACATTGATGGAGGATGTTAATTGTCCTTATAGATAATATTACAAATTACATGTGTCATTTAGCTTAGATTGCCCCACCTTGTAGGGTATTTATATCTTTCTCTAGGGCAAGTTCATACAATTTTATTTCTTAGGCGGCGTTTGGATCTGGGACATATAAAATAATAGGGTAATCTTCGTTTATTTTGCAAGAGTCTGGTATTTAGTTTGTAAGTAATAAAATATTACGGGAATCTTCTATTGCAAATAGTATTTACTGTTGATAATGTAGAGGGTAATCTGATTACCTTATTAAGGGGTGTTATTAAAATATTACCAAGGTAATATGATTTTTCTACCCATTTTGCCTTTAATTAAAAACCATTTCGAACACAATTGATTTCAAATGTCTACCAAATAACAATTAGCCTAGCCCCCTATATTTGAGAAATTAGCTAAAACACCCAAACCACAAAAAAGTTTAAAAGTTAACAAAATACCCCTAGCCACCCAAGATCACCGCTTGCCGTGACTCACCACCATCGACTGCCGACATCAATCACCGTAATGGTGCACGACCAATGAGATCTGGCCGGTCCTACGCCGATAAGGCATTTTCCGGCCATAGATCACAAATCCATGACCGAAAACGGTCGGATTTAGCGTTTCTATGGTCGTGAAATGGCCATAGATCTGGTTGTTTTCCAGCCATGAATTTGTGATCCACAACCATTTTCGGCTTTGCCGGCGTACGGTAGACCATGTATGGCCAGTCGTGTGTCATTCCGTCGACTGCCAATAGCGGTGACGGTGGTGGTTGGATGCCGGCAATGGCTTGTGGTGAGTGGGGGTGATTTTGCTATAAATTAAAGTTTTATATGGTTGGGGTGTTTTAGCAAAATTTCAAATGTAGGGGTTAAAAGAAATGATTCAAAAAATAATAATAAAAATTACTATTATATTAATATTTAAAAAGGAAGGCAATTTAGTAGTCTATATAACATACTCACCTATTTATCTTCCCAACCAAACACATTTTCTAAACATTCCTAGTAATCTTCAAGGTGATATTTCTTTCCGTTAATATAATATTTCCTTTTAATAAAACATTATATGATCCAAACGCCCACTTAAAGATAATTTTTTTACATATCCATATCTACTCATTACCACTTTTGAGCATTTATACATGTTTCTTAGTGTATATGTTTCTCTTTGATTAATATCTTTAAGGAGTTTCAATTATCGTATTAATCCACTCTTTTCAAAATTAAAGTTTAACAAAGTTTATGTTAGAAAGTAAGAGTTTATATATATACTTTTTAGAAAAAGAGCATGAAACTCAAGTTTCATTCAAACCCAATTTTTGAAAACAAGAATATGTGCCCAAAACCTAAATAATAATAAATTAAAAATCCCATATATTAATTCATGAATGAAATATAGAATTACCAAAAAAAAAACCAGCGCTAAAAAGTAAATGCAAGAAAATTTTGAATTAGAGGATATTTACATGCAAGAAAGTAGAGAAAACAAGAATTGATCTATTTTTCTCTTGGAAAAAGGGTTGAAGATCTAAAAGAAATGATTTTGGGGAGAATGTCTTTGGTTTTCGGTATCAAAAAGTATCTTGGTTTAACTTGGAACTAAACAGTCCAATAGTGAAAGTGAAACAAATATTTTAGTTTCATGAATTAGTTATAGACTAAAGATTAGTCCCGTTTTACTCTTTTAGGGGTTAAAGTGTCAAGTTCAACAAATAAAGGAAGCCGGTTTTAAAAACTAAATTTATAGGGATGAGACATAAATTCCTATAAAAAGCTGATGGAGCCAGGGGTGGCCAACAGATACCTCTATCTATAAAAAGCTGATTAACATTTATATATACATCATTTCAAGCTCCTCCCCTTCTTGGGCGGAGCCCATCCACTTCTTCATGCAAGCCAAATTTCTTCTCTTGCAACTGGACCCCCCTCCATCTAATCTAACATCAAAATTCTTTGTGAATTGTGATGCCAACTTGAGACACAATACTGTAGTTTCTATATCCTCTGTAAGCAGTTCACACTGATGGCTGAATTGAATTTGAAACTACACCCTGCTAAGAACAGGACATCTCCATGGTCCATTCCTCCAAGATCTGATCAGTTTTATCTTGTTCAGGAATCTCAACACTGGACAGTTTGATGAGCAAGGCCACAGAAACTTAACTAATTAATGGCACACAACTATGTAGATGTTTCAGGTTGCCTTGTGATAGTCTGAGAAAGTTCAGTGAAAAAATTAATGCATTTGAGATTTAAGAAAACGATCAAATAATAAGATTCAGATTGGGGTAATTGCGGATGATTATTTGAGTCCCCCATTCTTTGAACTTGACATATGCCTAACCAAAAAACCTGTGAGCCCAAAACCTGCGTTGCTGGTCGAAACATAACTATAAACTATCCATTTTATATCCAGGCCTGAATCCACCTGTGGCGGTGTTGGATTCCAACTCTCATGCAATGGCCAAGGACATTCACTTCTTAACTTATGCAAAACCGATTACATTGTCCACCAAATCTTCTATAAAACCAATCTCTTCTTCTCTCAAACCCCCTGGTTTCTGACTTACAAAACCCATCCAGTTATATGGACTATAAATTGTTTGAAAAGTTGCAGACCAAGGACCAGAGAAACGTGAGATTGTGAGGATTGCTTTCAAGCCTATACCCGTAATGTGAACCACAGTGTTGTGAGTGAATGCTAAAACGGCGTCGTTTTGAATTAATGGAACGGTGTCGTTTTGAGACAGCTCCTGGATGATCCTGACAGCTAATTCAGAAGGAAAGCCAACAGCCGAGATCAAGCCTCCAGTCAACACTATAAAAGGATTAGGGTTTCCTGTTGTAACAGTAGATCGAATAAAAGGGTTGAGAGCCGTTTTCGTTTTTCTTAGAAAGCTAGGGTTCTTTCTCTGGGTCTGATTTTTTCTGTGTAATCTGTGGGTTTCTTGAGTGGTTTGGGTTAATCAATCAAGTGAAGAACTGCTGTGTTCTTGTTATAGGGATTTCCAGGTTAGAGGAGTCCTAGGGCAGATTACGGGTTCAGATCAGTGTTGTTCGATCTGGGTTTCTTGGAGAGTCTTTCTCTTGTAATCGTGACTGTAATCGGGTGTTCTTTAATCATAGTGCAGCGAACTCTCTTTCCAGAGTTCAACGTGGATGTAGCTTGCTCAAATCGGGCAAGTGAACCACGGTAAAGATTCTGTGTTTTGTTTGTGGTTTTCTGGTTTTCTTGTTTGTTTCAGTTTGCATTATAGGTTGATTGCATAACACATAGGTTGAAGAAAAATTCAGAGACTGGATGGCACTGTTGGCATGTTAAACCTCCTCCGAAAGATTGATATATGTACGACTGAGTCAAGTGGGCAATGTTTCTTACTGATAATTTATTTTATGGCAATTCCTGACTTTCCACTTGCGGAGTGGTATTTGGATATTTCTTATGCCTTTAGGAGTTCAATTTCTTCTTCTTCTTCTTCAAATTTATGTAGCAGTTATTTTTCTATTTTAAGGTTGACTGGATCGGGGATACGGAGTGATCATTAATTGGGTTGAGAGTGATTCATATTTATTTGAATCTCATTCATATCTTTTAAGTTGATGAACGAGATCCATATTTATTTATTTCAAAGTATATGCCAATTTTTTGCTTATATATTTTAAGGAAAGGAATGGAGTTGTGTCATGCATGTTTATTTATTATGATATATAATCAGAGTTAAGAACATTCATAATCTTAGTTGTTAATAAAAGTAGTCACTAAAAATTTATAAAGTCGTTAACTTTAGGGTTTCAAAAGAGTTGTTGAAGCACACTAAGCTAATCAAACACCTCTAGTTACTGAAAAAAAAAAAAAAAAAAAAAAAAAAAAAAAAAAAAACATACTCAATCTCGAGGTATGGTTAAACCATCGCACCCACATATTTGGAAACCAACAAACAACACCACCCCAAAACCCCCAAGAATGCAACAATTGATTATATAACATTTGCGATATTTCTTCGTATGGCAGCTGTGTTGATCATGAGGTGGATTTAAAAGTGGCGATCAAATAAATCCATGTGCAGATTAATTCTTGACTTCATGTATCTTTCACAAAACTAAAGTCAAGAACTATATTGATATTGGTGTTGGGGTGTTGATTTTTAGCCATCCAATTTTCCATAAATGGATTGTGCATAAGAGTGATATAAGAGGTGTTAAATTAAGTGAATTTGTCGGCAATGGTTGATTTGGAAAAGGAGACAATCAAACAAACATGACTTGGTGCATTTTCCTGTCAAATACCATTTACAAATTATTTAATTTTTTTCTTAAACTTTATTGATGAAAAGCAAATTCTTCAAGAGCAATAAGTTGACCCTTGGGGGATGCGGGTCAACTTAGTGCTCCACTTAGGATAGTCACTAAAATTTTATTAAATTAATTTAAATTACATTTCAACTTTTACATCAATCAAAAACTGTTTGGTGCTAAAAATTTTCTTTCAAAGAAAATTCAGGCTTCAGCCGAGAAACAGCATTTTAAGATTTGTCAATGGGCTCAATTAGTTCTTAGGATAAACAGCCCAGTGGGCCATGTTTTAAAGGAGATTTGCCGGCATATGGTCCGCCATATACGGTCAGTCGTGCGCCATTCTGTCGATTATCGGCGGCGGCCGTCGGTGATGGTTGGCTGCCGGCAGTGGCTTGGGATGGATGGAGGTGATTTTGCTACAAATTAAAATTGTATATGGTTGGAGTGTTTTAGCAAAAATTCAAATATGGAGGGTTAAAAGAAATGATTTAAAAAATAATAATATATTAATATTTAAAAAGGAAGACAATTTAGTAATTTATATAACATACTCACCCATTTATCCTCCCAACCAAACATATTATTAACCAATTTATTCGAACCAACTAAACATATTTTCTAAACAGTCTTAGTAATCTTCAAGGTGATCTTTCTTTCCGTTAATATAATATCTCTCTATAATATAAAATTATATAATCCAAACGCATTCTTAAAGATAAACTTTTTACGTATCCATATCTACTCATTAACACTTTTGAGCATTTATACATGTTTCTTAGTGTATATGTTTCTCTTTGATTAATATCTTTTAAGGAGTTTCAATTATCTTATTAATCCACTCTTTTTGAAATTTAAAATTTAACAAAGTTTATGTTAGAAAATAAGAGTTTATGTATAAACTTTTTAGAAAAAGAACATGAAACTCAAGTTTCATTCAAACCCAATTTTTGAAAACAAGAATATGTGCCCAAAACCTAAATAATAATAAATTAAAAACCCCATATATTAATTCATGAATGAAATATAGAATTACCAAAAAAAAAAAAAAAAAATTCCAACGATAAAAAGTAAATGCAAGAAAATTTTGAATTAGAGGATATTTACGGGCAAGAAAGTAGAGAAAACAAGAATTGATCTCTTTTTCTCTTGGAAAAAGGGTTGAAGATCTAAAAGAAATGATTTTGGAGAATGTCTTTGGTTTCCGGTACCAAAAAGTATCTTGGTTTAACTTGGAACTAAACAGTCCAATAGTGAAAGTGAAACAAATATTTTAGTTTCATGAATTAGTTATAGAATAAAGATTAGTCCCATTTTACTATTTTAGGGGTTAAAGTGTCAAGTTCAACAAATAAAGGAAGCCGGTTTGAAAAACTAAATTTATAGGGATGAGACATAAATTCCTATAAAAAGCTGATGGAGCCAGTGGTGGCCAGCCAACAGATATCTCTATCTATTTAATGGCAATTCCTGACTTTCCACTTGGGGAGTGGTATTTGGATATTTCTTAGACTATCTCCAACCTATTGCATCAAATTGGTACAAGTTTCACACCAAATTGGTGTGATTTTTTGTGTAAAATACTATTACATCTCCAACTCATTGCACCAAATATTACACAAAACAGAATATTTTTTAGAATATTCTTTTGTTTTATTGTAATAATCAACAATTAATCTATTTCATTCATTATTTTTGTATATATTAATTAAATATTGAAAATGATATTTTTATTAAATAATAATTACTTTGAAAATTATATTAATTTAATAAAATTAAGCATTTATTTAATCAAATAAACATTACATTTAATATAGAAAAACATTACATCTAATATAAAATTATACAAAAAAAAAAAAAAAAAGACAACAACAACACAAAAGTAAAATTCCATATTGATTGTAATTTAATTTTCCGAATTAGTATATTCTTCCCACAAATGATTAATTAATGCATTTTAAAGAGCATGGTGAGCCTCTGTATCCTTGATTTGTCTATGTCAAGCAAGAAAATTTTGAAATCGGACATTTTCATCCATAACAATTTCAACTTTGGGAGTTGGCGCTTCCATTTGATTCTCAATCGATGCATCAACATTATGATCATCCTCGATTATCATGTTGTGCATAATAATACACGCAATCATTATATCATGTAATATATATTTTTTCCCAAAAACGTGTCAGTTCTGCCACAATTGCAAACCGCGATTGGAGAACTCCAAAAGCACGTTCCATATCTTTTCTACATCCTTCTTGTTTCATTGCAAATAAATTTTTTTTTTTTTTGGGACCACGTGGATCGTGAGTAGTTTGTACGAGAGTAGACCACTTTGGGTATATACTATCAGCTAAATAATAACCCATATTATACTATTTTCTTTCAATGATATAATGAGTGGGAGGAGCAATACCTTGAGTTAGGTTGGCAAACAGATGAGATGCCTCCAACACATTAATGTCATTGTTGGAACTTGGCAAACCAAAAAATGCATGCCATATCCAAAGATCATAATCAGCTACAACCTCGACAATAATAGTTGGGGATCCACTACGACTAGCATATTGTCCTGCCTAAGCTGTTGGACAATTTTTCCACTTCCAATGCATACAATCTAAACTACCCAACATTCCTGGAAACCACGTTCTTCACCAACATGAAGTAGCCTTGCAACATCATTAGCATTAGGTGATCTTAGATATCTTTCTGCAAATACCTTAACAATAGCACGACAAAATCTCTTCAAACTTTCAATGGTTGTAAATTGGCCTATTTTAATATACTCATCAGTAGCAGTTGCCAATAGACCATACGCCAACATCCGGAATGCAGCTGTTATTTTTTGAAAAGTAGACAATCTGAGCCTACCGAGCCCATCCCATCATTGTACAGAGTAGTTATCATGACCTTTCATGCGATCAACAATACGAATGAATAAATTTCGAGACATTCGAAATCGTCGGTGAAACATGGAATCATTATATTGTGGATTATCGACAAAATAATCGTTAAACAGATTGCGATCAGCAGTTTCCCGGTTGCGATTGATGACTCTATGACTAGGAATTGATCCTCTACGGATCACCTGGTTGTTTTGTTGATTGAGATAGTGAAGGAGGAGGAGATTGTTGTTAGCTCTCATGCGAAGGATTGCTTCTTGCTCTGCATCAATCACTTCAAGATCATTCATCAATTTCATTGTCGGAAAATGATGACGAATTAGAAGATGATAAATGAGATGGACCTCCAAAATTGAAATTCATCTTTGTAGATATATTAGTTGACTGATTTGGAAGTTTATTTGGTGTGAGCTTTTATAGTTGAAGAAAATACTATTCTAGATAAAAAATAATAATTCAAAAATATGTATTGTCCATTCAAGCTTTTGAGATTTGTGGTTTATTCAAAAAGATGTATTGTCCATTCAAGCTTTTGAGATTTTCAAAAGATGTATTGTCCATTCAAGCTTTTGAGATTTGTGGCTTATTCAAAAAGATGTATTGTCCATTCAAGCTTTTGAGATTTGTGGCTTATTCAAAAAGATGTATTGTCCATTCAAGCTTTTGAGATTTGCGGCTTATTCAAAAGAGGTATTGTCCATTCAAGCTTTTGAGATTTGTGGCTTATTCAAAAAGATGTATTGTCCATTCAAGCTTTTGAGATTTGTGGCTTATTCAAAAAATATGTATTGTCCATTCAAGCTTTTTAAATTTGTAGCCTATTTCAAAAGATGTATTGTTCATTCAAGCTCAAAAAGATGTGTTGTCTATTCAAGCTTTCAATTCAAACTTATGTTATAAAAGAGCATATAACACATTAATTTTGAACACATATCTTCCAAAAAATAAAAAAAAGAGAAAAAAAAAAGAAAAAAGCATATATCTTCTTCATTTGTGTTGCAAAATGACTACACAACGAAGTTCTTCGTACACAAATCAAGAAGACATGCATCTATGTCATATTTATCTTGATGTTTCTCAAAACCAGATTTTAGGTATAAACCAATCTAGCGATCAATTCTGGTCTCGAGTTGAGCTTGACTACAATAGTTTCCAAACTCATGTTTCTCACTCAGGTTCGAAACAAAAGATCTTTGCATTGTTGAATGCAACTGATCTTTAAAGCTATTGACAAATTGAGGGGATGCGTACGTCAAATTGAAAATATGAATCCAAGTGGTGCTTCTGAGCAAGATATTGTGAGTATTTGTTACATTTAATTAATTTTTTTTATCTAATTGATTTTAATGTTATATGTATATTGTTTTGTAGATGATTCAAGCCAAAATGTTACTAGCACAAGATAAAAGTTAGAAGAAAGGTTTCAGATTTGATCGTGTGTGGCCTATACTTAGGGATATTGAAAAATTTACAGATAATGTTAACGCCGTAAAAGTATTTCAAAGGCAAACTGGTAGGTTTGTATCACAAGAATTAGAGACTCCCAATTCAAAGTCTCCCCAATCGGTGTCTTGTGATATGTCGTCATATTCTCTAAACATAAATGATGAAGATATTGGGGGTAGTTCAGTTGAACAACCCATTGGGGTGAAGAAAGCAAAATTAAAAGGGAAAAATGATGAAGAAGTTTCAAACAGTATTGAAACTATTCAAGAAGAAAATCGACAGCTCGCTGCTATTTTCAATCGGGGCAACTTAGCTAGGGCACAAAATTATGAAATCCAAATGAAAAAATTGGCTTTGGCAGAATATCGAGAAGATAACAAAATTTTATTCAAGGATTTGAATTCCATAACCGATCCAAGCCTACGTGAGTTTTTTCAAAATAAGCAATCAAGAATTATGCAAAAAAGAGCTCAACAACAAGGTCAAGGATCTCAAAATAACTCTAGTTCTTTCTAATATTTTGATGATCTTAGAGGATCCGGAACTAATCTACTAGAATACTAAATTGTTATTTTAGTTTATGTTATATTTTCTTTTAAATTTAGTGTTTTTAAATTAGTGTTAATTTTTATTTTGAGTTATTGTAGTTTAATATTTGCATTGAATAAAGTTTTGTTTCTAATTTTTCATCATTTTTTGAATTATATAATTATTATGAATTTATTATTATAAATATTAATAAAAATAAAAATCAAATTAACTTAAATACAGATAACAAAAAAAAAAAAAATTTATATTGTTTGAACAGTGTCACGCCAAATTGGTGTGTATGAACAATGCTACAACAAATTTGGCGTGGCAATATACATAGGCACCAAATTGGTGCAAAAATTGGCGTTGGGTTGGAGGCCTCTTTCACGCTATTTTGGTGTTTTTACACCAAAATAGCGTTGGGTTAAAACACCAAAATAATGTGAAAAATGTGATCCAATCCAACGCCAAACACTACACCAAGTTGGTGTAAGTGAACAGTGTCATGCTAAATTTGGCGTGACACTGTTCACTTACACCAATTTGGTGTGGCACTGTTCATATAAAATATATTTTATTTTCTTATTTTTGTTATTTGTATTTATGTTAATTTGATTATCATTTATATTAATATTTATAATAATAAATTCATAATAATTATATAATTAAAAAAATGATGAAAAAAAAAATGATCATAATATTGATGCATCGATTGAAAATCAGATGGAAGCGCCAACTCCTGAAGTTGAAATTGTCGTAGATGAAAATGTATGATTTCAAAATTTTCTTGCTCGACATAGACAAATCAAGGATATAGAGGCTCACCATGCTCTTTGAAATGCATTAATTGATCATTTGTGAAAAAAATATACTAATTCGGAAAATTAAATTACTATCAATATGGAATTTTACTTTTGTGTTGTTGTTGTCTTTTTTTTTTTTTTTTTTTTTTTTTTGGTGGGCTGTGTGTGTGTGTGGCATTTTATATTAGATGTAATGTGTTTCTATATTAAATGTAATATTTATTTGATTAATAAATGCTTAATTTTTTAAATTAGTATAATTCAAAGAATTATTATTATAAAAATATCATCCCCATATTTAATTATATAAAAAAAAATAATTAGTGAAATAGATTAATTGTTGATTATTAACAGAAGAAAGAAAAGAGAATATTTTAAGAATATCTTTTTTGTGTAATGAGTTGGAGATGCAATAGTGAAATACACCAAAAATCACACCATTTGATGTGAAAACTTGCACTAAGTGGTGTTGTGGTTGAGATGGTTAGGGATTCAATTTCTTTTCTTCGAATTATGTAGTAATTATTTTTCTGTTTTAAGGTTGACTAGATCAGGGATATGGAGGGATAATTAATTGGGGTGATAGTGATTCAAAATTTTTGGTTCAATTTACTTAATAATCCAACTTTTTATTTGAATCTCATTCATATCTTTTAAGTTGATGAACGAAATCCATATTTATTATTTCAAAGAATTGCCAATTTTTTTACTCACATACTTTTAAGGGAGGAAGATGAGTTGTGTCATGCATGTTTATTTATTTTGATATATAATAAGGGTTAAGAACATACACAATCTTAGTTGTTAATAAGGGTGATCACTGAAGGTTTATGGTCGTTAACTTCAGGGCTCCAAAGAGTAGTTGAGGTACATGCAAGTTGGTCCAGACGACCTGTTACCAAAAAAAAAAAAAAAAACCATACTCACCCAACATTTTGGAAACCAATAACACCACTCGAAAACCCCCAAAATGCAACTATTGATTATAGAATTAATCTATTATATGTGGTATATAACTATGATGTGGATTTTGACACAAAACTACTCACAAGTATAAAGCATTAGCGGACTAGAAATCACACTTGATATGGGAATATGAATGGAAAAACAGATGAGAAGCAATATTTAAGTGGTTCGGATGCTTGAAAGCGAATCATACGTCCACTGCTATTGTATTAATAAAAGGGTAAAATCAGGTCGCCGCGTGTACCGAGTTGAGTGCAATCTAGAGAGATACAAAAAAGAAAGAGATAGAGAGAGAGAAAGGTAAGCTATTTGGGAGTAAAAATGTCAATCTCGCAAATGAGAGAGAATACCTCTATTATAGTGGAGAGTTCAGGTAATGATTACAAATCCTACAAGTGGGTAGGTGTCGTGAAAATCTTCTTTGGGTTCCATTGGTTACATGCCCAAGGGATTTCCTCAACTTGCATAGGGTTTGGACACGTGGGCGATCTCTAACCACTCGCAAGCTTGACACCATTTATTGTGCTACATAGGAACGATTCCCCATGTGTCAGGCACGACGTGGTCACTTGGACGGCACAAAACCTTCCTGAGCCCTGATTGACCCTTGCTGACGAGGTCCACGTCCACCCTAACTTTTCAGGCATAATAGAAGTGCCCCAGTTTTTTAGGTTTAAGGATTGAACCTTGAGAATTCATAATTATGCCACGACTTGACATGTCCAAATGACACCTAGTCGAGCTGATCGGGCTGCAAAAAGGTTGCAAACACAATCTCTACGAGCGACCTGAGATGGTCTTCTTCCGCAAAGTCGACGACCTGGATTAGACTTACCTAGTGTCATACGATGTGTTTAAATCCCAATCGAGGTCCGCGACTGATAATACTTAGCATATTTTTACCAAAGACAAGGAATCACATTGTCTTGTAACTAATACGCGGCGAAGAGTGTTTTCTCACAACGACCACTTCAGATGTTATCTGTTGTGCTTGACAGTAATCGTTAATAAATAAATCTTTATTCAGACAAACGTGCTTGCACGCAATAAATGTCAGTCATACGCATTAAATGAAAGCCATGCTAAAACGACATTTTTTCAAGGCATTAAATGCGGATGAGGGGCATTTATGTGGAGGAGAGAATCGAGTCATAGTTTGGTTATTTCAATGGAAGGAAACGCCGATTGAATTTCTCGAAGCGTGGCAATTACTCCTTCTCGTCGATTGATGACACGTGGTCGTAATCAATGGTGAGAAACGCATTCCACCCAAGCGTCGCTTGGCTTAGGGAAGACCAATTGCCACATCCTCCCTATAAAAACCCATGCTCGCCTCAAGCAATGTCACAGCACTCTTATTTCAGAGAAGTAAAAAGCTCTCGCGAGACTAGACTCCCATTTAAGTTGGTGTGCATTTTTCGTTTACAGAAGGAAGTTCGATTCCTACAAACCAAGAGGTAAGGAAGATTTTCCATTAATTTTTCGTTTTTCTGCGTTGTAGATAACTGACTTGGCGTAAGGTGGGTGTGAACTGTTTAATAAACCTTTGTGGTGCGTGTTTATGGGCAGTCAAATAGAGAAGGCTTTTCTTTCATAAGGAGTAGTTTAGGGCACGAATCTTTGGGGGTGGTCCCCAAGGATTTTTTAGGGTTTTTCTAGGGTTTAAGGAAGACACATTAGGGTTTTTGTTCTTCACGTCGTCGTACGGAATACTATACGAAGACTGAGTAAACTGCGTGTCGTCTTTTTTCAGACCGCATGAGAGATGGATTGCCTTAGCGACTAGGACAACCAGGGGACAAGCTTGCAAGCGCAAGATGCCTCAGTGGGTCCCTGCGAGAGATTTTGTTATTGGCCATCCGAGATGAAATATAGAGGGTAGTGGACCAATATGCACTTAACGTGGACGTCTACTAGCATAGGACGTATACAGCTCAGAATCCTTAGAGGAATGGTATGATCTCCGAGGCGATATTCAAATGCGGGGTGGAATACCTTCCACACCCTTATTAGGTGATCCTCGATCACTCGAGGTCGCACTTTGTAACTGATGCCCAACACGTATGATAGTCGTTGTATGTTATATCACGTGTGGCAGGAACGGCCTCGGCAGTTGACTGCTGGAGCTCGCCTGCTCCTTATTTGAAGAAGAGCAAAGACAAAGACTCCTACTACCTCTTGAAACGATCTACGATCGAGGGAGGCATATTTGGTTACCCTAGTAATGTTAGGGCATATGAAACCAAATTTTTCTTTTTCCATATGATGGCGTCTACTAATTTAGAGAGTCGAGTAGGTCTTCCTTTCTTTTACTTAGCGAATTTTTTTTCCTTTAGTCTTTGCTTTCTGATGAGCTTTCCCGTTTCTTTGCAGGAAACAGACGACCAGGTTGACGGCTCTAACTGACTTCAACCGAATAGTTATTCGAATCTACCCAAACAGAGTCGCAACACGAGACTACTTGTGACAACTGCCAACCTGAGAAGTACGACTTCTTTAATTCTGAAGCGCCCTTAGTTTGTAAGTGTCCGTGGACCTTAGAAAATTTTTCCTTTGCATGCAATGACTTTTTTTCTTTTTTAACTGTACTTCTATGCAACGACCATGCCAACAAAGCACACGATCGTCAAGGGCCAGGAGGTTCATTTTTTTCCAGGTCGCCCCCACCGAGCCAGCCAAGGCAACCCCTAAACCATCGAAGGAGTGCGGTGGGAGCGCAAACACCCATCGAATGACTGTGGAAGCTCGGCCTGCGTTCTCGCCTTAAGCAGAAACCATGGGCCAAAATTCTAAGAAGAGAAAGCAGGTGCAGCTTGAGGAATTGGAATCCGAGCAGATGAGCTTGGGGGTACAACCTGGGAAGTCGGCAGCTTATTAGGCCTTCTCGGGAGTGACCTCGAGGCATAAAACTGATGTTACACTGGTCCTTGAGCATCCACATAGGGGACAGGGGAAGCACAAACCTGGAGGAGGAAAGTAGGTAAAGAGCCGACTAGCGATGGTGCCATCTGCTTCAGGAGCTGGCACACCTGTTGGACTCATGGGACAACTTTTGGAACATTGCAGCCGGTAGGTATACCCTCTTGGAGTGCCAACTTGCCAAGGCTCTTGAAGAGTTCGTGGCCCTCGACCTTCGGACCTGATGACTAGTGCGCTTCAGCTGTAAAGCTAGGTAAGGCGGTTCGTCCTTGTCGAGGACTTTCCATATTGGTTGGTTTTCATTTCCTTTGTATTTTCAAAGAATGGAGTTTAACCCTTGCTCCCTTTTCTATGTAGTCTCTGTCACTTTGCACTTGGCCTAACAGAAGATCCACCTAGACCCTACCAGGGGGCTCTACGAGCTGAAGGAATAAAAGGCACAACTGAGAAAAGACAGACTGCAGTATAGATAAAGAGGCGAAGACTACACAGTTTAGGTGAACCAGTACATGTCGGAGAGAACGCTGAGCTTCGCATAGTAGATTCAGAAGGCCGAGTGTTGGACGGTCGTCACGGTCACAAAATTAAACTAAATACTGTAGTTAGTGGTAAGCAGGGGCAAATCCACAGAGAGCAAGAATAATGACCTAAGCATATTTGAGTTAACGAAAGAGAAATTGGCAAATGATTGATTAAAACTAAGGAAACTATTACTTGCAGGAAATTAAAAGCAGTAAATAAATTGCTAACTAAAACACAATATTAAAAGCGTTGTCGCTACGGGTTTGGTTTGACTCAAGACCAACTTACAATCCTTTCCTCGCTCTTGAATTTCCTAATCCTAAAATCTAGGCAAATCAATAGAATATCTCCAGCAATCTAGGCAAATCTATCCTGTCTCCCCGTCGTCTAGTTACAGATCGATTGGTTAAAGACTATCATTGACTAAAGAAAATTGCTAAACCCTTAAACACCACTAGTTGGTACAACGTTAACAAGTACAACCTATCACCTGTATCATCCAATCAACTAATTCCAAAATAAGCATTCCTAGTAGAAATGATATTAAACGCTACTACAACTTGATACAATCAGTACCGAACCAATTTAAAGTCATAATCAACATTCATATCTCAAACCGACATTCAATTATGCGAAAAGTTATATATCAATAAACGTTCTCAATGGACATTATCAATTCAACACGTCGAGCATCAGAATAATATTAAAGCATCGCAAACAAACTGAAACGAAAACAAATATAATCTGAATACAAGAAACTTAACCAAATATCCAACATTCGGGCTCATCCAACTAGTCGAGAGCTGATGAGGAGATCAATGGAGTCAATCTCGATCTCACCTACACCGTAACAGACAACCGGGAACTCAGTCGCTCATGGTAGTGATGACGGAGGCTGAAACAGTGGAAACAGACTGATCATGGCGGAGAGGAGGTAACTGACAGCGATGTGATGCAAAGAAGGGATGAAAACGACCAACGGACAGCCCGGAATACGAACAGCCGCACTCACCAGAAAACGTTAATTTTTCGACGGGTATTCCAGAAAACGGTGGCAAAAATGGGATCCGAAGGTACCAATGGAAAGCTCTGGTGATGGGGAGTTCAGATCAGGTCCTGGGGAGGTGAGAAGTCGCCGAAAATGAGCAAGATCTAGGCTGGAAGATGAAGAGGCGTGGCGGCAAAGTAGGGATTCTAGCGGTTTTCGCGGCGGCTGAAGCTTGGGAAGTGTAGATCCGGCCGTGGGGAAGGGAGATCAAGTCCTGGGGAGTCTAACCGTCGCTAGAAAATGGCCAAAACTGGTCGAGAATGCGAAGCGTCGTGATGGAAGGCGTGTTTCACGGTGGTGATGACGGGATGATGGTGACCGGAGCAAGGGGAAGCCGAAACGTCGCCAGAAAAGGAGATGAAGGGTCGTCAGAGCTTGATCGGAGAAGGTGAAGAGTTTTGGTGGGCGGCAGCCATCCAATCTACGTCTTTGAGCTGTAGTTTTATACAAAATATGGCAAATTTACATTTGGTCCCTGCATGATTGAAGCATGACAAAATCAACCCCTTGAAACATGACATTTTACCCCCTAAACAGCATAAATGAGACAAAATCACCCTTAATCCATAAACCACAACCCAATATCAACTCATATATTTTCCAAAATCATTCCAAACACGTTAAATTCATAAGAAAAATATTAGGAAGCGATTTTCGTGATAAATTCATAAATTCTTTAATTGTCTCAATATACTTCAATTTAATCACACATGGGGTATTTTTATCACCAAAATAGAGTCACTTTCATGACTCTAACACCGAGTTGGAGAAGAGATTAAAGAGCTCTAGAGGATAGTGACCAAGCTCACCAAAGAGAGTGGCAAGAAAGAGCAGGAGCTACAAGCAAACTCCGAACAGGCCTTGAGGGCAGAGGAAGAAAGAGCTTGGTTGTGGGAAAATACCGAAAAGTAGAAGAGGACACTGGAGGCAGACCTCGAATTATCCCAATGGTGGGTGGTTTCATTAACTGATCAGATGAAGCGACAAAACCTGGAGATTGAGAGGAAGGCCGCTGACTAGGCGATTCAGGCAATTTTTGCCTTGCGGCCAAAGAACCCGGGAATGGAACTTTCCGACCTCCTGATCGACTATCAGAACATCCTCATTTCCATGGCGGAAGCTGATGATAAGGAGGAGGAAGGACAAGGGCCTCACCTTGATAGCGATCAACCGAAGGAGTATGTTCCAGAGGACCTAGCAGTTGACCAGGTAGTCAATGACCAACTTGGGGATACGCAGGTTGCACCCTTAGGGTCTAGAGGTGGACACCAATGATCGCTTCTGCTTTTGCACAACCTTGCTTTTGACTGTCTTTGCATTTCCTGTCTCTGTACTTACTATTATATGAATGAAAGAAATATTTTCAAACCATTTGTGATAGCACTTATAATTTTTCGTACTCCACAAGCATTACATAAGCGAATAGAAAGATATTTTCTAGCCATTTGTTATAGTACTTATAATTTTTCGTACTTCACAAATATTACATATGCGAACAGAAAGATTGTAAAACCAATGTGACGAACAAGATCATACAAGATAAATTTTGCTTAAGAGCGATCTTATTTACAAAGTTTACAAGGAAATTTAAAGAGCGAGTTTGGAGTTATTGGTAATAGGGGCGAAAATGCTTAGCATTCCAAGCTCGCGGTACTTCGGAACCGCTGTGATATGTCCTTGGACATATCACCTTGGCGATGCGGTATGGGCCTTCCCAGTTTGGTCAAAATACCTTCGCACTTGGTTCCCTTGTACCGAGAAGGACTTCTTTTAGAACTAGGTCGCTGACCTGAAAGTCTCTTCTCCTAATGTCAGTAAACGGTCCCGTATACGCAGCGGAAACAAAAAAATAATATAACTGGATCATTTACATGAGCCAAGATCTAGGGTATAATTTTACAATTTTATCATAAATAAAATCTGCAGAAAAATAAATCTGAGTTTAAAGAAAAACAAACGCACGTTGGAGGCTCCTCCAAATTTGTCAACGAATGTTTTGCTACCGATCCAAGTGTAGGATCGAACCCACGTAGTCCACACGAAGACAATCTCAAAAGAACCAAAGAGGGATTTGCTAGATCCTCTTTGGCTTCAAGATTAAGAAGAAAGCAAAATCAATTGAATTGATTTTACGCCAAAAAGTGTTACTGCCATGGGAGTGTTTTCAAAGGGGCTGCTATGTTTTAATTTCAAAGAAAAAAATTAATTAATCATTTAATTAAAACATTTTTCTTTTTATAATTAATCAATTTGCCCTAATCCCATACGGAATAGGCTTGGGCTCTAACCCAAATGCCCCATGTTGCCAAACACTCCCAATTTAATATTTTATTTTTCCATCATTATCTCAATTAAAATCAATTAATATATATATATATATATATAATGATAATATATATTTAAATGTGCGAACACACATTTAAACGTAATTCCACTTATTTAATTTTTCTAACAAATTAAATAAAGGCTACGACCTCAGCAAATTTAATTGCACTATGAAATTACCAAAATACCCTTTCGCCTTAAAAGACGAAAACGCCCTTCTTTCTTCTTGGATCTTAAATTATCTTCTATGTGTGTGACCCATAGGCTCCTCATCATACCGGCAGTGTATAGTATCGCGATTAACACCAATTAATCGTCTCATTAATACACAGACCAAGATTGGCCCCTAGCAACGCATCATGGCCACTCGATAGATTCGGATTCAGCAAAGTAGCTACCTGTCAACGATATGGTTACCGTGCAAATCGATCCTTTCATCATTCGTTATCTCGACGAGACAAAGGCATAGAAATAGTGTCAACCTTCGGTTACTCTCGATATTAGGTATTCAGTTTCTGGACCAATAACCCGTATTATAAACTGGATAGAGCAACAACTCAATCCCACTATAGCCACAGTTTTAACGTCATTGCTATATACTGAATTGCGCCATAAGATAACTTCTCCCGTACCCGGGAGTGATGAATCCTCTATCAATCCACCATAGTCTTGATATACTCCTTGATGCAGCCAATCACCACTGTATTGACAGCTTTGAAGAGAACTGCGTTAGGCTAGTGTCAAACTACACCAATCGGTGCACAAGGCGCTCCGGTGATCTCAAGTCTAAGGATCACATGCACCACCATTCATTAGAGGATTTGTTCCATAGACACTGGGGTTACCATCCATATGGAATCCTCTGGTGGGTCAGTCCAGTGAACTTGCTGCGGTGTAATCGTCTATAGCAAACACCCATGTGTTGCACCAGGTTGTCACCAAACAACCTTGACAAGTGAGATCAGTCACTGCCTTTCGACAGGGTCGTTCAACACTATGATAGCCTTACCGTATTATCTGTGCCCTTACTTCAGAATAATACTGGGGCTACGGACGTTTCTAGAATGGCCACCATATGTGCTCATAAGGTTCTCACTATCAAGATTTGAAACACTTGATACCCTCGTCACGGTTCTACCATTCTAAGGACATATATCAATACATATTGCAATAATAATGATTTACGCGATATAGAATAAAATGCCTTTTATTGATTAATGAACATTATTACAAAGAGTCAATTCTACAATAATTGATTGGCTCTAGGGCATCTACTCTAACACCTGACCTTAGAGTCGAAGAATCTTTTCGTGTGCCGCTGGCAGGATGCTATCCTTAACTGAGCTTTGCCACGGTGTTCTTCAACTAAGTCCAAACTTGCACGCATAAGTGTTTTATTGTCTGTTTAATTGAGCAGGTCTCTTCGAAGTGAACCAATCCCTACTTCCACTAAGATCATAGCCTCACAGCCTTATGCTAGTGAGAAGGGTGTTTCTAAAGTAGAGGTTCTCGGAGTTGTCCTATATGCCCATAGGACTTTTGGGAGGTCATCGACCCAATTACCCTTGGCAGCTTAGCCTCCAGAGTATGCGTGATGATCTTGTTGACAACTTCAACTTGACTATTGGCTTGCAGTCTTGCAACTGAGGCGAACTTTTATGGATCCCTAGCTCATCGCAAAACTGATTGAATTCCTCGTTGTCGAACTGCTTCCCATTATCAGGGATGAGTGTATGAGGAATTCCGTAGCGACATACTATATTTTTTAAGACGAAGTCCTTGAGCTTCTTGGTAGTGATCACGGCCAATGGTTCAGTCTCGGCCCACTTGGTGAAATAATCCACTGCGACCACAACATACTTAACCCTTCCCTTTCCGAATGGCATGGGTCCAATGACCTCAATTCCCCACATGGAGAATAGCCAAGGGTTGGTCATTGTTATCAACTGGTAAGAAGGAGATCGCGGTATGTTCATGAACTGCTAGCACTTGTCACATTTTTTTACAAAGTTGAAAGTGTCTTCCTAAAGCAGGGGCCAATAGTACCTTTGGCGAACAATTTTGTTGGCAAGGGATTGCGCGGTAGTGTGATTACTGCAGATCCCTTCATGTATCTCCCTCATGATATAGTCTACTTCCTCATCGGTTACACATCGGAGGAGAGGGGCGCTAAACCCTCGTTTGTACAACTGGTCTCCTATGAGTGTGTAACGAGCAGCTCTGGTACGCAAGGTTCTTGCCTCAGTCTTGTCATTAGACAAGGTCCCATCTCGGAGATACTAAATAACTGGGGTTATCCAGGAAACTGACTCTATTAACAGCCACATCCTATTCAGGCGAGCTGATACTAAGGATCTCTATATACCGAACAGGAATACTTTTCGACGCATCTGAGTCTAGCAACGAGGTTATTCTTGCCAAGGCATCTACAATAGAATTGCTATCTCTAGGAATCTATGTCATCGTGAAGTGCTTGAAAGACTCGAGTGCGGCCTTAGCCTTCTTCAGACAATTGATCATGTTTTCTTCCTTGGCTTGATATTCTCCCAAAATCTAATTGACAACCAGCATGGAGTCGCTATGAATACTGATTACGATTGACCCCATCTCTTTTGCCAATCGCAGGCCAGTGAGCAATGCTTTGTATTCGGCCTTGTTGTTCATAGATTTGAATCCAAACTGAAGAATACCATGGATGCGAGTCCCTTCGGGATTGAGGAGTAGAAGGCCTACCCTGGCTCTTTTTCTGTTTGAGGAACCATCGACATAGAGGCTCTAGGTCGATAAGTTTTGAACAGTTTCCTAGGTGACTTCACTGGCTTGCTACTCAGATTCCTGATTCGGTTGTTGTGAGAACTTCGAAATGAAATCAGCAACAGCCGGCCCTTTAATGGTTGCCTTCGGTCTGTACTGCAGATCAAACTGACTTAGTTCCATTGCCCATTTGAGTAACTTACCTGAAGCCTTTGGCTTCTAAAGGACTTGCCTGAGTAGATAGTTGGTCAAGACATGGATTGTGTGGGCATGAAAATAAGGTCGCAACTTTCTGGAGGCGATAAACAAGGCATAAGCTAATTACTCCATTTCTGGATACCGCATTTCAACATCCAGCAGTCACCTACTTGCGTAATATACTAGCCATTGGACTCTTCCTTCTTCCTGAATGAGAGTTGCACTGACCGCATGCCGAGAGACAGATAGATACAGGAGAAGAACTTCCTAGGGGAGAGGCTTGGACAGGAGAGGTGGCTTTCTAAGGTGTTCTTTTATGCTCTAAAAAGCCTGCTCGTAGTCCAGAGTCCATTCGAAGTTTTTATTGGCCCTAAGTATATTGAAAAATGGCAAGCAGCAATCTATTGCCCTTGATATGAAGCGACTGAGAGCCGTTATTCTCCTATTGGGACTTTGAATCTATTTTCGGTTTGTCGGGCTTTTCATATCAATGAGAGCTTGGATCTTCTCGAGGTTGATTTATATTCCCCTCTGGTTAACCATATACCTCAGGAACTTTCCCAAGGATACTCCGAATGAACAATTAAGAGGATTGAGCTTCATTCTATACCTTCGGAGTATACTGAACATCTCAACGAGATGCGTTATGTGATATGAAGTGACATGCGATTTGACCAGCATGCCATCAACATAGATTTCCATCAATTTTTTGATCTGCTCAAAAAACATTCAGTTAACTAGCCGCTGGTAAGTCGTCCCAACAGTTTTTAGGCCGAAGGGCATAACCTTATAACAATACAGCTCCTAATCTGTAACAAAGGACGTATGCTCTTTGTCTGACGCATACATCAGAATCTGATTATATCCCAAGTAGCCATCCATAAAACTTAGTAGCTCATGCTCGGAGGTGAAATCGACTAGCTGGTTGATTCTCGGCAAGGGAAAGTTGTCCTTTGGATAGGCTTTGTTAAGGTCGGTGAAGTCAACATAGGTTCACCATTTGTCGTTAGGCTTCTTTACCAAGACCAGATTGGCAACCTAGATCGGGTAAAGCGCCTCTCGCTTGGACCCGTTCAGGAGGAGATTATCTACCTCAATTTTCAAGGTAGCATATCGTTCGAGGTCCATTGCCCTTCTTTTTTGGCGAACCAGCTTGACCGCATTTCAACTTGACCGCATTTCAATATTCAGTGTGTGGCATATAACATTTGGGCTGATCTCGATCATGTCAATGTGAGTCCATGCGAACACATCGATATTTTCTCTGAGGGAGCTTGTCAGGTCATTGGCGAGCTATGGGTTGAGATTACTCTCGATTCTCAACACTCGGGTTGGCTCGCTTTGGTCAACTTATGCCTCGGATAGGTCCTCGACCGGCCCATTACGAGGGCATTCCTAGATGCAAGGATCCATGTTATCCTCAACCAAGCCAGGTTGAGGCTCGATCCTACTGATCGACATTGCCTATTCGGGGATGCCAACTGGTATTCCCTTTCCATTGCACGCCATCTGCACTGGTCTTATATAACAGTTGCGAGATACGCGTTGAGATCCACTTACTTCCCCTATCCCTGTTAGGGTGGGGAACTGTAACAACTGCTGAAATCTAGTACAATGCATGCACAATAACAATAGAAAATGGGCCCAAAACTTTTCTTTTTATTAAAAGTAATACGTCTTTTATACACAAAGAGCATCATNGCGCCAGCAATTCAAAAGTTGTCGAAGAAGACGCTCTGGTGGATCACCCAATGAGAAGATCAGATCATCGAAGAATTCCCTACGTAGGTAATGTTAATTGAGCAATAACACTACATAGTAGGCATGTTGAATGTCTCCATTGAACATCATGTGATGGTATTAGTGTAGGTGAATATAAGAGATGTGTCACTAAGACATTAGCATGGATAAATGGTTAGTGAGCTATTTATCGAAAATGACATATTACGATAAATCACATCGACGTGGTCAATGATGTATCGTAGGATCGTGCTAGTGTACCACTGATCCTTTAACATTTTTTACTCCCAAGTTCACTTCAGAAACGTCTCCAACTACTGCTACCACCTTTTCCAATATAAAGGACTTGAAATTGGCACTAAGTTTATCCCTCAGCACATTAAACAAGTCCTTCTCAACCTATATAATTTTCAAAGTTTTAATTAAGTGTGTTGATTATATGTATCATATTATTGAAAAAAAAAAATCTAAAATTACAGAGTATCCCGTCGTTCATATCACAATACAATATATTTATGACATATATGATCATTGTCTCTCTCATTTATACTTATATCTAACTGTATGGTGTGAATGAATGCATTAGTTCAATTCAAAGTTGAGTTCAATAACAATATGTTCGTGTGTGCGTATGTATATGGGCACTAAAAATGTTGCATGAATATTTGTAGAGAAACAGACTATTAAACACTATGGAGGGAAACATAAACCTCATCAAGAATTCGATTCATTGCAGACTTTGCATCTGCTGCTCTCACAAGAAGATACAATTTTTTTACATTTGGTTGAATCTTCAGGATCTTCTCCACAAAAACTGCAATAACATATAAATTAATACGAACATAACAAAACATCAAATTGATGGGAGAATGACTGAATGAGAGAGTGTGATTGAAAAATATTAATACCTTTTCCTAGAAAGCCAGTAGCACCAATGACTAAAATAGTCTTATCTTTAAAAAACTGGAGAGGATTAACGAATTCCATTGATTTGAGAGTTGAAGGATGATTGGTGTGCTGTGGAATGAAAATAAGGGCTATTTATAAGAAAAAGAATCTAAAAGATTATTGAATCAGCCACTTTAAGAAAGTTGGTGCATAGATTATTATAATCATGTACTTATCCTCTACTTGGTTGTCCAAATTTTATTTAATGCCTAACTAATCGCCATCTACCTCTTGTCCTTCATCTATTCATGATTACTATCCAAGAAAATAGACCATCTAGCCTTCCTCCGTGAAAATTAATATATATTTTTTTTACTTGGGTCGGTTTGTTTTATTATTTTGGATAGGATTTTTGATATTTTTAGAGTTGGGTCAGTAACAGGATAGGATTTAAGAATTAACAAAAACACCCCTCTAGGTTTGCTAATTTACTAAACACCCTAATATATAAAAATTTTATAAAATGACAAAAACACCCCCACCACAATTGCCAAATTCCAACCACCACCGTCGGAATCTGGCGTTATGGCACACAACCAGCCGGATTTGACCGTTCGTGTGCTGATATGGCCTTTTTCAACCAGATCCACCACGGATCTGGCCAGAAAGGCCCGATCTACTACCATTTTTGGCCGTCGACGGCCACATCTGGCCATCGTTGACAACCGAATCTTTGGCCGTGGATCTAGCCAGAAAATAATAGATTGGCACACTACCGGTCAGATCCAGCCAGTAGTGTGTCATTATACCAGATTCTAGCCACCTTCTAGTGGTGGTGGCCAGAATCTGACCAATGTGGATGGGTGGGGGTGTTTTTGTTAATTTTTAAACTTTTTTCTGACTATATTTTAAATCCCTTAAGTTTATTAATTTAACTAAACACCCTCAGAAAAAAGTTTAAAAATTAACAAAAACACCCCCACCCACCCACATTTATCAAATTCCGACCACCACCACCACTAGAAGGTGGCCAGAATCTGGTATAATGGCATACTACCGGCTGGATCTGGCCAGTAGTGTGCCGATCTATCATTTTCTAACCAAAGCTACGACCAATGATCTGGATGGCTATTTATCCAATGATACATACTATTTAGATTTTGTTGCCTCATAAATCACCATCTATGATCTACTTGTTGCCATTTATCCAATGAGGCTGACAATGGCTACCGACAATCGCCAATTGTTCACCTTCTCTTGCATGTGAAAATTAACATGTTTTATCCTGTTAATATATGTTTCAGTAACACTTTGTATCTATAGGACGATGGAATAATTGTATTATTTTCTTGTAATCGAGGTAATGCTGACACAAACAATTAGGATTTTTTTTAGGTTGGTATGTAGAAAGATTTTTGGAGATTAATACTTGGATTTTCTTTCTCATATTATTATTATTATTACTATTGGTTTCTTGGCTATTACAATTTTCTAAGAATTAACTAGGGAGGTGTTTGTCCGAGCTTATGAAAATTAACTTATAAGCAACAAGTGCCTATAAGCTAATTTTAGCTTATAAGCATTTGAAATTTTAAACAATTACGTGTTTGGTTAAAGTACTTATGAGTGACTGATAAGTAGTTGAGGTGTTTGATAAAATGTGACTTATAAGTACATTTTATTATAAAATGACTAAAAATGGTACTACATTAAACAAGGGTATACTATGAAATTTTAAAATTAAACAAGGATAATATGGTAATATACTTGGTCAAACTAGCTTATAAGGAAATAAAAAAAAAAAAAAGTACCTCCCCCCAATTTTTTTTTTTTTTTTTTTTTTTTTTTTTNACCCCGTTGTTTTCAATGTTTTTGCAGGTAACAGGTGAAATACGGTCACTTGGATCATCACGCAGCGGAAAGGGTTGGGCAAAATTGTCAAGTTAATATTTTGAGACTTATTTGCATTATGTAAAGTTTTGTTTATAAAGAAAATTAAATATGAGCCCATACTTTGATACTCGTTTATATATTTCCTTATATATATTTAATGAGTTTTTTCTATTATTTTAGTAGTATACTAGCTAGAAAGAGAGTCATTACAGTGATCTAGCCATGGGCCTAATATATGTTTCATTATAAATCTTTATAATCGAAACTCCCATTGATTATGGTAGACGTCTATCAATGTTCCATAACCCCTAAACAACAATGAAGTGTAAACTCCAATGAACCATTTTTTATCATACGTATTGTGTAGTAAAATCCCTTTGTCATCTAATCCCAATTAAGAATGGTTCATGGTATGTCAAAACCTTTAACTTAATCTTTAATCGAATAGTCGATCAATACAGTGGAACTCGTCAACATGAAACTACCTTTCATCTGGCATTCATTATACTCTGGCTAGAGATTTCCCTTTTCCAATGTTTATTGACATTCGTCTGGGAACTCGAGATTGGACTATTTTGAGTTAACGGATCCCATCTTGACCATCACTTGTCCTCACACATGAATAACATATGTACGAACAGGCTTATTACACAAGACGTGACTAGTCTCGTGCTTATACTCCATATGAACCATATGTATCCTATGTTGAATTCAACCGTGATGTCTCAGGTCTAGGATCAGTGGTACAGTAGCACGATCCTACGATGCATCATTGACCACATCCATGTGATTCATCATAATTTGTCATTTTTGATAAATAGTTCACTAACCATTTATCCATGCTAATGTCTTAGTGACACACCTCTTATAATCACCCACACAAATACCATCACATGATATTCAATGGAGACATTCAGCATGCCTACTATGCAATGTTATTGCCCAATTAACATTACTTGCATAGGGAATTCTTTGATGATCCACCAGAGCGTCTTCTTCGACAACCTTTGAATTGTTGGCACTACCAGAGTCTAGGATTCGGAGTGGGGTTAGGTTTTCCCCTTCTTTAGGAATATTATCCATGGTTTTGTTTAAGGAAGCTTTAGGATCGAATATTTGTCAGAATTAGGGCACTGTCATTGCCAAAAATCGCAGAGAAACGAGCTTAGGATCAACTTGTATCAACTTCCAGTCAAAAGCCCTCCAAAAATCCTTGGAAAATTTAAAGAAAGCTTGAAAGGATTGAAGGATGGAAGAGGCGGTGGAGAAGAAAGAATGAAAGGGTTTCTAAAGCTAAACCCTTAATATCTAATATTTTATCCACTCTTTCCCATTTTGCCCTTACTCTTTCTTAGGAGTTCCAACTTTGCCCTTTAATTCTTTGCAAATGCACCCCCATGTAAACTATTCTCCATGCAATTTCCTTGCAATTCACTCCCCACTTTTCCTGCTATTTAGGGGTGGAATGGTCATTATGCCCTTAAGGAAGAATTCTCTAGAAACTCATAAGAATTTTTGGCCGAGTCTTCGCCGCAACGAAGATGAATTCTTTGCCTTGGCAAAATATTCCAGGGCCTAGGTCGCCGCGGCGAAGTCTACCTTTCACAAATTTCAAAAAGATTTCACCAATTTCAGGGCATTCAAGCAATTTCAACACATACACACTTAACTAAGGGCATAAAAACAACATTAAGGGCAAAATGAGCAAATATGAGTTACGTACCTCAAGCGGGCATTACACTTTTGGCATTGTCTATAAAAGANTTTAAAACTGATAGCCTTTTAATTAAATGTAAACTTCAAATGTCTTTTTAATAAACTCCCCCATAAGACCGGATGGTACTTAACCCAAAGCTTAAGTATGGGCTTGGAAATGGGAACACAAATATTATTGAATATTCTAGTAGAAGGATTAAGGAACAAAAATATGAGTGCTCAAGGACTGTGATAGGTTGAGTAGAGCATCTGTACTCAAACTGGCAATCAGTCATATTGAATTATTATTAATGTGTACGGTTACAAAAACTTCATTTCTCTTATTTATGTTGAATCACTTCTTCTCACCCTCTTCATAAAAAGCCATTTTCTTCTCCATCTTCTTCTTCAAAAGGGAAACTTTGCTTTGCCAACACAGCCCCTCTCCTCACACTTGACATTTCCATTTTTATCTTGTTCATTTTTCTTCCCTTTTCCAGACCTCTAACATTTCGAATTTTATATTACTAGCCACACAAAAAAATTATGCTATCATTTTCCAACAAAATTAAACATTCCAATAATATAGATTCTTATATTACAGATTCTTGCCCAAAGCACAAAGCCTCAACTCTACACTATGTTTGTTTATCAATTTTGTAAGATTATTTTATCAAATTATTAATTGTTTTAAAATACAAGTTTGTGTGTAATTGATGTACCTCAAACCACCCTATACCCATTGCAAACCCAGCAGGATATCAAACTTAATCCAACTCTGATTGGCATGGGTTGAACCCAACTTCAATCAACTGGGGCGGGGCAAACCCAGCCCGATGGGTTGTGTTGCCATCAGGCCCATAAATGTTGATACTTTGGAAGATATTATGCTTAGACAGTCCGACTATTTTGAGCCTCACTGAGAGCTGTAACCGCGGCCCATATATGTTGTTGGATTAATACATGTGCAACCGACGCATCACAAAAATGCTCCTGCAGGCATCAGGTACTTGGTTGCCTAAATGGTAAACACTGATATATTTAAGTAATGTTAAGTCTATAACTCAATCTTACATAATATAAACCTTTCTCTTCCAATAGAAGAGAAATGAATTCCATCAAATTGTCCAACTTCCAAAAATTCTAATCTATATACGAACTTTGAGAGCTCTCAAAATAACTACCATCTCTTTTGCTGCTCATCAAAAAAATTTAGAGCATAGCAGACCAACAGCAAAGACCCCGGAGCAAAGGGAGAGTTTAATAGGACTATTAACATATCACAACAATAAATCCCATCAGCAACTGCTGTTAAAATAAACTGAAGGGTGGCACTCTAGCATTATAAAACCAAAATAATTTGCCCTTCATTTTCTAAGCATACTTTCCCTGACCACACTTGCAAAGAATCTAAATAATGCAAAATCTTAGGGTAATGAAAGATGTCAACACAGCAATTAGAGCAAAAAGGGACTTGTGTGGAGACGAAAGCTGATAAAAAAGGGCTGTTAAAACCTCAAAAATGACATTGCCAATAACCAGGAACCATTTCAGAATCACCTGCAAGAGAGAATGTACTTAGAACTTGAAAATGAATATTTTTTTAGGAAAATATTTAGTTTCGTGATGAGTTCAAAATTCCTAACTTGGTTAGACCGTTCACTTTTCTCCTATCATTTGTTCTTTGATCAACATCCATGCAGCTATAGTACTCAGTCACAGTGGGCGAACCAAGGGTAGAGTATGTGCTACAGTTTATAACATCTTGAAACCCATTAATTAGATATAAAAACTTGCTTAACTAAAAACAATCATTAGAAGAATAACATAAAAGGGAATCATATTCTTAGTTAAGTTGAGCTCTCCAATAATTTTACCATATATAAATATAACAGAAAATTGAGATTCATCTACATATTGTTTAGCTCTCGACTTGAGTCATTTCTCATGTGACGTGCTTCATGATTGTTTTCGGTCTCAGGCAAAAGGGGTGTAGAGCTTTTAGTCTCAGGAAAGGGGGATGAAGCATTAACTTCAAAATTATCCTGAAATACATAAACAAAACAAAATGTTGGTGCAAGCTCAGGCTTGTGCAATCAGAATTAATCCAGCAAAACCCACCAAACAAATTAACTAAGTCTTAAGACACACCATATAAATCAAATAGTTATCTTGGTAAAACTAATGTCAGAATTAAAAGCATACACATGCGATCTAATTTTTATGTATATAGTTTGAGGGAATGCAACACTATGCCATATTGTATATGCTTCACGTTAAAATTAAGCCAACTTAAAAGTGTTTTTGCAATATGAAGTAGAGTGAATATTAAAGTAATCCCCCAATCTAATGAGATCATCACTAGATTGGTGGCACCGACCATGTTTTACAAGAGTGACTAAGGGTTTGATTTTGCGACCATTTGCAGGAGACTATTGATATATAATCCAAAAACATAACCTTTTAGGAGGAGCGACCACTCCTCTTTATAAAACTCAACTCCCAAAAATAATCCAATGTGGCAATCCAGAACACAACAATGCATGCACAATATCTGATTTGATCCACAAATTCTAGAGAGAAGTGTACCAACTTCATCTTCTTCAATATCCAACAATTCTGATATTTATATATTAGTCTCTCTGATGAAATGCGGGCTGCAGTCATAGCTGGCTAATTCAATTATTGGCATCCTCGGTGATTGAAACTTCTTTGAGGTTGCATGGCGAAAACCATTTCTTGGCTTCTTTAGAAACAACATTTGTTTCTCTCAAGTCAAAGGATCACCTACAAAGAAAAGTTACCAGAGATTCAAAACTTAAACGATCTTTTTAAGAACAAAACAGAGACACTAATTTCAGAAAACTTGCATTTGCATTTGCATTTGCATCATATTATAATTAAAGATACTTTGATAAGCAGCAATCTTGTTAATTAACAGGACAAACCATAATAAGCTAGTTAATAAAACTTTAAGTTAATCATTGATACGATGATTTCATAAGCTAACTAACTCCAAGTTTAAATAAAACATATACTTTTACATATAAAAGAAATTGCTTGATATTTTACAGGAATCATCCCATCAGTGCATCTAACATACTTATAAGTTCAGCAAATTTGGCTTTAGAAAATAAATTATAGACTCGACAACCAAACTCGGACTCAGACTCAGTAGAAGTAGCATGCATTAGACTCATTACAAACCCAATACACATATCTTTTCCTTAATAGCATCTCTCTTTAAAAACAGATAGCTCTTCACTATCCATAAGAGTAAAGATTTTGGCTTCATAAAAATTAAAATTAAAAAAAAAAAAAACACACACACACACACAGTGTAGCTAACAAAACTTGTAATAGATTTTCATTAAAAAAAATATATATAAATCGACCTTGCTTCCATAGGCGGCACGATTCGAGATCTTCGAATGCGTACCTATCTCGATAATCTAGGTTTTTATGGGATAGACAGTGTAAGAGATGACCCGTACTGTGGCTCCTCGGACCAGATTGAACCGATTTTTGTTTGGTTTGGAGCAATTCTGCGACCCGTGATCGTACCGGTACACAAACGGGCCATGAAAATTTTAAGAATTTGGTTTCTGTTTCGAGACTCCGAGATGAGGAAAAGAGGAAGCATTTTGTAATCGTATGAAATTGAGTTCATTTCTGTTGCAATTAATGCAGCTTCGTGGAAGTGAGGAAGGATTTTTTTTTCAGGTGTATCACTTTCACAGCTCTGAGTGAAGCTCAAAATAGTCGGACTTTCTAAGTATCTGTACTTGAATACATGTATTTCCATAGCAGCACAGGGCCAAATCAGCAGCAGGAAAACTGTACTAACCCGCCACCGGTGACTTTCTCAGGGCTCCGCAAAAGAAGAAAGTCCGGGTCCAATTTCTAATGAAGCGAAGGTCCCCCTTACTCCCTATTCTCTCTTAAAGCTCTAAGAGAAAGGATTGGTTAAGAACTATTGACTGAAAACCATAGCAGTTAAAGTCACTCAATGGAAATGTTCGCCTTTGAAATGAAGATGGATAAGTCCTTATGAAGAATCTGAGAACTCAGGCTAGGCATACAGAACTTAAAGAAGACCTGCCTGCCTTTACCTTTAATAGTTCCGATGATGCCGTCCTTGTCTACAGTCATTGGGCTAATTGTGGAGAGGAACGGTGCTCCCAGTAGGATGGGATGCTCTAGCGCTTTTAAGTAACACAAAGTCAGACTGTACGGGAATTGGGAATTGGAGTAAAAATGTCATGGCAACACAACCCATCGGGCCGGGTTTCCCCCGCCCCAATTGATTTAAGTTGGGCTCAACCCATCCCAATAAGAGTTGGATTAAGTTTGGATAACCTGTTGGGTTTGCAATGGGTACACCGGTACAAGGTGGTTTGAGGTACATCAATCATACGCGAACCTGTATTTAAAACCATTAATCATTTGATAAAATAATCTTACAAAATTGATGTTCTAACCAATTTGGTATAAATCATGCTATCCAAGTTGCAAAAAACCAATACTTTGACTGCCTCCTATAGACATAGATTCATAATATACATTTTTTTTCAGTGAAAGTTAGATGGTTGGGTAAATGTATAAATTCTAATCATTTTCATATAGATGATATCGTAAGATCTATTTTGGTGATTATAATAGAATAAGGTTTAATTATAAGGTAAGATTTAATCGCAATAAGCTCACACAAATAACATAATCTTATGGAATTCAATTTCTTCATGATGAGAGAGAGAGAATTTTTTTTATTGTTTGGTTTTTTTTNTGCATTTTTAAGTGTGACCATTTTGGTTTACTGTGATCTAGCCATGGGCCTAATATATGTTTCGTTATAACTCTTTATAATCGAAACTCCCACTGATTATGGTAGACATCTAGCAATGTTCCATAACCCCTAAACCACAATGAACTATAAGCTCCAATGAACCCGCTACAACAATATATATATATATATATATATATATATAGCTACGAAAATTAGCCACAGAAAAGAAAACTGTAACAAATACATATTTACAATTACAAAAGTCAATATTTATAGCTAATTGAAATAATTTTAGTGATAATATTTTTTTTTTGTAGCTATATATAGCTACGAAAATTAGCTACAAAAAAGAAAACTGTAACAAATACATATTTACAATTACAAAAGTCAATATTTATAGCTAATTGAAATAATTTTAGTGATAATATTTCCTCCTTAAAGCTAATATTCAATTCTTACTTTAACTTATTAAAATCATAGCAATAACTAGTCATTTAGCTACAATTATTAGCTATGGTAAAACATTATAGCTAATTAATGTATTTAACTATAAACATTTTATTTACATGACATATAGTATTATTATTAGCCATGAGTTTAACTATATAGCTATTATTTGTGCATTAGCTATAAATTATTGAAATTTGTAGCTAATTAAGGTATCTAGCTATACAAATTTTATTTTCATGGTAGTAACAATATTTTAATATCATTATTAGCTACTAGTTTAAATATATAGCCAGTATGTGTGTATTAGCTATAAATTATAAGGATTATATCAAATAAAGAATGTGAAAATTAATTTGCTACAATCCTTATAGTATGCAACTATAAATACTATGAATTAATTATATTTTTATCTCGTAAGTAATTATATTTCTATTATTTATGAATTTAATTATTATAGTCAAACATAGTGTTAATCACACTGCTAAGGTCAATAGTAAATTGGAACCTTCAACCAATAGCTAACTTAAAAGAACTCTTCAACGAGCTAAAAGTGTGAGCTTTTGTAAAATAAAATAAAATTTTAGAGGATCTCTGAGGTTTTTGTCTTTTTCTATGGTGATTTATAACTAATACTTTATGAAATATATATGATTTTAGGTATGAAATATGAATATTATAAAAATTGGTAATGTTAAATATTTATATATATGGACTTGTATGTATGTTTTAGATGATGATGATGATAACGTTAATAATATTATTAATATTTGAGTATGACATAATTTTTTTATTGTTAATTATACATAGGAAATGCAAGAAAATAGAAAAAAACAAATTAAATCATATAAAATATGGTTAAAATTATAGGAGATATGATACAAATTAAATCATATAAAATACTGCAAAATTACCTTCTTAAAAACTTTTTCATTGTTTATGTGTTTGGTTTAATGCTTTCATAAAAAAATTCATACAATGGTACAAGACTATTGTAAAAAAAAAAATAAAGTAAGAAGAAGAGATTAAGAATGGTGGAGTCACAAATGTCAGCTATCGGAAATGGCAATAGCAACAACTGGAATATCGATAGCTTATTAAATACTTATTTAAATTGAGTAAATACTTATTTAAATTGAGACTGGTAGTAATGACATTGAAGCATTCATATTTTGTAAAAAAATTAGTTGATAACATTTTAAATTAATAAGATGGACGATTTTATGAGAAGACAATTACTTGGTTGAAAATGACTTTATTAATGTTTTATTTTTTATATTAGATTTTTCTTTATAACGTTGTTTTATCTATTTAATATAAAAATGTTGCTATAAATTTGTAATTATTATTAAATTGGTTAATTATAGCAATATTTGTTAAACTTAATTTTAATCAAAGCAATAAATTATAAATTCTTGATATAAATTATTTGTTCCATTGCAAATAATTATAATATTTAGCTACAAATTATATATATATATATATATATATATATATATTATATCCTATATAGTAATTTTTAAAGATGATAAAATTGTAATTAAGTTGAGAAAAGTAAGAGTGTGTTAGAGATTGTTGTAGCTTAAAAATAATCAATTAAGTTTTATGCTACAACAATAAAAGTATTTCGTAAACAACTTTTAAAACTGATCAAGTTTGAAGATGATTATGAAATAATCTGATTTGTAAAAGGATTACAACAAGCTATTTGGCCACAAAAGGCTGTAAAACATTTGGTCGCCTTTTGTGGTCAAATGGCTTGTCAGAATCCGGTGAAACCACCAGATTTCGACAGATCAGCTCATTTTGTTCCTTTTAGGACTAGCTATGACACCAACGTGTCTTGGCAGTGATTGCTTGATTTTAACAGTTTATTGTGGCGACAACAAGCTATTTGGCCACAAAAGGCTGCAAAACATTCGGTAGCCTTTTAGCAGTTCATCTTCCGTCAAGGAATGGTAGAGGTGGGAAGGAAACAAATGGAAGAAGAAGCTGTCTCCTCAAACCAACCAACAAAGCCAGTGTAGTGATCCCAGTCATCTATGTCTGAGTTCGAACATTCTGAAGAGAAAACCCTAGGGAAAGAGAGAGGCACCACTTGAGCGGGAGAAAAGAAGATAGCGACTGGACTGATTGACCTAAGGCTGAATTTGGCCAAATGGCTTGTCAGTAGAGGTGGGATAATCCGGTTAATCGAACCGGATTAGCAAAACCAAAAACCGAACCGGTTATTCGGTTTAGAGAAAATGCAAACCGAAAACTAGACCGGTTTTAGTTATAAACCGATTATAAACTGAACCGAATATTCGGTTCGGTTACCGGTTAACCGGTTTTCAAATTAATCCCTAAAATTCTTCAATGTTTCATTTAAGTCCCTAAATTCAAATATTTATTATTTTATATAAATAATAAACTGGTTAAAAATGTTAAGTTTGACCCTGAGGAAGAGGAAGTTGGACACATAGCTACAAAAATTGAAGAATCCAAAATCTGTCTACACATTCGTTTCATGAACTAATGGAGGGCCTTAAGACACAACCAAAGAATCAACAGCCACTCCACTTGTCTTTAGATCAAGCTTTTCAATAAAATTCAAAGGAATCTCCTATTATCAATCTATAAAAGAAAGAAAGAAAAAAAATAGCAAGTTTCTTATTGAATCTGCCATTCAATCCTCACCAGTTCCACCTTCAAACAATAACAATGCTCTATTTCATAATTTCTAATTGGGATACAAGCTTCCAGATAGAAAACTCACCATTAAAATTAAAAATTGGGAGGAAGCTGAAAGTGAGCTTGACAAAATGGTAAAGTTAAAGCTCTAAGGATATGGATATTTTTTGTTATTTTTGTAAAACAAGAAAAAAAAAATTGAGAAAGAAAGAAACTCAGTTGAATGGTGATGCGGCTGGACTGTAGGCGATATGCCAAATGGATGCTGAATGGTGCTGCTGTTGGACTGTCAACTCACTGTGGGTGGAGCTGCTGGGTGCTGCCGAAGGCGAAGTGCAAAGAATGAAGGAAATGAAGACTTGAAGATGGAATGGAGTGAGTGGAGTCAGCTGTGTAGAGTGTGTAATGTGTAGATTGGAGCTTGGAGGTGGAGAAGAGAAGCAAAGATAAGAGAATATTGAAAAAAAAATAAGGGTTTGCTTATATACTTACTTACTTATGGTATAAGTGTATAACTGGTTTTAAAAACCAGTCCAGTTAACGGGTTTGAGATATTTCTCCAAACCAAAAACTGAACCGATTTTTTGGTTTTTTATATTTTGTAAACCGAACCGGTTTGTAAAAAAACCTAATTTTCGATTCGGTTTCCAGTTCGGATCAGTTTTCGGATTATTTCTCCCACCCCTACTTGTCAGAATCTGATGAAACCACCAGATTCCGACAAATCAGCTCATGTTGGTCCTTATAGAACTAGGTGTGACATCAACGTGTCTTGGCAGCGATTGCTTGATTTCGACAGTTTATTGTTGAATTCTGACAGTTGGTTGCCGGCCAACCCTATTTTCTTCTCTTTTTTTTAACTATTTGATTTAATAAATTTTAATTAAGATAAATTATTTTAGTATATTTTGTAATATTTATTAAATATATACTAAAATATATCTTATGATTATATTTATACATATATTTTAATGAATAAAATATATCATTTTAAGGGTTGGTTTGGGATTATTGTAGCTATAAGTTTAATTAGTTTATACCAAACTTTAAAAATAATCAGAAATGTGTTTGGTAAATTTAATTTTTGAAATTGTGGTGAGTTTCAAAAGCTATATACTGCATATGTGTTTGGTAAATTAGATTTTAATATTAGCGTTATATGTGGAATGACCAAAAAGTATATATTCTTTCTAAGATGCATAATTTTTTTTCCTAACCCTATAATTCCCAAAAATAATGCTAAATAAATAGTGACCAAAAAGTATGTGTAATGACCATGTCACTTATGTGCCACCTCACTTCCCAAAAATAAAGAATTTTTTTCCTAACCCTGTAATTCAAATCCTAAAATTTTTCCCATAGCCGCCCTTTCCATATCGAGGAAAAGTGTCAACGAAAGGGAAGGTTCTCACCTTGTCCTCGACATTGTTCTCCGACGATGTCCCCTAGGCGAAAGGGGCCACCGTTCTCTTTCTTTCTTCAATAGTTTCGATCAAGACAATTGGGTTGCTTCGTCTCCTCCTCCTATCTAGGCAATTATCTGTCTTTGTTTGTGATCATGTTAGGCGAAAGGTAGTTGTAGAGGAGCATTGTAAAACTGCGATTCCCCCCTTGGAAATTCAAGTGAAAAATGAAGGCAAAAAGTCGTATAGTGTAGGAGGCAATTTTTTGTAAAAAAAGGGTTGATTACTTGGATTGGTTTTCGCGTCCCCGTGCCCAAAAGAATGGGCGAGTTTGGTTCAAGTGTTCATCGATCGGGTGAATCCTGTCACCTTGATGTGGTAATCTCAGGGGGTGTTCACCACTTTGGTCTGCTCCGCCACCGTTCTCTACTCTCCCATCAACAACCTCCTCAAGCGAAATTCAGGCCTTCTTCTTTTCCTCTCCCTCCCCCCCTTCATTCTAACATTCATATTTCGTATGTCTCTCTCTTTTATTGTTTAATTCTGATTAATTTTTCTAATTATGATTTCAATCATCGATATTAGTTTTCTTTTAGCTGCTAAGATGTTTACTACAATAATCTGAAAACAGACGCATAATCTGAAAACAGACGCATTCTTGTCCCAATTTATGCTATAGGATTGTCTTCTTTGTCCTACAGGATTTGCAGCCAATATGGCTGTGATGGTAGCAATTGGAAGCATAGCCTCACTCCTGGCTCTGTTGGTAATAAACCCTTGAAAAATGAAAAAATTACCATATTTTCTAATGCACTAAACCATGCATCTATAATTGATGGTATTTGTCTTACTAAGAGAACAAAAAAGTGCAGAACCTTTTATCTATAAACACTGTGACATGTCCCATCTCAAGGCACTATTGTAAGCATTTCACTTCTCTCTTTAAGTATTCCATGTATTAGTTTTTGTTGCATATGTTATTTCCATTGTTCTTGTCACTGTAATGGATTCGTGTTATGACAGATCAAGTGGCACAATGAAGAAAAAAGTTGTGACTGACAGGCAGTCATCTTTTCTTAATTCCTTCCCTTAATACTATAGCTTTTGTCTTCCCTTTGGTTAGATAACTTAAGAAATAGATATAGTTATTGGTCACAAATATTCAAAGTCTGATGCTTGTTCTAGGATATCATTCTTTTTTTTTTTTTTCCTTTACTTTTACTTTTTCTCCATATGCTAGACAACTAATAAGCAATAAGATTTATTGTTGAGATAGACATAATTAATTTCAAGGGTCACTCATTTAATCCAACCACTAGATTGCTTAAAAATATGTGTCAGATATTTGTAGGACCATTTTGAGGGAGAGCTAAAGGAAACTTGGAGGGATGATATATTGGACTTTAGCTTATTTAGTGATCTTGCTGAAAAGTGTAAGATGAACATTTGGATCTCCAAAATATTAAGGTGTGAGCCTCAAGCAGCCATAAGGTTTAAGCATGAGTTGAGTTAAAATAGCTCCATTTAGTTCCCTGCCTTGACTTAGGGTTCTCTTAGTTTGAAGGTGGAAGTAACAAGCCTGGTAATTGTGAATCTTGCTCTGTGTGTTGCAGAGTCTGTTTGGACCTGCATCTTCATTTTTATTTCAAATTTTCATGCTGTAATTTCATATTGAGTTAAATCTTCTAATAAGATTGTAAACTTTGGATACATGGGCTGACACCTTTTATGAATGTGTTATACCTTGGATATTTTGCATCTTGTCTATGAAACCTTACTGCTCTGTGGTTCACAGTTAGTCTTTTGGAAATATTTGCTAGGTGTTTTGGTAATATACCATATATTTGACAGATTGCTGGTCTTACTATGTTTATCTGTTGTGTTATTTATTTATTTTTTAATGTTTTTACTACTGAAAATCCTGATTTTTTAACTTCTGGCATATTTTCTGATGATGTGCTTAGTTCTCTTCTTTCTATAGCTTGTTTAATATGGATGGAGACATTGCACCAATGGTTGAACTTGTGAAGCTTTGCAAGAAGTATGGCTTCTTGTTAGTCTTAGATGATGTGTCATTAAACATAATTATTATGCAATTTGCACTTCCACTTTTATTCTCTGCACTCAGCCAAACAGTCAATTTGAATATTCATTTTTATTATTAATTTAAATAATTATTAATTAATATTACCATTTTGTATGTAAATTAAAACAACGCCACAAAATGCTTGGTTTGGGCAAACAAATACTGAATACTTATCCCAGTTTGTATTCATATGAAGCACATTTATCTTATTACTCTCTCACATACACACAGTCACACACTTGAGTAATGGCAGGATTGAAGAAGAGCTCAAGACGAATATGTCTTCACTGGACGAAAAGTACACCATGGAACTCGAGGAAGTCATTCATGAACTACTACTTTACAGTAGACTCTCATCATCACCTGTTGAGATTCCTGAAAATGTCTTATTGGAACCTTCCAAGAAAGGGCGGCATTGGAATGAACTTAAGAGTAGAGGGATTCTCAAGTGGTAGTAATGACATTGAAGCATTCATATTTTGTAAAAAAATAGTTGATAACATTTTAAATTACTAGGATAAGGGATTTTATGAGCAGACAATTATTTGGTGGAAGATGATTTTATTAATGTTTTATTTTTTATATTAGAATTTTTCTTATGATGCCATATTATCTATTTAATATAAAAATATTGCTATAAATTTGTAATTATTATTAATTTGCTAATTATAGCAATATTTGTTATAGTTAATTTTAATCAAAGCAATAAATTATAAATTCGTGATATAAATTATTTGTTCCATTGCAAATAATTATAAAATTTAGCTACAAATGAAAAATATACATAGCAAGTAATTAATTTCAATAACATACTATGTCCATAATAATATCTTTTCATATATAGTTATGATTTTTATATGTTTGTAGCAAAAAAATTAATATTTAGCTATGAATTTTCTATATATGTGGCAAATGATCTTTTTATTTAGTTATGATTTTAGTGGTCACATAACCAAAAGGTTAATATATTTGTTATAGATATTATTTTTGTAGCAGGAATTTTCAAGATTTAGTTATAAATTTATATTTGTGTAACTAAAATGCAAACATAGCTATATAGACCATTCTCCATGGCTATAAAGGCAAAGATACAAGTTTATTATTGTTATGACAAAAATATTTAAGTTTTTAGTTACACATTAATCTTATCCATAGCAAAAACTATAAACTGTTAACTACGTAAGCAAAAAATTACATGACTAACTTTTAGCTGCGCCACTTCTAACTACGATAAACTACAAAACATTATATTTGTAGCTAAACCATTTAGCTATGCAAATTCGTACTTTTAGCTACAATGAACGTCATGACTAGAAATGTATAATGTTGTAGTGATGTGAAGTTATAGAATGATTATGGTACACAACATTATGGTATGGTTCTGTCCATAGATCTCCATCAAATTAGATATGATATGTTTTAGCTACTGCACAATGTATTAGCTTCAAAGAATTGCATAACTTTCTCTTACTTTGTCGCATTTAATGCATATAAAATATGTGTTTATGTGTGTGCATGTGTGTGTGTGACCGAGAGAGAGTGAGGAATTTCTTAATGTGCTGGGATAAATGAGTAACATCCTTTTAATTTTTTTTTCATATATGAACCTGGTTTGGTCTCTAACCCAGCAGCTGTCTATAGAAGCTGTTACGATTGCTGGTGTATAACAGATTTAGCAGTTCAAACTGCATTTTGATTTTTGAATGTAATTCTGAGAATATTTGTCAGTTAGTATTCCTTAAGAATAGGTCAGCTTGATTACTGCTGAGATATAGGAGATAGTTATGGTTTCTGATTTGATTTATTGTATTATTTATAACAATTTGAGTCTGATGAAAAAGCAGACTGGGTTTATACAATTTGTTGAAGTCCTTTATGGTATTAGAGCAGCTTCTCTTCCTCTGCCGTTAATTTTTTTTTCTTTTTTTTTTTCTCTGTTCCTCTTCACATCCCGTGATGACTACTCTAAACGGCACAGCCACTCTCCCCAACACCAATGAATCTCAACTCCTCACAATCAACACAGCTGCACAAGCTCCTCTCAAACTTACCTCTTCCAACTATCTCTCATGGAAAATCCAATTTGAAACTCTCTTCATTGGCTATGATCTTCTTGGATACATTGATGGATCCAATCCATGTCCACCCAAAACTCTAACAACAAACAATGTTGCCACACCAAATCCTGCTTACACCTTCTAGATTTGCCAAGATCAATTGATCCTGAATGCTCTCACTGGTTCTCTCTCACCCACAATTATTTCATTTATCGCTCTTGCCAATAGCTCTCGTGAAGCATGGACTATTCTTGCAAATACCTATGGCAAACCATCTCGTGGTCGCATCAAACAAGTCAAGAACCAACTCAAAAATCCTACTAAAGGTACTATGACTGTTATTGATTTTCTTCACTCTGTCAAAGCTTGTGTAGATGAATTAGCCATACTAGGCGCCCCGATAGAGGAAGAAGCTCTTACAGAGAAGATCTTGGATGGACTAGGTGATGACTACAAAGAGCTTGTCTGTGCTGTTCAAGCCCATGACACCTCCATAATCTTTGATGAACTCCATGAGAAACTATTATCCTTTGAAGCCTCTCTATCAGCCAACACCAAATCTGAGGTACATCTTCCCATTACTGCTAATCCTACAAATAGGACCACCCCCATCAACAGCAATTGGTGGCCACACAAGACCAACACCAACTGGCGTCCCAATCCCTCATACTCTATAGGGATTTTGCCAAATCTGGCGTCCACATCCAACCTCCCCTAGCCGCCCTTCTATGGCCACCAACTCAGGTACTCCAACTCGCAACAATCGCCCTCCACCCCGTCCTTACCAGGGATTTTGCCAAATCTGTGGCATGCAAGGTCACACCGCCAAGCGCTGCCCATCGTTTCAACTTGTACCAATCCAACCATCCACTACAAGTGCTACACCACCAAATAACCCAGCCACATCTTGGCAGCCACGGGCTCACTATGCTGCAAATACTACCACCAATAATCCATCATGGCTGCTAGATAGTGGAGCCTCTCATCATGTCACTACTGACTTAAGCAATCTGTCTTTTCATGCACCATACACTGGATCAGATGATGTTATGATTGGTGATGGTACATGTTTATCCATCTCTCACACCGGTTCTGCTTCTCTTCCAGCATCAACCACCATTTTTACCTTGAATGATGTTCTCTGTGTACCAACCATGAAAAAAAATTTAATTTATATTTCTCAATTTTGCATCTCTAATAATGCCTCTGTTGAATTTTTACCCTTTTCTTTTCATGTGAAGGATCTTAGTACAGGCGCAATTCTTTTGACGGGAAAAAATAAGGATGGAGTGTATGAGTAGCCAACTACACAACCTAGATCTTCCCCAATTGTAGCCTTCTCTCATGTGAAAACTACATCATCAAATTGGCATCATAGCTTAGGACATCCAACTTTTCAAGTTTTAAAACAAATTATTTCTAGTTATCAGTTAGATTTCTCTTCACCTTTACCAAAAGAATTCTCATGTAATGCTTGTCTTAGCAATAAAAGTCATAAGCTACCTTTCTTCATTTCATCTCTTCACTCAACAGACCCTCTTGAAATAATTTTTTCTGATGTGTGGACTTCTCCTATTCTGTCACAAGATGGTTTCAAATATTATGTTATTTTTGTTGATCATTTCACAAAATACATATGGTTATACCCCCTCAAAAGAAAATCTGAAGTTCAAGAAGTCTTTAAACGTTACAAAGCCATTGTGGAAAATTATTTCTCTCACAAAATTATCACTCTCTACTCTGATAATGGGGGTGAATATTGGGCACTCAAAGATTATCTTTCCCTCCACGGCATTTCCCACTTAACCACTCCACCACATACCCTTTAACACAATGGCTACTTTGAAAGAAGACACTGCCATATCGTTGAAACAGGTCTCACTTTACTCTCTCATGCTTCACTTCCAATCACCTTCTGGCCTCATGCATTTGCTACTGCTGTCTATCTAATTAACAGGCTTCCAACCACCACTCTAAATTTGTCCTCTCCCTATGAATTAGTTTTCCACAAAAGTCCCAATTACTTTAAACTAAAAGTTTTCGTGTATTTGTGCTATCCTTAGCTTCGCCCATATACCTCGCATAAACTTACTCAACGGTTTAAACCATGTGTGTTTCTTGGGTACTCTTTATCTCAGAGTGCTTATTTTTGCCCTGAACCATCTACCTCAAAAATCTATGTTTCTCGCCATGTCCAATTTGTTGAATCAGTCTTTCCATACACATCACTGCACACCACTCTCCCACGTCCCACTTCCATTACCATAACCACTTGGATTCCTCCTGTCCTTATTGTTTCTATTCCCACATCATCCCAGCAGGTAGCCACCACTCCATCTACAACTAGCTCTCAAGGATTGACTCTGCCCGAGGCTACTTCCCANTTCAATTTGGGTATTGCATCATTTTTGTAATTACTGATAATGACCAGAAATCACTTTTAAAGTTATGAGACTATATTTGTAAAATAACATTAAAGATTTATCCTCTGTTTTAAAACCCGGACCGGACCTGGCAGCTTCTCCGGTCCGGTTCAGGTCTTAGGGGGGTTTTTGTAATATTTCAAAATTATATGGGTGTGTAATTTTTATAGGGGTGTTTTGGAGAAATGTCAAAATTTTAGGGATTAATTAGTAATTTTTTTGGGCATTTGAACTTTTTAGAGGTATTTTGTAATATATTAAAATTTGAGGGATTAACAGATAATTTTTTAAAAATAAAATTGTCGTTGACATTATTAGTCCAACTGGCCGGTCCAATCGGTTCGACCAATTGACCCGTAACCTGGGCAGCAAAATGAGTTCCCCTCCAGGGTTTGAAAACAATGGATTTATTCAGAATTATCTCAACTGTTTGATCTTGGGCAACGGAAGTGACAATATTAATCAAACAACAGGAAATTGAAAACGAAGATAATAATAATACGAAATAGCATGCAGAAAAAACAATAAAATGATCATTAATTACTTGAAAAAGTATCTTCCAAAAAGAGAAGTGTATTTGCGGTATTCAAATAATTTCAATTTGTTCTTTATATTCTTGTCTTTTATAAGTAAACGTAAAAGACCAACCATATCCTTTTAACCTTTTTTCAAGAATAAGATCAAACTTCTTAAATTGAAAAACCATCTTGCATGCATGTTACCTCTAAAGGGGCGTCTGATTGAGGGTAATATGAGATTATCAAAGTTATGTCATCTTATATTACTTGATTACTACATTTGGTTGTCAAGTAATATAAGAATCTGATAATCTTTAAATACTAATAGTAGTTACTGTTGGTAATATTGGAGGTAATTTGATTACTTCTATTTTCTTAGGTATTCTAAGATTACCAAGGTAATCTTTTTTTTGTTATAATTCTATCCCTTATTAATAAAATTTTAGGACAATAATGCCCTTATTTTTAAATTTATTTACATGAATATGGCTTTTACTATTTCACCCCAATTAATTAACTTTTTGGACAAAATTACTCTTGAATTCAAAACAAATTACAGTCCACCCAAGCCACCACCCCCACCCACTTGCCGCCGATAACCACCGTCGCGGCCGCCATCGGAACGGTGCATGGAAGGCCGAAAATGGCTAGATCGTGACAGATCTGGCCGTCAACGGCCAGATCGATGGCTCTAGCCGTCAATGGCCAGATCTTTGGTCGAAAATGGCCATATGGCGCACAGAGGCCATTTTCTGCCTTCCGTATGCCATTAGGTTGCTGGCTTCCGTGGCCTGCGGTGGTTGCTGGCGGCCGGCAATGGCTAGATTGGTGGGGGTGCTTTGTTGATTTTCCAAACTTTCATTATGGGGTTGTTTTGCCAAGTTTTTAAATACAGGGGGGTTATAATAATCCAAATAATAATCAATATTAAAAAATAATATAATAATAATATTTAATTAGAGGACAATTCAGTAATTTAAATAACATATCCACAAATTTATTCCTCATAACCAAACATATTAATATAACATACCCATCAACTAACCAAATACATTTTTCTAAAGATTCCCAGTAATCTTCAAGGTAATCTAACTTTCCAGTAATCCAACATTCCTAGTAATCCAACATTCTCTGAACCAAATACACCCTAAATATAATATAGAGGCCAAGTTACCAATAGAACCTGTTTTTTTTTTGTTTTTTTTTCTTCTTCTTGATTTATTTTGAACTCAATTTGACTTCAAGGGTTGGGTTAAGTGGCATAGACTTTTGGAATCAACAAGAGGTTATAGGTACAAGTGGTTGTCAACTCGCATATGGTATTGTATATTAAAAATCTAATTTTTTATGTACGCATTTTTTTTAAAATTTAGTAAAATAATAAAATTTTTCTAAAAATTAAAATCATTCTAATGATTAATTAAAAAATTTTGTAGTATTATTGACTTTAAATTAGAGTATTACATAATCAAAATTAATCACAAAATTAAGAATCTATATATTTCCTCTCAACCATTTATATCATTTCTAAGATCAATGTCAATATTTATATCTCTACTGGTATTATTATTATCATGCAAAATGGGCAACATATGTTCCTTTTCGTTTTCTCCATGCAAAATGGGTAACGTTGGACAGGTTTTAGTGAACTAAGTTGGGTGACTCGGATCCGACCCAAATTTTTTTTGGGTCTTTGGCCTAATTTAATAAAATGGTATCGATATTTTTACGGATACGTATCATATCGTAAAATACACATCAACGTATCGAAAGATTTAAAATACTCTCTGATATGTATCGTTAGCCACTCATATCGATTCTTATATTAAGATAGGGTACTAATAACCATTACGCACAACACTCCCCAAACCCAAAGAACATACGTGGATACATTCAATAAGTTTCCTGTAATCCCCAGTTAGAAATTCATGAAAATTTAAGAGAGGTTGGGGAATTTCCATGCCTAAAAGAAAATGTTCAAGTACTTGGCACTTGAAGAAACTGTTATGAGTTTGTAGTGACTTTTCTACAATTGCTCAGAGTTAAAGTTAGTGTAAAGACAGTTGGGATTGCTCATCTTTTCATGGTGCAAACAGCATGATAAAAAATTACCACACTCTTTGCAACTGTAGTGAAATAAATTGCTGAAATTGGATAGAGAAAAGAGAATAAACTAATGAGAGCAACTCTATGAGGACAAATAAGAAAGGAAAGAAAATAGAAAAAGAAAAAAAAGGAGAGAAATAACCAATCATACAAAAATATATGAGCAATACTACCGTTACAAAAAAATACGTTCGGAATGATTTGACAAAATTCTGATAATTAATTAATAATTAATCGATGGTCAAAATTACATCATATCATTCTGTTCATGAATTGGGTAAGCATTCTGTATTATTTTCCAAAATATGTTTCACTCTGAGAGTGACGTAAATAAAGAGGGTTCTATTCTATGTAGTTGATGAACCCCAACAGGAAATGAAACTTTGGACTAGTTCTTGCATACTTAAAGCCTCTAAATTGATGCTAGATAAAAAGGTCTTCAAAAACTATTAATTAATATTACAACGACGCAGCAAAATGCTTGGTTTGGGCCGACAATTCACATTATATTTGAAGAAGAGCTCAAGGCGAAGATGCCATCACTGGACGAAAAGTACACCCAGGAAGCCGGTCATGAACCTTCCAAGAAGGGGTGATGCTGGAATGAGCTTAAGAGTAGAGGGATGCTCAAGTGGGGTAAGGGGAAGAAAGTTCAGTTCCTGAGAAATGATGAGACCGAGAAATTAGATGGTGAAGAAGACGATGTGAGGTTAGATAGGAGATGAAGGAGAATCGGAATAGAAAGTGCCTAGCCACGTGTTTATTACTAGCTGTGAGAAGAGAAAGGCCGAGAACTTAAGTTATAGATGGTCCAAAGAGAGGTATCAAATGGCGTAACTGAACATGTCGAAGATGTTGAAGGAAAAAAAGCGGTGTTTGGGAAGCCGGTATTGAGGCCGGCATTGAGATCGGAGGCGAGGAAACTGATCGGAGATACCGGTCTGTTGCATCATTTGTTAAAAACACATGGCGAGGAAGGTGGCGCCAGGGGGGCAAGAGAGGTTTCAAAGGAAGCATAATGCCGACGGTGCAATGGAGTACTGGTTGGAGAGTGCAGATTTGGTTGATATTCAGAAAGAGGCCGGAGTTGAGGATTCTTATTGGATTCTACTGCTTGCTTGGAGCCTTGGTGATAATCTGACTCAGGATCCTGTTTCTGCCGTGTGGAGTTCAAGCTGCTCAAGGAAGCCATGACCAAAATGGAAAGGTTACTGCGTGCCTGCAGCTTGTTAATTTCCTTATAACACATTGAAGGTTTAATAATTGAATACTTCCATTTCACAAAGAGAATGTGAAACTTCCATCATTTGTTCCTTAATCTTAGCTTTTTTATTCATCAAATTTGTAAACATCTCCTGCCAAAACAATCCAACAAACACCTAAAGAGTAGGATCAACAACACTTTGGGGATTAAATCCACTGTTCACTAGTTAATCATTTACCTTCAATGGAAGCAAGAAGTTGTCATGATCAAAGTTCTGGCTCGTATTACAAGAACTTTGAGTGTTCACAACAGCCACATCATCCTCCTGCTTCTTAAACAAGAGCTCCTGCATGTTCCTGTAGATTTCCAAACAAAACACAGATATATTAGTATTATTCAACATCAATTTGTTATAAGGAAATTAACAAGCTGCAAGCACGCAGTAACCTTTCCATTTTGGCCATGGCTTCCTTAAGCAGCTTGAACTCCACGGCACAAACAGAATCCTGAGTCAGATTATCACCAAGGCTCCAACCCGGTGGTAAAATCCAATGAGGATCCTCAACTCCGGCCTTTTTCCGAAATCAACCAAATTAGCGCTCTCCAACCAGTACTCCATTGCTCCGTCGGCGTTATATCTCCTCCGAAACCTCTCTTGTCCCCTCGGCGCCACCTTCGCCGACATATTATTTCAACAAATGATGGAACAGACCGGTATCGCCAATCAATTTCCTCGCCTCCGATCTCAACGCCGGCCTCAATATCGGCTTCCCAAACATCGCTTCTTTCTCCTTCAATATCTTCGACATGTTCACTTCCGCCATTTTATACCTCTCTTTCGACCATCTAGAACGGGGTGGGGAAGCCTCGGTTTTTTGGGGATAGGGGCGGGGGTGGGGTTGTCTTAATGCCCATCCGCCCATCCTCGGGGATGGGCAGGGGTGGATGATGCCTTTTTCCTGTCTCGGCTTGTATAAAATATATAAAATTAAAAAAAAAATTATATATATATATATATATATATATGCATTTTTTATTCATATTTCTATATTTTATCTAATTACACAATTATCTAATCTATATAAACTTATATTTTTCTAATTTCTCTCACCTTAAACAATTGAACAAGAACAATTGTTTAAGAACAAACCTTGACTCATAGTTATGTATAATTAATTATGGTTAAATAATTAATTTAAGTGTTTGTCATATGGACGAGAATTAACTATTGTGTTTGGTTATACTAAAATTAATTTGTATTTATATAAAATTAACAGGATGGGGATGAACCTCTAACATTCTCCTTTGGGGCGGGGAAAGGGAATTCTTTTCATCCCTGTAACAACGATGGGACGGGGGTGGAGAGTAATTTTGAGGGCAGGCATGAGTATGGTGAATGAGATCTCCGCCCCACCCCGCCCCATTGTCATGCCATAAACATGTGCGCCGCGCGCTTTCTCTTCCGACTCTCCTTCATCTTCTTAGGGGACCAATCTAACTGTACATCTTCTTCTTCACCGTCTAATTTCTGTGTCTCATCATTTCTGAGGAACTTCCTTCCTATTACCCCACTTAAGCATCACACTACTCTTAAGCTCAGTCCAACAACGCCCCTCTTGGAAAGTTTCAATAAGACGTTCTCGTTTTCAAGAATCTCAACGGGTGATAATGTGAGTGCGTAGGAGTTCAAAGGCTGTGAAATAATTAATGAGAGCGGCCAAGTTTTACTGGATGTTTCAATTAATTAATTAAACCAAAATTCAAAGATGGATGCTTGAATTGAATCTTTTTCATATTACAAATTTAACACAGATTTTCAAGCCTTTACTATTAAGATGAAATATCACATTTACAAATATATTTGTAATAAGTTTATATTGAATGTTATAAATGTCAAAATCAATTGCTTCATCTTCTATATTCACAACCACACTCCATACTAGTACCAAAAGCAAAGTACCATCAACATGATTACAAGCAGAAAAACCAGTCAAATGTCCAGAATTCTACATTTTTATTGCTACCATACCACAAACACGACTTCTCTAAGTTCTCTTGGTGACCGCGTATAGTTACTGGACATGGATCTTTGTGTACATAGCAAGGCTCACAACACACTTGACCAAACAACCTCCATCTATTCTGTGTAAGATGAAACAGACTGCTCACCTTCATGGTATTAGCACAACTGATCCAGATGTTTTTCGGCTCTCCAGCTCTGCATGTGCCTGTGCTGCTTGTGCCAAAGGGTATGTATGATTTACAAGAACCCGCAAGACACCTGATGAAATGTTGGCAAATACCTCCCCAGCAGTTTCTAGCAGCTCATCCCGGGTTGACGTATATTGCATGAGAGAAGGCCTCGTCAAGAACAGAGATTTTGGTGCCAGTGCTGATAAGGGAACTGGATCTGGTGTACCAGAAGACTGCCCAAAACTCACCATGTAACCCCGAAGCTTTAAGCATGCCAGTGATCCCTGAATATGGTAAAACTTAGATGTCAAGAACTGACTCCCAACAAATTTAAGAGAACAAAGTAGAGAGACCTGTTAAACCCAACAACTGTTTACGTCAACCAAAACTCTTAATGGATCAACTCGGTTCAATCCGGATTGCATTTTAGCAACATTTTACTAAACCAACTTCCTTATTAATTTAAATTCTTCAAGACAATTAATCAGTTCTAGCCTAGGATTAAATTGCTTTCAATAATATAACTAACGTGCTCCATAACCTTATGGGACAACAAGGAACGATCCCCCAATTTGTCCTCAAGTGGATACAGTAAACTTTTAGTTGCTTAAATTCCAAATCAACTATCCTAACACAGATGCACTCTTGGCGACTAATATAAGCTAACATGAAAAGCACACTGAAAAACATGAGCCTCATTTGAGTGTATCCACTTTAAAAGGTTTAGTCAAGTTACTGCTTCTGTGACACACCCTATTATGTACAATACTATACTTCCCATTGATTCAACCATCTGTACATAAGGAGAATAAAGTCATGTTACCTGAAAGGTGTCTTTTCCTACAGAATCATAGACAACATCTACCCCATTGCTTGATGTTATCTCATTAACGCGGGCAACAAAATCCTCTTCCTTGTAGATGATAACATGGTGACATCCATCATCCTTGGCTTGAGTTGCCTTCTCTTTAGTTGAGACAGTGCCAATAACAGTTGCACCCAGAGCATTTGCCCATTGGCATAACAGAGATCCAACCCCACCAGCTGCAGCATGAACAAGAATTGTGTGTCCACGCTCAACCTGTGTATATAAAAAGAGAATCACATCCTTTTTACTACTGAAGTAAGAAAAGAAGAATCAATCTATCCTAACAGGTCAGCATGATATCCGGACAATCATGCTACATCATTATTAAAATGACTAAAATAATGAAATTGTGAAGATAAATAACACATTCATGATGAAGGCATTTTATTCTAATAGTCTTTCATACACGGAGAATGCCCATATGCCAAACTTTTTTGTTTTTGCTAGCCATAGAGACGTCCAATTCAAGGATAACTTACTTAAAAGTAATGTTTTTCCCAATATAGTTATTTAGCTTATAATTAATAAATCAATTGTTTTCCTCCAGAAAATCATTTTTTATTGCTCTCTTTTCTATGTTTTATGAGTAAAATACTCTATGTGGCTCATTCTGCACACATTTATGACAACAACTTTGACATGTACAATCATTGATAAAATGTCCAAATATTAATCCACTTGATCCAAGCAGGAATTCTTAAAAAATAGCAACCAACATGAGTTTTTGTATCATATAAGTTTTCTGGCCAAGAACTATTTCATACCCCAATAATGGAACTTGGAAGAGCAAATGCTCGAAGATGCACATGATACCTACCTTGAAGCAACGGCGAAGTAGAAACTGAGCTGTCATACCCTTAAGTATGACAGAAGCTGCAATAACAGGTGAGATAGAAGAAGGAACAGAAACCACTTTGTTTGCAGGAAGGATCTGCTCTTCAGAATATGAACCCATTGGACCACCAGCATAAGCCACGATATCTCCAACTTCCCTGCCAGTAAGCCCAGGGCCCACAGCAATTACCTCTCCAACAGCCTCCATACCTACAATAGAGAAACGAAAGTCATTTAATAGCCTTGCAGCTGATTTATTCACGATGCTGCATGATCAAATGTCCTAGCACCATGGCTCACCAAGCAGGTATACTTAATCTAATATCATAAAAACACAGCAACCTAAATTAACTTAGAATCAAATACAGAAAGTAACTTCTAATACCAAAGGAGTTCGCTTGCTACTTGCTTGAAGAACATAAAGCCAAATGAATGTGGCAGTAGCTTAGAACAAAAAGATCACATAACAAAAATGATAGTTCAAGAAATTGTCATAATCAAATTCCAGATGAGATATCACGTATTATTCATAATCTTCTAGCAATTATTAATCACATAGCATCTTGCAGTAACTTACACATTACTTACAGTCTACAGAGAAGAAAATAACAAGGGCTATGCCATAATCAATAACTTGCACAATGCATCTAATAAGCAATTATTGTTAAAATAACTAGGAGTCATTCTTTCTAGAAAATGGAAAATATGAAATATAAAGTAAGAGAACCACACCTGGGGTGAAGGGCATTGTGGCAGCCTTATAAACGCCTTTACGGAAGTAAATATCGATAAAATTAAGCCCAATCGCTTTGTTTCTCACGCGTATCTCGCCGTCACCAGGCTCCCCTATTTCCACATCCTCCCACTTCAGAACCTACCATCATCACGCACAATAATAAGTAATAAGTTATACGGAAAACATCTCCATTTACAAAACTTAGTAACAACTCTTCCCTCCCCCATATTAATGTTTCATTTCTAAGAATTAAACTGCAAAATTATACATGACCCAGATTGCATACAAGGTAAATTTATAAAAATTTCATATTCAACGGTAGTGTAATATAATAAAACAACCATAAATTGGAATCAATAATACAAAACTAGAAATGGATTTCACAAATTGATCAGGAAATAAGGAACAGACAACAAACCTCAGGTCCGCCAAGTTCATGAACCCTAATGGCTTTGACCATATTTGATATTGGAGATGCAGAATCGGTGGCAAGTGCTTTTAGTTTAGTATGTCTAAGTGAGAAAAGTGGTGGAGAGGTGAAAATGGAAGAATTGTGTAGAAAGAAGAGGGTTGAATTTTGATTGAAACGGTGTGGAGCAGAAGCTAAATGTGAGAGTCTAAGTGACGTTAATATTCCCATTATTAGACCAAAGTATTTGACAATTTATTAGTGCTGTTAAATACCCATTTTCAGTGTACCTGGACGGAATATAGGGACGGTGAAGAACATCACTGTGTGTAATAACAGTTGAGTGAGACCTTAAACCTGGCCAGCTGGGCTTTCATTTAGAATTTTGGATGAACTCTTTTTTTTTTTTTTTTTAATCCTTCCTAAACATATTAAAAAAGATGTTATACGTGTATTAATGAGTACTTTTTTCAACTTAAATAATGGTTTACGATACTTTTTCATTTATAAACTTTAAATTAATATTTTGACGATCATTATAGAGCAAATTTGATTCAGATTATTAAGATTTTTGAAGAGAGAAGGTAAATGAGTCATTCAGTAGAAAAATGTTAGATTTTGGTGATTAAAATTGATTCGAATTTGATTTTGTAGGGATAACTATGCAAACCCTAATTGTTCAATTGTTGACAATTGACAAGGTCGAGAAAATAGGGTTTCGGTGAGTGATAATCGAAAAAGATAATAATGATGATACGAGGTCATAATGATGTCGTAATAAAAAATAGAATATAAATTTGAGTAATAAAGTGAAATTTTAAAAGTTCTATGAGTGAAAAAATGTCATTAAACTATTATTTAATTGAGAAAAAGTCGTTTATTCATGTCTTTAACTGCAAATATATTCACAATAGAAGCTTAATAAGACAATATATTGAAATAAATGGCATTACTTTTTTCTATAGAAAAAGTTGTTTGTGTAATGTTATAGAAATATTAATTAAATGATAAAAAAATTGTTATTTTTGGAAATAATTAAATATTTATCAGAAAAAATATATTATAAAACCCCTTAAAAATATTATAAACCTCTTAAAAATATTAAAAACCTTTATATACGGGGCTTTTCATTCTTTATAAAAATCGTTAGATTACACATTTTTTTGTAGATATTAATTAAACAATAATACTATACTTACAAAGAATTTTTATATAAAGTGAGTTGACAAAAAATAAATAAAAAATTAAAACAAAAAGTAAAACTTATTAAATCCACACTTTTATTTATATTTTGTTACGTCACTTTATAATAGATCTTTATTTATAAGTGTATTACACCTCAACATCACAAGATCTTCTCCATAATTGCGGGTGCTCAATTCTAACTTAACACACTAAACCTATTTAAAATTATTTGATCTCAAAACTCAAACTCAACCACCGATCTGTAACTAGCTGCCGCCTTCCATCCTTGAGGTATCATATTTTCCGCCGCCGGCGTCTTCCCCGCATACTTTGATGTCAATTTAATCGACAACTTCCAAACCGCTCCCCATGATTGTGTCATGCTCCTGCATTCACCTGACCCCGAACCCTCCTTCAGATCAACTGCTCCGAGATCTCCATCTCCCTCTTCAAACTCAACCACCACCGCAAAGTAGTTTGGATTTAACCTTTGTTCCGCATGGAACACTATTTGTTTCCCTGAATAATCACACGCAACCCTGCAAATTTACACCGCCCCATCAAACCTTTGAGTTACCAATTTAACCTAGTATATATCTTAATTGTGTTGAATTTATGTCTACCGTGCATATTGGATTTGCCGGAATTATAAAGATTTGCGCCAATTGCAGTGACAAAAGAAGAGAAAGGACGCTGAGACACAGCACTACCATAACCACAAGAACCTCCTGCATGCATGAATAACATTTAAATAATTCACTCAACAATGTTAATAATAAACAGATATATGCATGTCTCTCTCTTGTATATATATAAATATTTATACACATTACCGTCACTTCCGGCACCATCTGGGCTGCCATACCAGGTGGCTCCGGCAGGCGACCACTGGGGGTTCCAGTGGATGACAAGTTCAAATGTTTTGGGTAGAAGCAAGAAGAAAGCTGTAAGTAGCAAAAGAAAGCTACCAAATAGTAGAGGAATAAACTTGCCATTTTCAGAAACAACATATAATAATTGCTATCAGCTTTAGCTATGATTATTAATCCGGAAAATTGCTGGTATTTATAGAAGCAAAAGCATGTGCGTAGTCGCCATCAATCCATGCAATCACAATTTTATTTAATTACGGCCAATCTCTTCATTATCCCCACTTCAATTAACCCATTTAAGTCTTTGTCTTGACGTCCAAATTTTACGTTAATTTTGTAATCCCTGATTATATGCATGCAATCAATTTCAATTTATAGAAATTTGTGCTTTGCATGAACCGAATTCAATAAAATTGTAAATTCAAACCTTCAATTTATAGCATCAGTTTCGTGTATGCATAATTTTTTTTTTTTTTTTTTTATCAGAGATGTCTGGGTCAGCTTATACGCACCTCATCTAATTTCTAAGAACCTTAGAATTATCGATCGGATAAGAGTTCTAGTGATCACCCTTATTAACAATCGATGAGAGATTCAAACTCGAAACTTCTTGAATAATACAATTAAGAGTTCTTAGTGAACCACTCAGTCATGTAACGGTTGGTTATTATGCATTGATTTTATTATCCACATCAAATTGTCTAAAAATATTAATTTGGGTTGAAATTAATGATCTTTTTCTGGCTAATTATTGCATGTGTTTGAATTAAGTCCGGGTGTAAGAGATTTAAATAAACTAAATGTTGTAGAAAAAACCATTGTCGGTTTGAAGCTAGGCCAACTCTTTGATATTTGATTACAACATTTAATTTGTATTAAAATAATACTACACATACAACATTTCTCATACGATATTATGTGGCAAAAAATGATTGAGTAAAAATTTAATTTTAATTTAAAATTAACTAATCATATTTTATCACATAATGTTGTATAAGAAATGTTATATAAAAATGTTGTATGTATAATATTATTCTTTATATTAATTTGATAATTATTCGATTAAATACAAATTTCTCCATGTATTTTGCCGTTGATAGTGGTTATTTATAGTTAATCCCTCGAGATTGTGTAATTTTTTTAAAAAATATTTTATTGATTCATGGCCGTGATTGAATTGAAGGGACCCTTAATTTCGGATTGATTGCACATGTTAATTTATATTTTATTGATTTGGGTCGACGTTATTCAACCGTGATAAGTATATTGATGGCTAAGTGTTTGGATTTATTTCTGTATAAAATCAACTATTAATGCTTTTTTTTCAACTTCTATGAGAATGAAGTCTCACCCACAGAATCTATCCTTTTCCTCCCGATTTTGCACTTCAAAATTTCTGTGTATCTATTTTGTTAAGGAGTTAACGACATGTTCCTACTAAAAAAAATATGACTCATTGAGAAATTCATACCTACTTACTTTTAAAATATCCTTTTAGTATCCAAAGCATAATTTTGTTAATAATTTTTGTTTTGAGAGAGGGCAAATTAACCAAAAGTCCATTATTAATGAGGGCAGAATGGTCAACAAATATTTAACAATTGGAGAAAAAGAAAAAAAAAGAGGCACGGAGCACGTTAGTAACGTCATAGCCATCGATTTTTGCCATTTTTTTATCGATCTTGGCGTTCAAAATCACTTTTGAGACCACCCACAGAATCCTCATCACCTCCTCAACAAAGCCCAAGCCTCTATTTGCCATCATCACTCATCATTTCCCACCACCACCACCACCACCACCATTTGCACGGCCAAGTCTTCAAGCCAGATTTTCGATCGATTTCTTTGCCATAAATTCCCCTAGACACCACTATCACACTCCCCACAACCCATCTACAAAACCCTAACCTCCATCACCGTCCATTGCTTGCTGATCACCAACTATGCACCACACGACCTTTCAACTTCCAAGCCAATTTTTGGTCGTTTCTAGTGTCAGAAATCATCCTTCCCACCATCTATCGACTAATTGGATCTTCCTTTCCAAAAGCCTCGACATTCTCGATCTTGTTTGGTCACCAATCGCTGGCTATTGAAGCTTCCTCACCCTAGGGTTTTTCGAGTTTTAATTGGATTAATTGAGTTTGATTTGTTCAGTTTTTGTGTTTGTTGAGTTGAAAGACAATTGAGGAATATTTGTTTGTAGTATTTTCTTGTCGCCGACACTTCCCAACACCGATGGCAATTGCCGGCAATGGAAGAGGCTAAGAAGAGGGGTTTTTTTCGTGAATGAATATATTTCCCAACCAAATTAGAGAGAAACATATTATTTGGGTTAGGGGTGAGCATGAGTAGCGGGTAGAACCAGAACCTGCGGGTAGAACCGAAATCGGAACTGACACTGTGTGAGTAGGTTCCGGTTCCGATTCCTACATATGGAGGAACCGAAATCAGAACTGGAACATGGAAAAAAGAACATGCAGCAGCCAGCAGGTACTTGGTTTGGAGCATGTTTTGGAACTTGGGTTGAAATGAAATATCTGTGAAGAATTGGGTGGTCCATTGTAATTTTATATATAAAAAAATTGAAATGGAAAAAGTTAAATTTTTACAATAACGTAATTAAATAAACATACAATTATACTTATTACATATAAACTACACTATATAAAAAACTTTAATATATTAATATTAAAGTTTTGATTAATTAAGTGTATAATTGGAATTATGATAAATTAAAAATGTTTTAATGTTATTAAAAGAATTATTTTTTAATAAAATAGTATATTTGATTGAATAATAATATAATATTAAGTTATTTACTTCAATTATCAAGTTCTAATTATATCTGTAGGAAATTAGTAATTAATTAATTATATATGATAAATTGATAAACATTAATACATTACTAGTTAAATGATTATTTAATCAATTATAACATTACATTATAGTTAAATGATTACTTAATTAATTATAAGTTTATAACATTATATTAGTAATTTAGTACATTACTTAATTAAATAATTAGAAATTTAATTAAATGTAACATTACATTATAGATTTATAGTATAATTACTTAATTAATTATAACATTACATTATAAACAAATGATTATTGAATTAAACGATTACTTAGTTAATTATAACATTTCATTATAAGTATTAGTACAATACTTAATTAAATGATTAAAATTTTAAATAAATATAATATTACATTAAACATTTAGAGTATGATTACTTAATTCATTATAACATTACATTATGGTATGATAACATAATTAATTATAACATTATATAATTAAATTATTACTTAATTAATTATGACATTATATTATAAACATTAGTAATTTACTATATTAATATAATACTTAATTAAATGATTAGAAACTTAATTAATTATAACATTACATTATAAATTTATAGTATGATTAGTTAATTGATTATAACATTCCATTATAAACATTAGTTTAATTCTTAGTTAAACAATTATAAATTTAATTAATTATAATATTACATTAAAGATTTATAGTATGACTACTTAATTCATTATAACATTACATAATTTAATGATTTCTCAATTAATTATAATATTATATTATAAACATTAGGACAATACTTAATTAAATGATTAAAAATTTAATTAATAATAATATTACATTATAAATTTATAATATGATTACTTAATTAATTATAATATTACGATATAAACAAATGGTTACTTAATTAAATGATTAGAAATTTAATTAATTAAAAAATTACATTATAATTAAATAATTACTTAATTAATTATAACATTACATTATATTATAATCACTTAAATAATTTAGTATTACATAGTTAAATGATTACTTAATTAATTATAAACTTATAACATTACATTATAAATATTAGTAATGTACTACGTTAGTACATTACTTAATTAAATAATTAAAAATTTAATTAATTATAATATTACATTATAGATTTATAGTATAATTACTTAATTAATTATAATATTCCATCATAAACATTAGTACAATATTTAATTAAATGATTAGATTTTTAATTAATTATAATATTTAATTATAGATTTATGGTATGACTATTTAATTAATTTAATTAATTGTTTGTGTTTTGGTTTTGATGGAGAAATTTTATGTGAATTGTGATGAATTGATTGAATTCAAGTGTTGCCTAAGATTAGAGGATTTATGAGTCACATTGGACACAAATGAAAGAGTAATCAAAATTTGTTAGGGGTGTATTTGTAAACTTTTAAGGTATTTTTGTCATTTTTTAAACTAATAAAGGGGTAATTGATTTTTTACAGCGTACCAGGAAAGCAACCGGAACCTACATTTTAGGTTTCGGTTCCTTGAATTGAAGAACCTGCACTTTCCAGTTTCGGTTCCTGATCCTTTTTTTTGGAACCTACACTGTGCGGTTCTGGTTCTGGTTTTGATAGGTCCCAAACGCAGCATGTATAAATGCTAAAATAACTTGTGTTCTCTTCGGGTGAGAAAGTACCACAACAATTCGGATAATTTTTTCCTGGCTTCGTTGATAACATTTGGCTGCTTAAATAAGCAAAGCCACGTATAAACAAACCAAAAATGAAGGGAAACTAGCAACTGGAACTCAAACACGTAAAACGGAACTCAAATACATAAAACAGAGCACTCTGATGGCCCAAAGCGTGCCTAGAGATCGTCTTCAAAATCTGCCCATGAGAGAGCACGTCCTTTGTCTTGGAACGTCTTGCGGATCCACTGCCACCATTGGTTGGCCTTTCCTTCCAAATGGTAAGAGGCTAAGCAAACTTTCTGGGTTTCGAGAGTATTCTGGAATTCAAAAAATTGGTTCACACGGTTGAACCACTCCGTCGGGTCATCTCCAGAGAATCTAAGAAACTTCAGTTTTGCCGTTTTGGAGGATACAACAAGCCATCCCCCATTGTGGCCTTCACGGTGTGGCTTACCCTGGTTTGGACGCTCTTGGCCTACAAAAAGTACATCACAGAGACGGTTAAGAGTTTTTTCCAAATGTCGTAGCCTGTCCGCCATGTCGAGCTCCATCTAGTGTAGCCCATCTTGCACTTCACCGAGCCCAGCCTCCAACTACTCAACACGCTCTTTATTGGTTCCCATAACAACCTGGCTCTGATACCAATGATAGGTCCCAAACGCACTGTGTACAAATGCTAAGATAACTTGTGTTCTCTTCGGGTGAGAAAGTACCACAATAGTTCGGATAATTTTTGCCTGGCTTCATTGATAACCTTTGGCTGCTTAAATAAGCAAAGCCACGTACAAAAAAACCGAAAATGAAGGGAAACTAGCAACTGGAACTCAAGCACGTAAAACAGAACTCAAACACATAAAACAAAGAGTAAGAACATAACAATAACAAACTGAAATAAAATGACGTAAAACTTGCAACTACGGATGAGTAAACTGCATTTCCTTCTACACGTAAGCTGCCACAACCCAGTTTATTTCTGCATGGACTCTGTCTACTATCTACGTTGCATGCACGTCCCAACTCATCCCATCGTCGTGGCCTATCAATTCTCCCCCCATCAAGTGGATCCATGTCCTCAAGGTCCACAGTTGGAAATATTTCCAGAAGTTTTTTCGTCTAGCCATTTTTTGGTGGACTTGGACCTGTTTGAAGGTTGTTTGCTGTTGGTATGGGTGTAGCTTCAAAAGTACCATATTGTCGATTTCGAATGACACATCCCTCTTGAGTTGGTTGCTCTCCACTGACATCTTCACAAATTATGCTGTCGTTGCCATCGTGTCCTTCCAGCATGAGTAGTCGTGGCCCTTGACACCGGTGACCTGTAGTAAAATGCTCATTACAATTAAAACATAGGCCTTGAGCTCGCCTCCGTTGCATTTCATCCCAAGTCAGTCGCCGAACAGGAGCTGCATGTGCGGCTGGCGGAAGAGCTAACGGGGCTCTCACTGGTGGTGGAGGATGTACACATGTTCCCTGTCTCGATAGTTAATCCTCTTTCAATCGCGCTAAGCTGATAGCCTCCTTTAATGTCTAAGGCTTAAACATTCGGATACCATCCGAAATGTCCGTTTTTAAGCCACCCATAAATGTTTCCACAAGAGCTCTCTGCGTCCAACCTCATACGCGATTGCCCAAGCGCTCGAATTCCCATTGATAATCACGCAATGAACCATCCTGCCGTATCCTTGAAAGGGCTTCATCAAAATCCTCGCACTCCGACAGCCCAAAGCGTGCCTAGAGCTCGTCTTCAAAATCTGCCCATGAGAGAGCACATCCTTCTTCTTGGAACATCTTGCGGATCTACTACCGCTATTGGTTGGCCTCTCCTTCCAAATGGTAGGAGGCTAAGCAAACTTTTTGGGTTTCGGGAGTATTCTGGAATTCAAAAAATTGGTTCACACCACTTCGTCGGGTCATCTTCGGAGAATCTAGGAAACTCCAGTTTTCCGTTTTGTAGGATACAACAAGCCGTCCCCCATTGTGGCCTTCACGGTATGGATTACCAGTGTTTGGAGGCTCTTGGTCTGTAAGGAGTACATCAGAGAGACGGTTAAGAGTTTCTTCCAAATGTCGCAGCCTGTTCGCCATGTCAAGCTCCATCTGGTGTAGCCTATCTTGCACTTCACCGAGCCTAGCCTCCAACTCCTCAACACGCTCTTTATTGGTTCCCATAACAACCTGGCTCTGATACCAATGATAGGTCCCAAACAAAGCGTGTATAAATGCTAAGATAACTTGTGTTCCCTTCGAGTGAGAAAGTTCCACAATAGTTCGGATAATTTTTGCCTGGCTTCGTTGATAACCTTTGGCTGCTTAAATAAGCAAAACCATGTACATACAAACCGAAAATGAAGGGAAACTAGCAACTGGAACTCAAACACTTAAAACAGAACTCAAACACTTAAAACAGAGCGTAACAACATAGCAATAACAAATTGAAATAAAATGACGTAAAACTTGCAACTACGGATGAGTAAACTGCATTTCCTTTTGCATGTAAACTGCCACGACCCAATCCATTTCTGCATGGACTCCGTCTACTATCTACGTTGTATGCACATCCCAACTCATCCCAACATCGTGGCCTATCAATTCTCCCCCCATCAAGTGGATCCTTGTCCTCAAGGTCCACAGTTGGAAATATTTCCTAGAGCTTTTTCGTCTAGCCATTTTTTGGTGGACTTGTACCTGTTTGAAGCTTGTTTGCTGCTGGTATGGGTGCAGCTTCAAAAGTACCATATTGTCGATTTCGAATGACACACCCCTCATGAGTTGGTTGCTCTCCGGTGACATCTTCACAAATTATGTTGCCTTTGCCATCGTGTCCTTCCAGCATGAGTAGTCGTTGCCCTTGACACCGGTGACCTGCAGTAAAATGCTCATTATAATTAAAACATAGGCCTTGAGCTAGCCTTCGTTGCATTTCATCCCAAGTCTGTCGCCGAACAGGAGCTGCATGTGCGACTGGCGGAAGAGCTAACGAGGCTCTCATAGGTGGTGGAGGATATGCACATGTTCCATGTCTCGATAGTCGATCCTCTTTCATTCGCGTTAAGCTGATAGCCCCCTTTAATGTCTAGACATAAACATTCGGATACCGTCCAAAATGTCCGTTTTTAAGCCACATAAATGTTCCCACAAGAGTTCTTTGCGTGCAACCTCGTACTCGATTGCCCAAGTGTTAGTAAACGGTCCAATATACATAGTGGAAACAAAAATAATATAATACAAGGATTGTTTACATGAGCCAAGATCAAGGATATAATTTTACAATTTATATTAAATTAAAATCTACACAAAAGGTTATTCATGAGTTTAGAACCATACGCACGTTTGAAGGCTCCACCATGTTTGTATTTGAACGTTTTGCTATCGACCCAAGTGTAGGATCGAACCCACGTTGTCCACACGAAGACAATCACAAAAGAACCAAAGAGGGATTTGCTAGATCCTCTTTGGCTTTAAGATTAAGAAGAAAGGAAATAAAATAGATTTCATTTTAGGCAAAAAGTGTTTCTGCCGTGGGAGAGAATGAGAGGGGCTGCTGTGTGTTTTTATTTTAAAGAGAAATCAATTACCTTTCAATTAACACACACTTTTCTTTTATAGTAAATCAAGTTGCCCTATTCCTATATGGAATAGGATTGGGCTCCAACCCAAACACCCCATGTTATCAAACACTCCCAATTTGATATTTTATTTTCCATCATTATCTCAATTAAAATCAATTAATATATATTTAATATATATTAACATTTAACAATAATGATAATATATTTAAATATGTGCGAACACATATTTAAACGTAATTTCACTTATTTAATTTTTCTAACAAATTAAATAAAGGCTACGACCTCAGCAAATTTAATTGCACTGTGAAATTACCAAAATACCCTTTCGCCTAAAAAGACGAAAACGCCCTTCTTTCTTCTTGGCTCTTAAATTATCTTCTATGTGTGTGACCCATAGGCTCCTCATCATATCGGCAGTGTATAGTATCGCGATTAACACCAATTAATCGTCTCACTAATACACAGACCAAGATTGGCCCCTAGCAAGGCATCATGGCCACCCGATAGATTCGGATTCAGCAAAGTAGCTACCTGTCAACGATATGGTTACCGTACAATTCGATCCTTTCATCATACGTTATCTCGACGAAACGAAGGCATAGAAATAGTGTCAACCTTCGGTTACTCTCGTTATTATGTATTCAGTTTCTAGACCAATGATTTGTATTATAAACTGGATAGAGCAACAATTCAATCCCATTGTGGCCACAATTTTAATGTCATTGTCATATACTGAATTGCGCCGTGAGATAACTTCCCCGTACTCGGGAGTGATGAATCCTCTGTCAATCCACCATAGTCTTGATACACTTCTTGATGCAGTCAATCACCACCGTATTGACAGCTCTGATAAGAACTGCGTTAGGCTAGTGTCAAACTACACCAATCGGTGCATAAGGCACTCCGGTGATCTTAAGTCTAAGGATCACATGCACCACCATTCGTTAGAGGATTTGTTCCATAGACACTAGGGTTACCATCCATATGGAATCCTCTAGTGGGTCAGTCCAGTGAACTTGCTGCGGTATAATCGCCTATAGCAAGCACCCATGTGTTGCACCAGTTGTCACCAAACAACCTTGACAAGTGAGATCAGTCACTGCCTTTCAACGGGGTCATTCAACACTATGATAGCCTTACTGTATTATATGTGCCCTTACTTAAGAATAATACTGGGGCTACGGACGTTTCTAGAATGACCACCATATGTGCTCATAGGGTTCTCACTATCAAGATTTGAAACATTTTATACCCTCGTCACGGTTCTACCATTCTAAGGACATATATCAATTCATATTCCAATAATAATGATTTACGCGATATAGAATAAAATGCCTTCTATTGATTAATGAACATTATTACAAAGAGTCAATTCTACAATAATTGATTGGCTCTAGGGCAGTTACTCTAATACCAAGCACTCAAATTCCCACTGATAATCACGCAATGAACCATCCTGCCGTATCCTTGAAAGGGCTTCATCAAAATCCTCGCATTCCGATGGCCCAAAGCGTGCCCAGAGCTCGTCTTCAAAATTTGCCCATGAGAGAGCATGTCCTTCTTCTTGGAATGTCTTGCAGATCCACTACCACCATTGGTTGGCCTCTCCTTCCAAATGGTAAGAGGATAAGCAAACTTTCTGGGTTTTGGGAGTATTCAGGAATTCAAAAAATTGGTTCACACGGTTGAACCACTCCGTCGGGTCATCTCCGGAGAATTTAGGAAACTCCAGTTTTGCCGTTTTGAAGGATACAACAAGCCGTCCCCCAGTGTGGGCTTCACGGTGTGGGTTACCCTGGTTTGGAGGCTCTTGGTCTGCAAGGAGTACATCAGAGAGATGGGTAAAAGTTTCATCCAAATGTTGTAGCCTGTCTGCCATGTCGAGCTCCATCTGGTGTAGCCCATCTTGCACTTCACCGAGCCTAGCCTCCAACTGCTCAACACGCTCTTTATTTGTTCCCATAACAACCTGGCTCTGATACCAATGATAGGTCCCAAACGCAGCGTGTATAAATGCTAAGATAACTTGTGTTTTCTTCAGGTGAGAAAGTACAAAAATAGTTCAGATAATTTTTGCCTAGCTTCATTGATAACCTTTGGCTACTTAAATAAGCAAAGCCATGTACAAACAAATCGAAAATGAAGGGAAACGAGCAACTGGAACTCACGCACATAAAATAGAACGTAACAACATAGCAATAACAAACTGAAATAAAATGATGTAAAACTTGTAACTACGGACGAGTAAACTGCATTTCCTTCTACACATAAACTACCACGACCCAGTCCATTTCTGCATGGACTCCGTCTACTATCTATGTTGCATGCACGTCCCAACTCATCCCAACGTCGTGGCCTATCAATTCTCCCCCCATCAAGTGGATCCTTGTCCTCAAGGTCAACAGTTGGAAATATTTCTAGGAGCTTTTTCGTCTAGCCATTTTTTGGTGGACTTGGACCTGTTTGAAGGCTGTTTGCTGCTGGTATGGGTGCAGCTTCAAAAGTACCATGTTGTCGATTTCGAATGACACACCCCTCCTGAGTTGGTTGCTCTCCCTTGACATCTTCCAAATTATGTCGTCGTTGCCATCGTGTCCTTCCAGCATGAGTAGTCGTGGCCCTTGACACTGGTGACCTACAGTAAAATGCTCATTACAATTAAACATAGGCCTTTAGCTCGCCTCCGTTGCATTTAATCCCAAGTCAGTCGCCGAACAGGAGTTGCATGTGCGACTGGCGGAAGAGCTAACGGGGCTCTCATTGGTGGTGGAGGATTACACATGTTCCCTGTCTTGATTGATCCTCTTTTATTCGCACTAAGCAAATAACCTCCTTTAATGTCTGAGGCTTAAACATTCGGATACGATCCAAAATGTCCGTTTTTAAGCCACCCTAAATGTTTCCACAAGAGCTCTTTGCGTCCAACTGATAATCACGCAATGAACCATCCTGTCGTATCCTTGAAAGGGCTTCATCAATCCTCGCACTCCGACCGCCCAAACGTGCCCAGAGCTCGTTTTCAAAATCTACCCATAGAGAGCACGTCCCTTCTTGAAACGTCTTGTAGATCCACTGCCACCATGGGTTGGCCTCTCCTTCCAAATGGTAAAAGGTTAAGCAAAATTTCTAGGTTTCGGGAGTATTCTAAAATTCAAAAAATTGGTTCAAGGTTGAACCACTCCGTCGGGTCATCTCGAAATCTAGGAACTCCAGCTTTGCCGTTTTGGAGGATACAACAACCGTCCCCCATTGTGGCCTTCACGATATGGATTACCCGTTTTGGAGGCTCTTGGTCTGCAAGGAGTACATCAAGAGACGGTTAAGAGTTTCTTCCAAATGCCTACCTGTCCGCCATGTCGAGCTCCATCGTGTGTGCCCATCTTGCACTTCACCGAGCCCAGCCTCCAACACTCAACACCTCTTTATTGGTTCCCATAACAACCTGGCTCTGATACCAATGATAGGTCCCAAACGCACTGTGACAAATCCAAGATAACTTGTGTTCTCTTCGGGTGAGAAATTACACACATAGTTTCGGATAATTTTTGCATGCTTCATTGATAACCTTTGGCTGCTTATTTAAGCAAAGCCACGTACAAACACAAAAATGAAGGGAAACTAGCAACTAACTCAAACACGTAAAATAGAACTCAACACATAAATAAGTGTAACAACATGCAATAACAAACTGAAATAATGACGCAGAACTTGCAACTACGGATGAGTAAACTGCATTTCCTTCTGCACGTAAACTGCCACGACCCAGTCCATTTCTACATGGACTCTCGTCACTATCTACGTTGCATGCACGTCCCAACTCATCCCAACGTCGTGGCCTATCAATTCTCCCCCAATCATTGGATCCTTGTCCTCAAGGTCCAAAATTGAAATATTTCTAGGAGCTTTTCGTCTAGCCATTTTTTGGTGGACTTAGACCTGTTTGAATGTTTTTTGCTGCTGGTATGGGTGTAGCTTTAAAAGTACCATATTGTCATTTCGAATGACCCATCCCTCTTGAGTTGGTTACTCTCCCTTGACATCTTCACAAATTAGTTGTCGTTGCCATCGTGTCCTTCCGCATGAGTAGTCATGGCCCTTGACACCGGTGCCTGCAGTAAAATGCTCATTAAAATTAAAACATAGGCCTTGAGCTAGCCTCCTGTTGCATTTCATCCCAAGTTAGTCGCCGAACAGGAGCTGCATGTGCGCTGCGGAAGAGCTAACGGCTCTCATTGGTGGTGAGGATGTACACATGTTCCCTGTCTCGATGTTGTCCTTTTTCATTCGCACTAAGCTGTAGCCTTTTTAATGTCTGAGGCTTAAACATTTGGATACGATCCAAATGTCCGTTTTTAAGCCACCCATAAATGTTTCCACAAGAGCTCTCTGCGTCCAACCTCGACGCGATTGCCCAAGCGCTCGAACTCCCCTGATAATCACTCAATGACCCTCCTGCTGTATCCTTGAAAGCTTCATCAAAATCCTCACACTCCGACGCCCAAAGCGTGCCCAGAGCTCGTTTTCAAATCTACCATGCGAGAGCACGTCCTTCTTCTTGGAACATCTGTAGATCCACTGCCACCATTGGTTGGCCTCTCTTCCAAATGGTAGAGGCTAAGCAAAATTTCTGGGTTTCGGGGTACTCTAAATTCAAAAAATTGGTTCACAAGTTTAACCCTTCATCGGGTCGTCTCCGAAGATCTAGGAAACTCCAGGTTTGCCGTTTTGGAGGATACAACAAGCCGTCCCCCATTGTGGCCTTCACATACGGGTTACCTGTGTTTGGAGCTCTTAGTCTGCAAGGAGTACTCAAAGAGACGGTTAAGAGTTCTTCTCCAAATGTCCCAGCCTGTCTGCCATGTCAAGCTCCATCTGGTGTGCCCATCTTGCACTTCACCGAGCCAGCCTCCAACTACTCAACACACTCTTTATGGTTCCCATAACACCTAGCTCTGATACATGATAGGTCCCAAACGCACCGTGTACAAATGCTAAGATAACTTGTGTTCTCTTCGGTGAGAAAGTACCACAATATTCGGATAATTTTTGTCTGCTTCATTATAACCTTTGGCTGCTTATTTAGCAGCCAGGTACAAACAACCAAAAATGAAGAACTAGCAATTGGAACTCAAACACTAAAACAGACTCAAACACATAAAATAGAGCGTAACAACATAGCAATAACAAACTGAAATAAAATGACGTAGAACTGCAACTACGAATGAGTAAACTGCATTTCCTTCTGCACGAACTACCATGACCCAGTCCATTTCGCAGGAGCTCCGTCTACTATCTATGTTGCATGCACATCCCAACTCCCCAACGTCGTGGCCTATCAATTCTCCCTCCATCAATTGGATCCTTGTCCTCAGGTTCAAAATTGGAAATTTCCAGGAGCTTTTTCGTTTAGCCATTTTTGGGGGACTGGACTGTTTGAAGGTTGTTTGCTACTGGTATGGGTGTAACTTCAAAAGTACCATATTGTCGATTTCGAATGACACATCCCTCCTGAGTTGTTGCTCTCCGGTGACATCTTCACAAATTATGTTCGTTGCCATCGTGTCCTTCCAGCATGAGTAGTCGTGGCCCTTGACATCGATGACTTGCAGTAAAATGCTCATTACAATTAAAACATGGGCCTTGATAGCCTCCGTGCATTTCATCCCGTCAGTCGCCGAACAGGAGCACATGTGCGGCTAGCGGAAGCGCTAAGGGGCTCTCATTGGTGGTGGAGTATGTACACCATGTTCCCTATCTCGATAGTTGATCCTCTTTCATTCGCGCTAAGCTAATAGCCTCCTTTAATGTCTGAGGCATAAACATTCGGATACCATTCGAAATGTCCGTTTTTAAACCACCTATAAATGCTCCTACAAGAGCTCTTGCGTCCAACCTCGTACGTGATTGCCCAAGCGCTCGAATTCCGACTGATAATCACGCAATGAACCATCCCGCCGTATCCTGAAAGGGCTTCATTAAAATCCTCGCACTCCGACAGCCCAAAGCTTGCCCAGAGCTCGTTTTCAAAATCTGCCCATGAGAGAGCTTGTCCTTCTTCTTGGAACTCTCGTAGATCAACTGCCATCTTGGTTGGCCTCTCCTTTCAAATGGCAGGCTAAGCAAACTTTCTGGTTTTGGAAGTATTCTGGAATTCAAAAATTTGGTTCACAGGTTGAACCACTCCGTCGGGTCATCTCCGGAGAATCTAGGAAACTCCAGTTTTGCCATTTTGGAGGATACAACAAGCCGTCCCCCATTGTGGCCATCACGGTGTGGGTTACCTTGGTTTAGAGGCTCTTGGTTTGTAAGGTACATCAGAGAGACGGTTAAAGTTTCTTCCAAATGTCGTAGCATGTCCGCCAGTCGAGCTCCATCTGGTGTAGCCCATCTTGTACTTCCCCAACCCAGCCTCCAACTGCTCACACGCTCTTTACTGGTTCCCATAACAACCTGGCTCTGATACCAATATAGGTCCCAAACGCACCGTGTAAAATGCTAAGATAACTTGTGTTCTCTTCGGGTGAGAAAGTACCACAATAGTTCGGATAATTTTTGCCTGACTTCATTGATAACCTTTGGCTGCTTAAATAAGCAAAGCTGCGTACAAACAAATCGAAAGTGAAGGGAAACTAGCAACTGAACTCAAACACGTAAAATAGAACTCAAAACACATAAAACAGAGCATAACAACATAGCAATAAAAAACTGAAATAAATGACATAAAACTTGCAACTACGGATGAGTAAACTGCATTTCCTTCTGCACGTAAACTGCCACGACCCAGTCCATTTCTGCATGGACTCTGTCTACTATCTACGTTGCATGCATGTCCTAATTCATCCCAACATCGTGGCCTATCAATTCTCTCCCATCAAGTGGATCCTTGTCCTCAAGGTCCACAGTTGGAAATATTTCCAGGAGCTTTTTCGTCTAGCCATTTTTGTGGACTTGGACCTGTTTGTAGGTTTGTTGCTGCTGGTATGGTGCGCTTCAAAAGTACCATGTTGTCGATTTCGAATGACACACCCCTCCTGAGTTGGTTGCTCTCCCTTGACATCTTCACAAATTATGTTGTCGTTGCCATCGTGTCCTTCCAGCATGAGTAGTCGTGGCCCTTGACACAGGTGACCTACAGTAAAATGCTCATTACAATTAAAACATAGGCCTTGAGCTCGCCTCCGTTGCATTTCATCCCAAGTCAGTCGCCGAATAGGAGTTGCATGTGCGGTGGCGGAAGAGCTAACGGGGCTCTCATTGGTGGTGGAGGATGTACACATGTTTCCTGTCTCAATAGTTGATCCTCTTTCATTCGCGCTAAGCTAATAACATCCTTTAATGTCTGAGGCTTAAACATTCGGATACGATCCGAAATGTCCGTTTTTAAGCCACCCATAAATGTTCCCACAAGAGCTCTTTGCGTGAACCTCGTACGCGATTGCCCAAGCACTCGAATTCCCACTGATAAGCACGCAATGAACCATCCTGCTGTATCCTCGAAAGGGCTTCATCAAAATCCTCGGACTCCGACAGCCCAAAGCATGCCCAGAGCTCATCTTAAAAATCAGCCCATGAGAGAGCACGTCCTTCTTCTTGGAATGTCTTGCGGATCCACTGCCACCATTGGTTGGCCTTTCCTTTTAATTGGTAAGAGGTTAAGCAAACTTTCTGGGTTTCGGAAGTATTCTGGAATTCAAAAAATTGGTTCACACGGTTGAACCAGTCTGTCGGGTCATCTCCGAAGAATCTAAGAAACTTCAATTTTGCCATTTTGGAGGATACAACAAGCCATCCCCCATTGTGGCCTTCACGATGTGGGTTACCTTGGTTTGGAGGCTCTTGGTCTACAAGGAGTACATTAGAGAGACGGTTAAGAGTTTCTTCCAAATGTCGTAGCCTATCCGCCATGTCGAGCTCCATCTGGTGTAGCTCATCTTGCACTTCACCGAGCCCATCCTCCAACTGCTCAACACGCTCTTTATTGGTTCCCATAACAACCTGGCTCTGATACCAATGATAGGTCCCAAACGCACTGTGTACAAATGCTAAGATAACTTGTGTTCTCTTCGAGTGAGAAAGTACCACAATAGTTCGGATAATTTTTGCCTGGCTTCATTAATAACCTTTGGCTGCTTAAATAAGCAAAGCCACGTACAAACAAACCGAAAATGAAAGGAAACTAGCAACTGGAACTCAAGCACGTAAAACAGAACTCAAACACATAAAACAGAGAGTAAGAACATAACAATAACAAACTGAAATAAAATGACGTAAAACTTGCAACTACGGATGAGTAAACTGCATTTCCTTTTGCACGTAAGCTGCCACGACCCAGTCTATTTCTGTATGGACTTCGTCTACTATCTACGTTGCATGCACGTCCTAACTCATCCCAACGTCGTGGCCTATCAGGTTTCCCCAGACAATGCCGGGCACTTGGAACCGTTCACCCCTAATTTGAGTAGTAAAAGGTTATTTTAAAACTTGGAGGGTGGGAAAGTGTCAATGAACCTTTTTTTGGGTGGGAACTTGTCGTTAACTATTTTGTTAAGTTATGTTAAGATTGTTATACATTAATAGAATATTAGAATTAAATTAATAGATATTAAAAAGGTAACATTATATGAAATTAAAAGTTGGACGGCTTAAATTACCTAAGCTTTCCACATTATATATTATCTGTTGTACTTGTACCTTTCTATGCTTACAAATGAACAATGTGTGAGGACAAATTTTAAGCTTTTTATTATTATTATTCTTTAAAAACAAAATTTTGATACTTTTCTAAACATATTATTCGGTCTACATTTACATATTATTACAAAAGCCTTTTCGCGGAATCAATCTTATTCTTTATTTAAACTTGGATGATTTTCCAATATGAATATTCTTGTTATTGAGCTTTAAATAATCTTGTAACTAAAATATCTCCTTTATTATTCATGTGTTATTAAATTTATTCGTTTATTATAATTTTGATTATTAAATATCTACAACGAGTAAAAAATTCATTTGATTGATGTTCATTTTTGTTTCTAATTTGTAAAACAGAAGGAAGTTTTTTCTAATGGTGACCGAATTAAGGATCTTTAAACATGGAGTATGCATGGCAAGATGTTGACTAAACAAAAAACAAATGGGCTGGACCATTTGATGGAGTGGCAAACGAGCCCACTACAGGTATAGCTTAAGCCCATTACCTTATGGGGTTGTCCATTTCAACTGAGCCCATTTGAACATATTTAAGGCTTAGCGCAATGTCAACACCTAAAATCCAAAACGCAATTTTCAACATTTCCAATTGAACCAGCAACAGCAAGTATAAATGGTTTGAATTAATTAGTGATAATGTAGTAGAGTAAACGACTTTTTCCCACGCAAGGTTTGCCTTAATGATACTTTTTCGCCCAAAAAGTTTTAAAATACCATTTTTCCACCCAAAGTTTATATTATGACTAATCGTTGGCCGATTCCGACATTTTTGCGACCCTACACCACCACCATTCTCTTCCCCGACAATCACTTATCAAAACATCTCAAACCTTGCTCCCGTCAACCCTGCTAATCGTAAAAAATCAAGTTATTTGTAAAACGCCCAACTGCCCCTCCCAAGTCAGATTCTGAGCAATCTCGACCACCAAAAGACTCACCGGCATCCCCTCTTCAAAAGCCCCAATATCTTGGATGGAGTTTGCGCTCTATTGGCCGTTGAATCGGAAAGTGTATTCTAGGTGGTAAACGGAATATAAACTTTGGGTGGAAAAGTGACGAGGGGATGCCGATGAGTTTTTGGTGGTGAGTGTTTTTGAAACTTTTTGGGTGGGAAAGGTCATTGAGGCAAAACTTGGGTGGGAAAAAGTCGTTTACTCTAATGTGGTATTACTTGTCGTTAAGTGAAGCTAGCTCATGAAACCGCCAAACTTCTTATGTTCCATGTTCAACTTCAACTCAATCCCACTTGCTATTCACAGCCACAAGTCAAGAAAGACTGCTTCTTTAAACTGTTTAATTATTGTCTGAAACTTTGAACTCTCTCCTTCCACTGTATATGAGTTTGGAAGATCAATATCAAGCTGCAGTCATGGCACCAGAGTTACCAAAACCTGAAGTTGTGCATGGACAATATAGTGGGAAGATGACTCCATTTCTTGTCTTTTCTTGTATGGTGGCTTCCATGGGGGGAGTTATTTATGGCTATGACATTGGAATTTCAGGTTTTGTTATTTTTTATCTTCATTTCTTCTTTGTAACTAAACAATGAAATTTCAAACACATTTTACTATGATTATAATATTGATAAAAGCACTTACAAATTATATTTAAGTAAAGTAATCATATTGAGTTGGGAACATAAAGGTGGAGTGACCTCTATGGAGCCATTTCTAGAGAAATTCTTCCCAGAAGTGAACACAAAAATGAAAGAAGACGCAAAGATTAGTAACTACTGCAGATTTGATAGCCAACTATTAACCGCCTTCACATCTTCCCTCTATGTTGCTGGCCTTGTGGCCTCATTCTTTGCATCCTCAGTCACTAGAGCCCTTGGCCGCAAGTCATCAATATTGGTCGGAGGTACAGCATTCCTTGCTGGTTCAGCCCTCGGCGGTGCCGCTTTTAACGCGTATATGCTCATATTTGGCCGTGTCTTGCTTGGAATTGGAGTTGGTTTTGCCAATCAGGTCGGTTTGGTTGTTTGTTTTTTTAACGATCTATACAAGTTTGACACAACATTAATTCTCCATGTATTTTTTTCTGCAGTCAGTACCAGTTTATCTCTCAGAAATGGCACCACCAAGACACAGAGGTGCAATCAACAATGGCTTCCAACTCTGCGTTGCAGTTGGGGCGTTGTCAGCTAACCTTGTTAACTATGTTACTCAGAAGATCAAGGGTGGTTGGGGTTGGAGAATTTCCCTAGCAATGGCGGCAGTCCCCGCTTCAATGCTAACATTAGGTGCGATCTTCCTTCCAGATACGCCTAATTGTCTAATCCAACGCAGCAACGATCACCAAAAGGCCAAACTGATGCTGCAACGTGTACGAGGCACTGCTGATGTCCAAGCAGAACTTGATGATTTAATACGAGCAAACTCAATCTCAAAAACTGTTAAATACCCATTTCAGAAAATCATACGAAGAAAATACAGGCCCCAACTAGTAATGGCAATAGCCATGCCATTTTTTACACAAGTTACAGGTATTACAGTCATAGCGTTCTATGCTCCAATATTGTTCAGGACGGTTGGTCTAGGTGAAAGTGCATCGCTCATGTCCACAATTGTAACCAGCCTCATGGCTACAGGATCAACATTCATATCGATGCTTGTAGTCGATAAACTTGGACGAAGAGTATTGCTTTTAGTTGGGGAGATCCAAATGTTTGTGTCACATATAATCGTTGGAGGGATTATGGCAACTCAGCTAGGTGATCATGGTGGATTGAGCAAAGGGTATGCTTATATAGTCTTAGTTCTGATATGCATATTTGTGGCTGGATTTGGGTGGTCATGGGGGCCATTGGGATGGTTGGTTCCAAGTGAGATTTTGCCCTTGGAGATCAGATCAGCAGGGCAGAGTATTACTGTTGCAGTGTGTTTTCTCTTTACTTCTATTGTTGCACAGACATTTCTAGCCATGCTTTGTCACTTCAAGTCAGGGATTTTCTTCTTCTTTGGAGGATGGGTGGTGCTGATGACCTCATTTGTGTACTTTCTTTTACCAGAGACTAAAAATATTCCACTTGAACAGATGGATAACGTGTGGAGGGTGCATTGGTTTTGGAAAAGAATTGTGGGGGAAGTGGATGGAGAGACTGAGATGCAAGAACCATGAAACTCAAAATTAATACATTGAAAGGTCAATTTGCAATTTTTTTTTTTTACTATTTCTGCTTCAAAACAAGCCAAAGTATCTTACAGCTGGTGCCTGCTAGCCAGTCATATTAGAAATAGAAGGATAATCGTTAAGTTAACTCTATCCAATGTAAAGCAAAGATTCATTCATTACATGAATCTTTTCTTTCTCAATTTATCGTTTCCAAATTAATGCAATTCTCCTTTAATGATGAAGATTGTGATCACATATTCTTTCTATTATTTCTCTCTTGTCTAATCTGTTCAACAAGTAAAATACTAGTCATAAGACTCCAAGTTCTCATCTTCCATGTTCAACCCCACATGCTACTATAAAGTCCAACGTTCAATTGATTGATCTCTACAAGTCATTGAAGTCAAGGGTGACAGCTTATTTTTGTCTTTACTATCTACAACTTTGAACTTAATTTCTCTGTGTTCTGTGAGTGAGTTTGGAAGAAATTCAAGCTATCAGCCATGGCAGTCGGTCTAGCAATAACTTCAGTGGCAAAATGACTCTATTTGTTGTCTTATCTTTATGATGGCTGCCATGGGAGGATTTATTTTTGGCTATGATATTGGAATTTCAGGTTTTGTCTCTTTAAATCCTTCACCTTTAATTTTTCAGTTTTCCTTTGGCATCCATTGTTTCTAGACTGCACTTAGCCTCCAGCTTCTTTTTATGTTGACCTGGCATCTTATCTGATACATGCTATATTAATAAACACCAAATATCTTGAAAGGATAGAAACCAACACGCATTCATATAATTTTTTATGTGCCAAAACTTCTTTGCAGACTCTACCTATCATTAAGATACAAACGTAATTCTGAAAATATAACAAGAAATAAAATAAATTATGGACTACATAGACATAGATTAGTAAAAATGTGATAGCACAGAAGAAACAGTTGACAATACTTGAGAAGATTTAAGCACTTGCCAATTGTTAGAACTTAAAACTCAGAAACTGTAATGTTACTTTCAGTAGGGGTGTGCAAAAAAAAATCTGATATCCAACATCCGATCCATATCTGATCTGACAAAAAAAAAAACCGGATATGCGGAAGTTCAGACCGTATTCGGATTGCAATTTTAAAAGATACGGATTTTCGGAAAGACTCTGCAAAAAAAGGGGATATCCAAAAATTCGGATCGGATCAGAAAACAGGAATCCGGATCCGATATCCGGTTTGGCACACCCCCAATTTCCAGAAGTCTCAGAAAACGGAGAAACAAACATAAAACTAGAAGGCCCCTTGTCTGTTTCTCATTAGGACCATTTAAAATATGCCACTCTTATCTCTTTCCATCTTTTAATTGTATTTGTATTGGTGCAGACTGGAGAGTTGAATTTGAATCAATGAATTACACACAATTAGTGTCAAAATGTTAGTCATATTATCTTGGCAAGATGAACCTGATTAAGAACATTATGAAGGTGGAGTTGCCTCAGTGGAATCATTTCTGAAGAATTTTTTCCCGGAAGTATACACGAAGATGAAAGAAGACACAAAGATCAGCAACTACTGCAAATTTGAAAGCCGACTGTTGACCTCTTTCACATCTTCTCTCTATGTTGCTCGTCTTATCGCTTCCTTCTTTGCATCTTCCGTCACCAGAGCCTTTGGCCGCAAGCCCTCCATCTTGGCTGGAGGCGTCGCCTTTCTCGCTGGTTCAGCCTTTGGAGGGGCTGCAGTTATTATCAAGATAAAATGTAGTATTTCTTTTCGGTAACCCTATTATTAAGATAAAAAAAAATTATTTAAAATTTGGATATATATGCACTATAATTGGAAAATAAAAATATGTAAATGAATTAAAAATTGGATAAATAAATCTCAATTGTTCACCCTAGTAAATAAATCTTTGAAATTTATGTTATAATAAATTTTTCTTATGGAATTTTGGGCTAAGGCTAAAATTTAAAGAAATCTTTCTCTAATATAAAATTAAAATGATTAGAAACAACAAATTATGCTAAAAAATTTTAATTATTATTTATATATTTTTATTAAGAACTTTAATAAATACTTAAATTAATATTTTTTTAAGTTTCTCTTCTTGTTTTAAGTAATTTCATATCCATATTCATGTTTGTTAAAAATGCTTAACATTAAAAACATAACTATAAAACATTTACTCCTCGAGGGACGTAAAAGGATTTCATATTAACTTGATATAACACAATTAAACTTGATTATGACATTAATAGATAATTTTAGAATGAAGTTAATTTGATACATCCGTAAAATATTTAATATTTATAATAGTTACACAAAAAGAAAAATATTTAAGGCACCAATTGACTTTGCATTTTTTATAAGATTATCTAGATAAGATATGGTAATTTACCTAAAGAAATTTTAAATAGATAATCAATATTTGATTTTATTAATTTATTTTACCACAGCCCGGCTCCACCGTTCTCCAAACAAACAGAAATAAAAACCGAAAAATTTGATTAAAATATCATTTCAATTTTGGAATGAATTAAAAAGTCATAAAGTTTGAAATTCTATACTAAATGATCATCTTTTAAGCAATATAAGTTTATCGCTTAAGTGATATAATCTTATATATAAACTTATCTTTTAATCAATATGTTTAAATCGCTTAAGTGATATTGTATTAGAAACTTCATGGTTATTTAATTCATTTTAAATTTGAAATGATATTTTAATAACCCGCCCGGTTCGTCACTAAATTTGGTATCACATATTTCATCCCTCCTCCGCAACGGCATGGAAGTGTTGTTAAACAAAAGAATGAAAAATTAATTGAAGTCAATTAGTCAAAGCTTGAAATTTCCGTTGCTCACTTTTTTTGTGTCTTTAACATGATCTCTTTCCCTATCTTGTTTATCCGTATTCCATAGTACTAAAAAATAGTCCAATTCCAAAGTCTACGCATTTATTTCTAATCTACTTCTCAATTAATTGTATAAACTCTGTCTGTATACTTACAGAACAGAATAATGGAATTACTAATTCTGATTATACAACTTTAGAAATCCGAAACAAAAATGTATCTACTATTAAGCCCTTCAATTATAGTTAGGCGTTGAAGTTGAGGGAATAAGAATAAGTAAATTTGTTATTTTGTATTGATTTGTTATATATAATGGTGTTTATGTGTTTAGGATGGATTTTATAGTCTTTTAACATGAATAAAAGTATTTTAAAAAAATAGAATTAGAATGTTAATATTTCCAAGTATAGGGGCTTATGCGATAATTTACATTGTACTAATATTTTTCGATCATCCCCGGTGGATCAGTAAAATATCAAAAGGTTCCCTTAGAATTTCTAAATTTACCGTGCGCCCTCCACTCGTGCTCACACTATTCAATTTTTTCCTGAAATCAATTTCCATTACTACTTCTAATTTCTTTTAATTCAACTTCAACCACATTTTTATTTTCAAAAACCAAACCATTAAACTAAAACCATAAAAAATAAACATTATAGTTAATGTGAGACAAGAAAATACCTCACTTCTATGTAAACTAAAATCTGATACTTTCCTATACTATACAAAGATATCAATATATTATTCTTTCTGCTATCAGTGTATGAAAGTTTTACGCCGAATCACATTAAATTATTGTTTTTTTTTTTTTTTTTTTTTTTTGTGTGTATAATTGGTGATTTGCTTCACATATTATTAAGCTTGATAAATTATATGTTTACGCGAATTCACAATAGTTACATAAGTCTCAATCTTTGTTCATTGTTAAATACTGAAACATTTATGTGGTTTTCTTTATTGGACCATAAAATAGTTAAAATTATGATAATAATATCATTTTAATTAACATATATTTTTTATAATATACCAATTCACAAATTAACCATAAATTCGAGGTGTAATAATTAATTATTTAATATAATAATACCATTAAAAATAACACTTAAATTCCAGTCAGCCAGCATATAGCTCTGAAATTGTACAAAATAAGCAGAGATTACCACATGCATGCACAAGTGTTTATTGGAAAAATATTTCTGAACCATCTTATTGAAAAGTTAAAGCCGATAAGTCATAATATAATATGAGATGATTCTAATAACAAATACCAAAATAATTAGTAAAATAAACGTTCAAATGGTCAAAGAGGTATAATAAAATAAACCTAGTTTTGATGGGAGGATTGAGGCAGTCCAATTTGAAGGTCGGGAGAATCGTCATCTCTTGCATTTGAAGATGTAGAAGCAGCGGTTTGCAGTGACATTGACATTGGTGAAGCTCTCCAAGCATTAAAATTGTCAGAGGCGATACACCTCATCAATTTAATTAAACCATATGCTTCCAAGAACCTACTTTTCTTCTCATTAGTTAAAGCTTGTCTGAGAAAATATTTCTGAGCATGACTAGCAATTTGCATTGGGGTTTTGGTGTGCACGTATTCCATTGAAATCTTTTTCCAATTTCCTCTCCCAACCTTTTTCAACGCCATTAAAAAGCGTTGGTGTTCTTCCTTCGGCCATGGCTCTCCTAAATATATACAAGTTAGAAACAAAACTATAAATTCTCAAATATCATCTTTAAGATCGAAAACAATATATATAAAAACTTCAACATCTTAAAATGCCCTTTTTCCTATCAACTTCATCTCTCTCAGGATGAACATGAATATTAGCACCAAATAGTTTAACACAACCCTTTGCATTACAAGTTCTTGAGTTGTGGCCATTCTGGCCACAATGAGAACCAGTTCTTGCTGTTTCCTTCACCATGTTTCGTGTTTTCACACAAAGAGATAGATTGGAAGAGAAATTAAAAAGTTTTTAAGACAACTGAATTGTCTCCCTAATTGGTATTTTGTCTCCTTGTATATATTTATTTCCTTTTCGGCATGAAATATCATATATTCTGCTCTCGAAAATCTTTTGTTATATGGAACTTAGGAATATTTTTCTCTCAGCATTGATTATTATATATATTCACCTAGCTTAATATTAATACTCTTTGGGTTAAAATTAGGCTATATATGCACTATAATTGGAAAATAAAAATACGTAAATGAATTAAAAATGGATAAATCAAAGCTCAATTTTTCACCCTATTAAATAAATATTTGAAATTTATGTTATAATAAATTTTTCTTATGGCATTTTGGGCTAAGGCTAAAATTTATAGAAATCTTGCTCTAATATATCAAATAAAGTTAAAATTATTAGAAACAACAAATTTTTATTTATTATTTATATAACTTTATTAAGAACCTTAATAAATAATTAAATTCTTCTTTTTTTAGATTTCTCTTCTTATTTTAAGTAATTTCATATCCATATTCATGTTTGTTAAACATGTTTAACATTAAAAATATAACTATAGACATTTACTCCTCGAAGGACGTAAAAGGATTTCAGATTAACTTAATATATATCTCAATTAAACATGATTATGACATTAATAGATATTTTTAGAATGAAGTTAATTTGATACATCCGTAAATTATTTAATATTTATAATAGTTACACAAAAAGAAAAATATTTAAGGCAGCCAATTGACTTCACATTTTTTATAAGATTATCTAGATAAGATATGATCATTTATGTAATGAAATTTTAAATAGATAATCAATATTTGATTTGATTTTACCATAGACCCAACTCCGAACAAGCACAAATAAACCGAAAAATTTGATTAAAATACCAATTCAAGTTTGAAATGAATTAAAAAGCTACGTAGTTTGAAACTTTTTATTAAATAACCATCTCTTAAGTGATATAAGCTTATCGCTTAAGAGATGTAGGTTTATCTATAAACTTATCTCTTAAATAATATGTTTAAATCGCTTAAGAGATATTGCATTAGAAACTTTATGGCTATTTAATTAATTTCAAACTTGAAATGGTGTTCTAATATTCAGCCTCTGTTGGTCCCTCCCCGGCAATGGAAGTGTTGTTAAATAAAAGAATGAAAAATTAATTGAAGTCAATTAGTCAAAGCTTGAAATTTTTGTTGCTCACCTTTCTTTTTTTCTTTAACATCATCTCTTTCCATATCCTGTTTATCCATAGTATTAAAAATAGTCCAATTCCAAAGTCTACGCATTTATTTCTAATCTACTTCTCAATTAATTGTATAAACTCTATATGTATATTTATAGAACAGAATAATGAAATTACTAATTCTGATTGTACAACTTTAGAAATCCAAAACAAAAATGTATCTACTATTAAGCCTTTCAATTATAGTTAGGCGTTGAAGTTGAAGGAGTAACTATGGCAAATGCATAGTCAGCCAGGGTATAGGCATGAGTGCATAAGCTGATCTCAGATGGCTCGATGCCTCGACACATGATGGTGATGGTGATGGTGACGGCGACGGCGACGGCAACAACGATGGCGCGTTACTACTTCCTGGAAGCCATTTATCTTTTCTGGGAGGTTGTACCTGTAAAAATTCAGAAATTTAGTACAAGTGGTTTGATCATAAATTGACACCGATTAATACTACAATTTATGATCAAACACAGTCGACTTCTGCTCTGTTGATTCTTCTGTGTGAGCATAATTGTATACTAAAATATGAATAAACAAATACCATGATTCCTTATTAGCGTACGCATCAATGTAAGAGAATTAGAGTTAGAAAAATTACAGATTGGTTGAGTGACAAATCAAAGATGCTTGGTCTAAAATTCCTCCGGTCAGTTGAAGCCTGTGAAATAAAATACTTCTGAGCATGACTAGCAACCTGCGTTGGTGTCCTGGTGGGCACAAAGAACTTTGAAATTCCTTTCCAATCTCCTCTTCCGCAATATTTCAGACCACTCAAAAACTTTTGATGTTCCTCCTCCGTCCATCTCTTGACTGATTAATTCATCCAAAATAACACAAACATATAAGTCACCACTACTACCATTCTCTGTCTTCAATCCAATCACAAATCTTGTCAATCATATATACCTTTAATTTGCGTCGCACGTGCCGCTTTGCGTTTCCTCGGATGAGCTTCAATCACTTCAACCTCAGCTTTGTCTTCTGCAGAAGTCTCCGAATTCGAATTGGTAACGTTGTTTTGTATATTCTGATGTTGATTTTGCTCTGAAATAATAACACCAAAAAGCTTGAAACATCCCTTTTTGTTCTCCATCTTATTGAAAATCAGGAGAGAAGCTAAAATAGTATGAGATTACTACAAGATCAGTTTGATTCCATTTCAAACTTGTGTTGCTTTTATAGAGTTGCTGTTTCCTGTTCTGCAACTTCGCCAAGGACAAGGAAATTTGATGTCTCTAAGATTTCCCCCAAGAGCTCTTGCGTGACCTCGTACGCGATTGCCCAAGAACTCGAATTCCCACTGATAAGCACGCAATGAACCATCCTGCTGTATCCTCGAAAGGGCTTCATCAAAATCCTCGGACTCCGACAGCCCAAAGCATGCCAGAGCTCATCTTAAAAATCAGCCCATGAGAAGCACGTCCTTCTTCTTGGAATGTCTTTCGGATCCACTGCCCACCATTGGTTGCCTTTCCTTTTAATTGGTAAGAGGTAAGCAAACTTTCTGGGTTTCGGAAGTATTCTGGAATTCAAAAAATTGGTTCACACGGTTGAACCAGTCTGTCGGGTCATCTCGAAGAATCTAAGAAACTCAATTTTGCCATTTTGGAGGATACAACAAGCCATCCCCCATTGTGGCTTCACGATGTGGGTTACCTTGGTTTGGAGGCTCTTGGTCAAGGAGTACATTAGAGAGACGGTTAAAGTTTCTTCCAAATGTCGTAGCCTATCCGCCATGTCGAGCTCCATCTGGTGTAGCTCATCTTGCACTTCACCGAGCCCATCCTCCAACTGCTCAACACTCTCTTATTGGTTCCCTAACAACCTGGCTCTGATACCAATGATAGGTCCCAAAACGCACTGTGTACACAATGCTAAGATAACTTGTGTGTCTCTTCGAGTGAGAAAGTACCACAATAGTTCGGATAATTTTTGCCTGGCTTCATTAATAACCTTGGCTGCTTAAATAAGCAAAGCCACGTACAAACAACCGAAAATGAAAGGAAACTAGCAACTGGAACTCAAGCACGTAAAACAGAACTCAAACACATAACAGAGAGTAAGAACATAACAATAACAAACTGAAATAAAATGACGTAAAACTTGCAACTACGGATGAGTAAACTGCATTCCTTTGCACGTAAGCTGCCACGACCCAGTCTATTTCTGTATGGACTTCGTCTACTATCTACGTTGCATGCACGTCCTAACTCATCCCAACGTCGTGGCCTATCAGGTTTCCCCAGACAATGCGGGCACTTGGAACCGTTCACCCCTAATTGAGTAGTAAAAGGTTATTTAAAACTTGGAGGGTGGGAAAGTGTCAATGAACCTTTTTTGTGGGAACTTGTCGTTAACATATTTTGTTAAGTTATGTTAAGATTGTTATACATTAATAGAATATTAGAATTAAATTATAATATTAAAAGGAACATTATATGAAATTAAAGTTGGACGGCTTAAATTACCTAAGCTTTCCACATTATATATTCTGTGTACTTGTACCTTTCTATGCTTACAAATGAACAATGTGTGAGGACAAATTTTAAGCTTTTTTATTATTATTATTCTTTAAAAACAAAATTTTGATACTTTTCTAAACATATTATTCGGTCTAACATTTACATATTATTACAAAAGCCTTTGCGGAATCAATCTTATTCTTTATTTAAACTTGGATGATTTTCCAATATGAATATCTTGTTATTGAGCTTTAAATATCTTGTAACTAAAATATCTCCTTTATTATTCATTGTTATAAATTTATTCGTTTATTATAATTTGAATTATAAATATCTACAACGAGTAAAAAATTCATTTGATTGATGTTCATTTGTTGTTTCTAATTTGTAAAACAGAAGGAAGTTTTTTCTAATGGTGACGAATTAAGGATCTTTAAACATGGAGTATGCATGGCAAGATGTTGACTAAACAAAAAACAATGGGCTGGACCATTTGATGGAGTGGCAAACGAGCCCATACAGGTATAGCTTAAGCCATTACCTTATGGGTTGTCCATTTCAACTGAGCCCATTTGAACATATTTAAGGCTTAGCGCAATGTCAACACCTAAAATCCAAAACGCAATTTTCAACATTTCCAATTGAACCAGCACAGCAAGTATAAATGGTTTGAATTAATTAGTGATATGTAGTAGAGTAAACGACTTTTTCCCACGCAAGGTTTGCCTTAATGATACTTTTTCGCCCAAAAAGTTTTAAAATACCATTTTTCCACCCAAAGTTTATATTATGACTAATCTTGGCCGATTCCGACATTTTTGCGACCCTACACCACCACCATTCTCTTCCCCGACAATCATCAAAACATCTCAAACCTTGCTCCCGTCAACCCTCTAATCGTAAAAAATCAAGTATTTTGTAAACGCCCAACTGCCCCTCCAAGTCAGATTCTGAGCAATCTCGACCACAAAAGACTCACCGGCATCCCCTCTTCAAAAGCCCCAATATCTTGGATGGAGTTTGCGCTCTATTGGCCGTTGAATCGGAAAGTGTATTCTAGGTGGTAAACGGAATATAACTTTGGGTGGAAAAGTGACGAGGGGATGCGATGAGTTTTTGGTGTGAGTGTTTTGAAACTTTTGGGTGGGAAAGGTCATTGAGGCAAAACTTGGGTGGGAAAAAGTCGTTTACTCTAATGTGGTATTACTTGTCGTTAAGTGAAGCTAGCTCATGAAACCGCCAAACTTCTTATGTTCCATGTTCACTTCAACTCAATCCCACTTGCTATTCACAGCCACAATCAAGAAAGACTGCTTCTTTAAACTGTTTAATTATTGTCTGAAACTTTGAACTCTCTCCTTCCACTGTATATGAGTTGGAAGATCAATATCAAGCTGCAGTCATGGCACCAGAGTTACCAAAACCTGAAGTTGTGCATGGACAATAGTGGGAAGATGACTCCATTTCTTGTCTTTTCTTGTATGGTGGCTTCCATGGGGGAGTTATTTATGGCTATGACATTGGAATTTCAGGTTTTGTTATTTTTATCTTCATTTCTCTTTGTAACTAAACAATGAAATTTCAAACACATTTTATATGATTATAATATTGATAAAAGCACTTACAAATTATATTTAAGTAAAGTAATCATATTGAGTTGGGAACATAAAGGTGGAGTGACCTCTATGAGCCATTTCTAGAGAAATTCTTCCCAGAAGTGAAACACAAAAATGAAAGAAGACGCAAAGATTAGTAACTACTGCAGATTTGATAGCCAACTATTAACCGCCTTCACATCTTCCCTCTATGTGCTGGCCTTGTGCCTCATTCTTTGCATCCTCAGTCACTAGAGCCCTTGGCCGCAAGTCACAATATTGATCGGAGGTACAGCATTCCTTGCTGGTTCAGCCCTCGGTGGTGCCGCTTTTAACGCGTATATGCTCATATTTGGCGTGTCTTGCTTGGAATTGGAGTTGGTTTTGCCAATCAGGTCGGTTTGGTGTTTGTTTTTTTAACGATCTATACAAGTTTGACACAACATTAATTCTCCATGTATTTTTTTCTGCAGTCAGTACCAGTTTATCTCTCAGAAATGGCACCACCAAGACACAGAGGTGCAATCAACAATGGCTTCCAACTCTGCGTTGCAGTTGGGGCGTTGTCAGCTAACCTTGTTAACTATGTTACTCAGAAGATCAAGGGTGGTTGGGGTTGGAGAATTTCCCTAGCAATGGCGGCAGTCCCCGCTTCAATGCTAACATTAGGTGGCGATCTTCCTTCCAGATACGCCTAATGTCTATCCAACGCAGCAACGATCACCAAAAGGCCAAACTGATGCTGCAACGTGTACGAGGCACTGCTGATGTCCAAGCAGAACTTGATGATTTAATACGAGCAAACTCAATCTCAAAAACTGTTAACACCATTTCAGAAAATCATACGAAGAAAATCAGGCCCCAACTAGTAATGGCAATAGCCATGCATTTTTACACAAGTTACAGGTATTACTGTCATAGCGTTCTATGCTCCAATATTGTTCAGGACGGTTGGTCTAGGTGAAAGTGCATCGCTCATGTCCACAATTGTAACAGCCTCATGGCTACAGGATCAACATTCATATCGATGCTTGTAGTCGATAAACTTGGACGAGAGTATTGCTTTAGTTGGGGAGATCCAAATGTTTGTGTCACATATAATCGTGGAGGGATTATGGCAACTCAGCTAGGTGATCATGGTGGATTGAGCAAAGGGTATGCTTATATAGTCTTAGTTCTGAATGCATATTTGGCTGGATTTGGGTGGTCATGGGGGCCATTGGGATGGTGGTTCCAAGTGAGATTTTGCCTTGGAGATCAGATCAGCAGGGCAGAGATATCTGTGCAGTGTGTTTTCTCTTTACTTCTATTGTTGCACAGACATTTCTAGCCATGCTTTGTCACTTCAAGTCAGGGATTTTCTTCTTCTTGAGGATGGGTGGTGCTGATGACCTCATTTGTGTACTTTCTTTTACCAGAGACTAAAAATATTCCACTGAACAGATGATAACGTGTGGAGGTGCATTGGTTTTGAAAAGAATTGTGGGGGAAGTGGATGGAGAGACTGAGATGCAAGAACCATGAAACTCAAAATTAATACATTGAAAGGTCAATTTGCAATTTTTTTTTTTTACTATTTCTGCTTCAAAAAAGCCAAGTATCTTACAGCTGGTGCCTGCTAGCCAGTCATATTAGAAATAGAAGGATAATCGTTAAGTTAACTCTATCCAATGTAAAGCAAAGATCATTCATTACATGAATCTTTTCTTTCTCAATTTATCGTTCCAAATTAATGCAATTCTCCTTTAATGATGAAGATTGTGATCACATATTCTTTCTATTATTTCTCTCTTGTCTAATCTGTTCAACAAGTAAAATACTAGTCATAAGACTCCAAGTTCTCATCTTCCATGTTCAACCCCACATGCTACTATAAAGTCCACGTTCAATTGATTGATCTCTACAAGTCATTGAAGTCAAGGGTGACAGCTTATTTTTGTCTTACTATCTACAACTTTGAACTTAATTTCTCTGTGTTCTGTGAGTGAGTTTGGAAGAAATTCAAGCTATCAGCCATGGCAGTCGGTCTAGCAATAACTTCAGTGGCAAAATGACTCTATTTGTGTCTTATCTTTATGATGGCTGCCATGGGAGGATTATTTTTGGCTATGATATTGGAATTTCAGGTTTTGTCTCTTTAAATCCTTCACCTTTAATTTTCAGTTTTCCTTGGCACCATTGTTTCTAGACTGCACTTAGCCTCCAGCTTCTTTTTATGTTGACCTGGCATCTTATCTGATACATGCTATATTAAAACCCAAATATCTTGAAAGGATAGAAACCAACACGCATTCATATAATTTTTTGTGCCAAAACTCTTTGCAGACTCTACCTATCATTAAGATACAAACGTAATTCTGAAAATATAACAAGAAATAAAATAAATTATGGACTACATAGACATAGATTAGTAAAAATGTGATAGCACAGAAGAAACAGTTGACAATACTTGAGAAGATTTAAGCACTTGCCAATTGTAGAACTTAAAACTCAGAAACTGTAATGTTACTTTCAGTAGGGGTGTGCAAAAAAAAATCTGATATCCAACATCCGATCCATATCTGATGACAAAAAAAAAAACCGGATATGCGGAAGTTCAGACCGTATTCGGATTGCAATTTTAAAAGATACGGATTTCGGAAAGACTCTGCAAAAAAAGGGGATATCCAAAAATTCGGATCGGATCAGAAAACAGGAATCCGGATCCGATATCCGGTTTGGCACACCCCCAATTTCCAGAAGTCTCAGAAAACGGAGAAACAAACATAAAACTAGAAGGCCCCTTGTCTGTTTCTCATTAGGACCATTTAAAATATGCCACTCTTATCTCTTCCATCTTTTAATTGTATTTGTATTGGTGCAGACTGGAGAGTGAATTTGAATCAATGAATTACACACAATTAGTGTCAAAATGTTAGTCATATTATCTTGGCAAGATGAACCTGATTAAGAACATTATGAAGGTGGAGTTGCCTCAGTGGAGTCATTCTGAAGAATTTTTTCCCGGAAGTATACACGAAGATGAAAGAAGACACAAAGATCAGCAACTACTGCAAATTTGATAGCCGACTGTTGACCTCTTTCACATCTTCTCTCTATGTTGCTCGTCTTATCGCTTCCTCTTTGCATCTTCCGTCACCAGAGCCTTTGGCCGCAAGCCCTCCATCTTGGCTGGAGCGTCGCCTTTCTCGCTGGTTCAGCCTTTGGAGGGGCTGCAGTTATTATCAAGATAAAATGTAGTATCTTTCTCGGTAACCCTAATTATTAAGAAAAAAAAATTATTAAAATTTGGATATATAGCACTATAATTGGAAAATAAAAATATGTAAATGAATTAAAAATTGGATAAATAAATCTCAATTGTTCACCCTAGTAAATAAATCTTTGAAATTTATGTTATAATAATTTTTCTTATGGAATTTGGGCTAAGGCTAAATTTAAAGAAATCTTTCTCTATATAAAATTAAAATGATTAGAAACAACAAATTATGCTAAAAAATTTTAATTATTATTATATATTTTTATAGAACTTTAATAAATACTTAAATTAATATTTTTTTAAGTTTCTCTTCTTGTTTTAAGTAATTTCATATCCATATTCATGTTTGTTAAAATGCTTAACATTAAAAACATAACTATAAAACATTTACTCCTCGAGGACGTAAAAGGATTTCATATTAACTTGATATAACACAATAACTTGATTATGACATTAATAGATAATTTTAGAATGAAGTTAATTTGATACATCCGTAAATATTTAATATTTATATAGTTACACAAAAAGAAAAATATTTAAGGCACCAATTGACTTTGCATTTTTATAAGATATCTAGATAAGATATGGTAATTACCTAAAGAAATTTTAAATAGATAATCAATATTTGATTTTATTAATTTATTTTACCACAGCCCGGCTCCACCGTTCTCCAAACAAACAGAAATAAAAACCGAAAAATTTGATTAAAATATCATTTCAATTTTGGAATGAATTAAAAAGTCATAAAGTTTGAAATTCTATACTAAATGATCATCTTTTAAGCAATATAAGTTTAGTATCGCTAAGTGATATAATCTTATATATAACTTATCTTTTAATCAATATGTTTAAATCGCTTAAGTGATATGTATTAGAAACTTCATGGTTATTTAATTCATTTTAAATTTGAAATGATATTTTAATAACCCGCCCGGTTCGTCACTAAATTTGGTATCACATATTTCATCCCTCCTCCGCACGGCATGGAAGTGTTGTTAAACAAAAGAATGAAAAATTAATTGAAGTCAATTAGTCAAAGCTTGAAATTTCCGTTGCTCACTTTTTTTGTGTCTTAACATGATCTCTTTCCCTATCTTGTTATCCGTATTCCATAGTACTAAAAAATAGTCCAATTCCAAAGTCTACGCATTATTTCTAATCTACTTCTCAATTAATTGTATAAACTCTGTCTGTATACTACAGAACAGAATAAGGAATTACTAATTCTGATTATACAACTTTAGAAATCCGAAACAAAAATGTATCTACTATTAAGCCCTTCAATTATAGTTAGGCGTTGAAGTTGAGGGAATAAGAATAATATTTGTTATTTTGTATTGATTTGTTATATATAATGGTGTTTATGTGTTAGGATGGATTTATAGTCTTTAACATGAATAAAAGTATTTTAAAAAATAGAATTAGAATGTTAATATTTCCAAGTATAGGGGCTTATGCGATAATTTACATTGTACTAATATTTTTCGATCATCCCCGGTGGATCAGTAAAATATCAAAAGGTTCCCTTAGAATTTCTAAATTTACCGTGCGCCCTCCACTCGTGCTCACACTATCAATTTTTTCCTGAAATCAATTTCCATTACTACTTCTAATTTCTTTTAATTCAACTTCACCACATTTTTATTTCAAAAACCAAAACCATTAAACTAAAACCATAAAAAATAAACATTATAGTTAATGTGAGACAAGAAAATACCTCACTTTATGTAAACTAAAATCTGATACTTTCCTATACTATACAAAGATATCAATATATTATCTTTCTGCTATCAGTGTATGAAAGTTTTACGCCGAATCACATTAAATTATTGTTTTTTTTTTTTTTTTTTTTTTTTTTTTGTGTGTATAATTGGTGATTTGCTTCAAATATTATTAAGCTGATAAATTATATTTTTACGCGAATTCACAATAGTTACATAAGTCTCAATTTTGTTCATTGTAAATACTGAAACATTTATGTGGTTTCTTTATTGGACCATAAATAGTTAAAATTATGATAATTATCATTTAATTAACATATATTTTTTATAATATACCAATTCCAAATTACCATAAATTCGAGGTGTAATAATTAATTATTTATATATAAACCATTAAAAATAACACTTAAATTCCAGTCAGCCAGCATATAGCTCTGAAATTGTACAAAATAAGCAGAGATTACCACATGCATGCACAAGTGTTTATTGGAAAAATATTTCTGAACCATCTTATTGAAAAGTTAAGCCGATAAGTCATATATATATGAGATGATCTAATAACAAATACCAAAATAATTAGTAAAATAAACGTTCAAATGGTCAAAGAGGTATAATAAAATAACCTAGTTTTGATGGGAGGATTGAGGCAGTCCAATTTGAAGGTCGGGAGAATCGTCATCTCTTGCATTTGAAGATGTAGAAGCAGCGGTTTGCAGTGACATTGACATTGGTGAAGCTCTCCAAGCATTAAAATTGTCAGAGGCGATACACCTCATCAATTTATTAAACCAATTCTTCCAAGAACCTACTTTTCTTCTCATTAGTTAAAGCTTGTCTGAGAAATATTTCTGAGCATGACTAGCAATTGCATTGGGGTTTTGTGTGCACGTATTCCATTGAAATCTTTTTCCAATTTCCTCTCCCAACCTTTTTCAACGCCATTAAAAGCGTTGGTGTTCTTCCTTCGGCCATGGCTCTCCTAAATATATACAAGTTAGAAACAAAACTATAAATTCTCAAATATCATCTTTAAGATCGAAAAAAATATATAAAAACTTCAACATCTTAAAAGCCCTTTTCCTATCAACTTCATCTCTCTCAGGATGAACATGAATATTAGCACCAAATAGTTTAACACAACCCTTTGCATTACAAGTTCTTGAGTTGTGGCCATTCTGGCCACAATGAGAACCAGTTCTTGCTGTTTCCTTCACCTGTTTCGTGTTTTCACACAAAAGATAGATTGGAAGAGAAATTAAAAGTTTTTAGCACCGTGTACAAATGCTAAGATAACTTGTGTTCTCTTCGGGTGAGAAAGTACCACAATAGTTCGGATAATTTTTGTCTGGCTTCATTGATAACCTTTGGCTGCTTATTTAAGCAAAGCCAGGTACAAACAAACCAAAAATGAAGGGAAACTAGCAATTGGAACTCAAACACGTAAAACAGAACTCAAACACATAAAATAGAGCGTAACAACATAGCAATAACAAACTGAAATAAAATGACGTAGAACTTGCAACTACGAATGAGTAAACTGCATTTCCTTCTGCACGTAAACTACCATGACCCAGTCCATTTCTGCATGGACTCCGTCTACTATCTATGTTGCATGCACATCCCAACTCATCCCAACGTCGTGGCCTATCAATTCTCCCTCCATCAATTGGATCCTTGTCCTCAAGGTTCAAAATTGGAAATATTTCCAGGAGCTTTTTCGTTTAGCCATTTTTTGGTGGACTTGGACCTGTTTGAAGGTTGTTTGCTACTGGTATGGGTGTAACTTCAAAAGTACCATATTGTCGATTTCGAATGACACATCCCTCCTGAGTTGGTTGCTCTCCGGTGACATCTTCACAAATTATGTTGTCGTTGCCATCGTGTCCTTCCAGCATGAGTAGTCGTGGCCCTTGACATCGATGACTTGCAGTAAAATGCTCATTACAATTAAAACATGGGCCTTGAGCTAGCCTCCGTTGCATTTCATCCCAAGTCAGTCGCCGAACAGGAGCTACATGTGCGGCTAGCGGAAGCGCTAATGGGGCTCTCATTGGTGGTGGAGTATGTACACATGTTCCCTATCTCGATAGTTGATCCTCTTTCATTCGCGCTAAGCTAATAGCCTCCTTTAATGTCTGAGGCATAAACATTCGGATACCATTCGAAATGTCCGTTTTTAAACCACCTATAAATGCTCCTACAAGAGCTCTCTGCGTCCAACCTCGTACGTGATTGCCCAAGCGCTCGAATTCCGACTGATAATCACGCAATGAACCATCCCGCCGTATCCTTGAAAGGGCTTCATTAAAATCCTCGCACTCCGACAGCCCAAAGCTTGCCCAGAGCTCGTTTTCAAAATCTGCCCATGAGAGAGCTTGTCCTTCTTCTTGGAACGTCTCGTAGATCAACTGCCATCATTGGTTGGCCTCTCCTTTCAAATGGCAAGAGGCTAAGCAAACTTTCTGGGTTTTGGAAGTATTCTGGAATTCAAAAATTTGGTTCACACGGTTGAACCACTCCGTCGGGTCATCTCCGGAGAATCTAGGAAACTCCAGTTTTGCCATTTTGGAGGATACAACAAGCCGTCCCCCATTGTGGCCATCACGGTGTGGGTTACCTTGGTTTAGAGGCTCTTGGTTTGTAAGGAGTACATCAGAGAGACGGTTAAAGTTTCTTCCAAATGTCGTAGCATGTCCGCCATGTCGAGCTCCATCTGGTGTAGCCCATCTTGTACTTCCCCAAGCCCAGCCTCCAACTGCTCAACACGCTCTTTACTGGTTCCCATAACAACCTGGCTCTGATACCAATAATAGGTCCCAAACGCACCGTGTACAAATGCTAAGATAACTTGTGTTCTCTTCGGGTGAGAAAGTACCACAATAGTTCGGATAATTTTTGCCTGACTTCATTGATAACCTTTGGCTGCTTAAATAAGCAAAGCTGCGTACAAACAAATCGAAAGTGAAGGGAAACTAGCAACTGGAACTCAAACACGTAAAATAGAACTCAAAACACATAAAACAGAGCATAACAACATAGCAATAAAAAACTGAAATAAAATGACATAAAACTTGCAACTACGGATGAGTAAACTGCATTTCCTTCTGCACGTAAACTGCCACGACCCAGTCCATTTCTGCATGGACTCTGTCTACTATCTACGTTGCATGCATGTCCTAATTCATCCCAACATCGTGGCCTATCAATTCTCTCCCCATCAAGTGGATCCTTGTCCTCAAGGTCCACAGTTGGAAATATTTCCAGGAGCTTTTTCGTCTAGCCATTTTTTGGTGGACTTGGACCTGTTTGTAGGTTGTTTGCTGCTGGTATGGGTGCAGCTTCAAAAGTACCATGTTGTCGATTTCGAATGACACACCCCTCCTGAGTTGGTTGCTCTCCCTTGACATCTTCACAAATTATGTCGTCGTTGCCATCGTGTCCTTCCAGCATGAGTAGTCGTGGCCCTTGACACTGGTGACCTACAGTAAAATGCTCATTACAATTAAAACATAGGCCTTTAGCTCGCCTCCGTTGCATTTAATCCCAAGTCAGTCGCCGAACAGGAGTTGCATGTGCGACTGGCGGAAGAGCTAACGGGGCTCTCATTGGTGGTGGAGGATGTACACATGTTCCCTGTCTTGATAGTTGATCCTCTTTTATTCGCACTAAGCAAATAACCTCCTTTAATGTCTGAGGCTTAAACATTCGGATACGATCCAAAATGTCCGTTTTTAAGCCACCCATAAATGTTTCCACAAGAGCTCTTTGCGTCCAACTGATAATCACGCAATGAACCATCCTGTCGTATCCTTGAAAGGGCTTCATCAAAATCCTCGCACTCCGACCGCCCAAAGCGTGCCCAGAGCTCGTTTTCAAAATCTACCCATAAGAGAGCACGTCCTTCTTCTTGAAACGTCTTGTAGATCCACTGCCACCATGGGTTGGCCTCTCCTTCCAAATGGTAAAAGGTTAAGCAAAATTTCTAGGTTTCGGGAGTATTCTAAAATTCAAAAAATTGGTTCACAAGGTTGAACCACTCCGTCGGGTCATCTCTGGAGAATCTAGGAAACTCCAGCTTTGCCGTTTTGGAGGATACAACAAGCCGTCCCCCATTGTGGCCTTCACGATATGGATTACCCGTGTTTGGAGGCTCTTGGTCTGCAAGGAGTACATCAGAGAGACGGTTAAGAGTTTCTTCCAAATGTCCTAGCCTGTCCGCCATGTCGAGCTCCATCTGGTGTGGCCCATCTTGCACTTCACCGAGCCCAGCCTCCAACTACTCAACACGCTCTTTATTGGTTCCCATAACAACCTGGCTCTGATACCAATGATAGGTCCCAAACGCACTGTGTACAAATGCCAAGATAACTTGTGTTCTCTTCGGGTGAGAAAGTACCACAATAGTTCGGATAATTTTTGCATGGCTTCATTGATAACCTTTGGCTGCTTATTTAAGCAAAGCCACGTACAAACAAACCAAAAATGAAGGGAAACTAGCAACTGGAACTCAAACACGTAAAATAGAACTCAAACACATAAAATAGAGTGTAACAACATAGCAATAACAAACTGAAATAAAATGACGCAGAACTTGCAACTACGGATGAGTAAACTGCATTTCCTTCTGCACGTAAACTGCCACGACCCAGTCCATTTCTACATGGACTCCGTCTACTATCTACGTTGCATGCACGTCCCAACTCATCCCAACGTCGTGGCCTATCAATTCTCCCCCAATCAATTGGATCCTTGTCCTCAAGGTCCAAAATTGGAAATATTTCTAGGAGCTTTTTCGTCTAGCCATTTTTTGGTGGACTTAGACCTGTTTGAATGTTGTTTGCTGCTGGTATGGGTGTAGCTTTAAAAGTACCATATTGTCGATTTCGAATGACACATCCCTCTTGAGTTGGTTACTCTCCCTTGACATCTTCACAAATTATGTTGTCGTTGCCATCGTGTCCTTCCAGCATGAGTAGTCATGGCCCTTGACACCGGTGACCTGCAGTAAAATGCTCATTACAATTAAAACATAGGCCTTGAGCTAGCCTCCGTTGCATTTCATCCCAAGTTAGTCGCCGAACAGGAGCTGCATGTGCGGCTGGCGGAAGAGCTAACGGGGCTCTCATTGGTGGTGGAGGATGTACACATGTTCCCTGTCTCGATAGTTGATCCTTTTTCATTCGCACTAAGCTGATAGCCTTTTTTAATGTCTGAGGCTTAAACATTTGGATACGATCCGAAATGTCCGTTTTTAAGCCACCCATAAATGTTTCCACAAGAGCTCTCTGCGTCCAACCTCGGACGCGATTGCCCAAGCGCTCGAACTCCCACTGATAATCACTCAATGAACCATCCTGCTGTATCCTTGAAAGGGCTTCATCAAAATCCTCACACTCCGACGGCCCAAAGCGTGCCCAGAGCTCGTTTTCAAAATCTACCCATGCGAGAGCACGTCCTTCTTCTTGGAACATCTTGTAGATCCACTGCCACCATTGGTTGGCCTCTCTTTCCAAATGGTAAGAGGCTAAGCAAAATTTCTGGGTTTCGGGAGTACTCTAAAATTCAAAAAATTGGTTCACAAGGTTTAACCACTTCATCGGGTCGTCTCCGGAGAATCTAGGAAACTCCAGGTTTGCCGTTTTGGAGGATACAACAAGCCGTCCCCCATTGTGGCCTTCACAATACGGGTTACCTGTGTTTGGAGGCTCTTAGTCTGCAAGGAGTACATCAAAGAGACGGTTAAGAGTTTCTTCCAAATGTCCCAGCCTGTCTGCCATGTCAAGCTCCATCTGGTGTGGCCCATCTTGCACTTCACCGAGCCCAGCCTCCAACTACTCAACACACTCTTTATTGGTTCCCATAACAACCTAGCTCTGATACCAATGATAGGTCCCAAACGCACCGTGTACAAATGCTAAGATAACTTGTGTTCTCTTCGGGTGAGAAAGTACCACAATAGTTCGGATAATTTTTGTCTGGCTTCATTGATAACCTTTGGCTGCTTA